>NC_142282.1:0-325000 GCF_052056855.1 Sturnus vulgaris
CCAACCCGAGCTTCCCTCTCCCCCATGCGGGGGGGGGGAGGCTCGGGAGGCCGCTTGGGCCCCGTTTGCCAACGAGGGGGACCCGATGGCCAGGGGGAGAAAAAGTTGTGTGATAAGACCTTCACGGCTTCCTCCTCCACGAGCCTGCGGCTCTGGCGTGGGGGGAGGCTGACTCTTGCTGCCGCCGGACGGGCCGGGCCTGCCCGGGTGGCCATGAGCAGTGTGGGGCTGCAGCCCAGCCCCAGAAAGGCTGATTGACACCTCAGCTGCCCCCCCCCAGCACGGCCTGAGCCTGGCCCAACTTTAGTAGTTGTGTTAAACTTTAACTCTTTAGTGCTCAGATAAGATTTGCAAAGCCTCCAGCCTTTCCTTTGAATATGAAAGGGAATAAGAAGATTTCTGAAGTCAGTGATGTAAGAGCTAAGTTTTTAAGATGGAAAGAGAATGAGAAGATGCTGAAATGGCTGAAAATCTTTTTGTGAAATCGTAGGAATGAACTGATGTACTGAATATTCCTATAAACCATGGAAAGAGACATGGGGGGATGGAAATGTTCCATTTAATAGATGATTTGACTAAAAAGCACCTGTGTTGAGAATTTCTGTCCTGAGAAAAGAAGGGGATTTTGGTTTTCTGAAGATGAAGCCTGAGCAGAGAAAAAGGAGACAAAGAGAATCTTTGCTGTCAAACATTTCATTCTTAAAAGTAATACCCCATGAGACAGACATGGCCCACATCTACAACTTTGGGACGGTTGTAGAGTTGGGAGGAGCGTCACGGTTGCAGGTTCCCGGGCGGATGCAAATCGTGAAAGATAAAACCACAAGAGAACTGGTTTTTTCCTTCTTGTGGGAAAAATCCCTACAACTTCCACAAGAAGAAGCTTCTTTCTCCAGAAGTGAACTGAGAAAGACTAAATTGGGCACTGACCGAAGTATTTGTTATATGTTTGTTTTGTTGTTGTGAAGATTGGGAGAGGGAGGGAAGGAGTGATCTAAAAACTCTTATTCTGAAAAAAATTTTTTTTTCCTCTCTTTTTGTTTGTGTAGTTAATAAATTTTCTTTTATACTCTCTCAAGTTTTAGGCCTGCCTTGCTCTCTTACTCCTGGTTCTGTCTCACAACAAGAAAAATAAGTTTATTCAAATTAGCAACTCAAACTCAAGACATGGACAGAAAGGCAAAAGAAACAGCTAAAGGTAAGGTAATTATTAAAACAATTGAGGCATCTTTAATTCTAGATGGGCAAATTTCTATGAAAGGTAAGCCAGGATACAATAAAAGGGACAAAAGGCTCATTGGAATGAGTAAAGTGAGTAAATGGGATGAGTAAATGAATAGATGGAGCGAGTAAATAAGTAAGTAAATAAAATAAGTTTTAAGTGCTTTTAGAGAGTAAAAGATCTTAGATGCCTGAGAAGTAGCACATGCTCTAGTGAAGGTTAAAAAACATGCTAGTGTTTCCTTAAGGGCTCCAAGAACCTAGCTTCAGATACAATAGTCAAGAATATTGCTTGCATTTTTCAGTTAAAACAAGATAGGCCACGTGCGTAGTTTATACGTAGCCTAGCGTGCTAAAAAACTACAATTCTAATAGGTTAAGGAGTAGCGGTCCGAGTTTGTGTCTTAGCTTGCTTGGAAGTTTCTATAAAAGAACACGCCTCGGGGAGAGCCGGGGCTTCATGCCGTGGCTTTATGCCATTGCTTTAATGCCTTTGCTTTGCTCTGTTTTTGCCTTTGAGACTGATGCAGTTCTACAAGAAATAACTTTACAGCAACCGTTAGCTGCTTCGCTTTTTTAAAAAGGAGAACAAGCCCAACAGCGTAGGAGCCCTTAAAGGCACCCGGAGGTTTCCAGAAACTCGTTACACTCCCCACGGATGAAGACCCGTCTATTGGCCGAGGACCACGAGGACGTCCGTCTCCTCTGCTGGTAGCTATTTTCCCTTCCCTCTCTCTTTTTCTCTCTGTACTTTGTTTCTTATATCTCTCTACTCGATCGCAACTGAGTTGTTGCCATCTAAAAAAAATGCATTGCTGTGAAAAAACTCATTTTGTCCCCTGCCATTTGCCTGTTTGCACCTTTGAGATCAAAAGAACCATCACGAGCCCCGCCCCGTATCAAGCGGATCGTGAGGGTAAATTGGTGTCACGGACAGGATTTTCTGGCAGACAGAAGGGATGCGAGGTTGTCTGTAGTCTGTAGCAGGGGAAGGAAGTCTTACTCCAGCCGCACCTAGCTGGCCACCTTGAATGGGTGAGCCTGTCTAGAAAGCAAGGGGGGTTTTTCTGATTTCCCGCAGACTGCAGACACCTTGGTGTAAAGCATCCCCACACTCGCTCGAGGGCTCTGTCGTCAGAATTTCACAAAAGATCTACTGGTGCAAAAGGCGGGACGCTGTTGTTGTTGTTTTTTATGATGTTTGACTGCTTGGTGTAGCTAAGAGACAACCCGGTGTTTTGTAACTAAGGACTGCCTTCCAAGTAGTTTGGTCTCTTCACCCGCACAGGGAAGCGAAGGGGGGCACACAGGGGAAGCTGTTTCGTTGTGTGTGGTAACTTAAGAGATAGACCTCCCCGTTGTGGTTTTTACTTTTCCCTTCACAAAATGACTGAGAATTCCACTGTAACAGATAAAGCTGCATTTTGTGCTCTATTAGCTAAATATAGGGGCAGACCGTCCCAAGGTGGGTAAAAATGGGCCAACAAAAATTGGTTTAATCTAGAAAATACCATTGATAGAATATGTTCTTTTGCAACATGAATCAAAGTTCAGACGGGGCAACAAGATAACCGTACTCTGCTCGGTTTTGGGAGCTTCTCTTTGTCCTGGTTTTGGGCAAATTTGGGGGGAAAACCTCCAGAAGGAGCCCCCAGACAGCAAACCCCACGACTCCTCCCCCCCACCCCACTGGGTTCGGGAAGAATTTCCTCGGAGAAGAGTGGGAGAAAAAACCTGTTTATTTAACAAGCAAGACACTCCCCAGCACAGGGAAAAAAGACAACACCAGCTGACAAAAAAAACTCTTTCACCGTTCTGAAGGGATGACAAACTCAGTCTCTCTGGCGAGTGGTCGCTCAGTTATCAGTCTCTGGCGCTGGGGATGACTGCTGCCGGTGACAGAGTGTAGACTCCCGGTGTTTCTTGGGGTTTCCCAGGTCCCCGTCCGGAACAGGTTCAGATGGTATCCAGGAGAGGGAGGGGACGGGGTGGAAGAGAAAACAGTCCAGGGAAAAAGTTGGACTGCCTAGCTGAACTAACTAATAAGGAAAAAGCAAGGGCAAAGCGAAGGAAAGAAAAAGAGGCAGAAGCGAGCAAGCAGGCAAGCAAGCAGGCAAGCAAGCAGGCAAGCAAGCAGACAAACCGAGCTAAAACCTCTCCTAAACATAGACCATGGGGGAGGTGAGCCGGCTGATAACAAGACAAAACAAAGCTTCACTCTCAGACTCAGTCCTGGAAGCACAGGACATAATACCAAACATAATCAGGACACACGATTGGAGATACAAACACCATAACATCACCCTAGGACATTCCACCCCTTATCTCCATATCGTGAACATACTAAACAGCATGTAAAAACTTCAGCAAGTAGAAATTTCCATCTTTCACTTACTCGGACACATTTTCTTCCATCTCACTTGCTCAAACCTTCGACACTTACACATTTCCTTCTATCTCACTTGCTCAGACCTTTGACACTTACATATTTCCTTCTGTCTCATGCTGCCTCACCCCACAATCAGATCTCCCTGAGGCACACATCGTGTTGTTCCATCTCTCTGCATTACCCACCATGTACAACCTGGTCCTTGAGCAAAGACAATCCCACGAATGGGTTTGTCTGTACTCGGGGCAGAATTGATCCAAACTGCCTTCCCTAACAAACCTCTGATATGTGCCACTGGGACTTTGTCTCCATCTACTATATTCAGGGACTCAGACTGGGCAGGGCCCGCTCGGTTGGTGGAACCCCGGGTGTTAACTAACCAAGTGGCCTTTGCTAAATGCTGCTCCCAGTTTTTGAATGATCCCCCACCCAATGCTCTCAAGGTGGTTTTTAACAGTCCATTGTACCTTTCCACTTTCCCTGCAGCTGGTGCATGGTAGGGGATATGGTACACCCACTCAATGCCATGTTCCCTAGCCCAAGTGTTGATAAGGCTATTCTTGAAATGAGTCCCATTGTCTGACTCAATCCTCTCAGGGGTGCCATGCCTCCAAAGGACCTGCTTTTCAAGGCCCAGGATGGTGTTACGGGCTGTAGCGTGAGACACAGGGTAGGTCTCCAACCATCCAGTGGTGGCTTCCACCATGGTCAGTACATAGCGCTTGCCTTGGCATGTCTGGGGCAGTGTGATGTAGTCAATCTGCCAGGCCTCTCCATATTTGTACTTGGACCACCGCCCCCCATACCAGAGGGGCTTCATCCGCTTGGCTTGCTTGATGGCAGCGCATGTCTCACAGTCATGGATAACTTGAGAAATACTGTCCATGGTTAGATCCACCCCTCGGTCTCGTGCCCACTTATATGTGGCATCTCTGCCCTGATGACCTGAGGCATCATGGGCCCATCGAGCCAGGAACAACTCTCCCTTGTGTTCCCAATCAAGGTCTATCTTCGACACCCCTATCTTTGCAGCCTGATCTACCTGCTGATTGTTTTTCTGCTCTTCATTAGCCCTACTTCTGGGAACATGGGCATCTACATGGCGAACCTTCACAGGTAATTTCTCTAACCGGGTAGCGATATCTTTCCACTCTTCAGCAGCCCAAATTGGTTTTCCTCTACGCTGCCAGTTAGCCTCTTTCCATCTCTCCAACCATCCCCACAGAGCATTGGCTACCATCCATGAATCGGTATAAAGGTAAAGCTTTGGCCACTTCTCTCTTCCTGCAATGTCTAAGGCCAGTTGAACCGCTTTGAGTTCAGCAAGTTGACTGGATCCACCCTCTCCTTCAGTGGCCTCTGCTACCCGTCGCGTGGGGCTCCATACGGCTGCTTTCCACCTCCGATTCATCCCCACAATGCGACAGGAACCGTCGGTGAATAGAGCATAGCGTGTTTCCTCTGCTGGCAGTTGGTTATATGGTGGGGCTTCTTCAGCCCGTGTCACTGGTTCTTGTTCCTCATCTGTGACACCAAAACTTTCACCTTCAGGCCAATTTGTAATTACTTCCAAAATCCCAGGGCGATTCAGTTTTCCAATCTGGGTGCGCTGTGTAATGAGGGCAATCCACTTGCTCCATGTAGCACTGGTGGCATGGTGGGTTGAGGGAACCTTTCCTCTGAACATCCACCCCAGCACTGGTAGTCGGGGTGCCAGAAGGAGTTGTGCTTCTGTGCCAACCACCTCTGAGGCTGCTTGGACCCCTTCGTAGGCGGCCAAGATCTCCTTCTCTGTTGGGGTGTAGTTAGCTTCAGACCCTCTGTAGCTCCGACTCCAAAATCCTAATGGTCGGCCTCGAGTCTCACCAGGCACCTTCTGCCACAGGCTCCAGGACAGACCATGGTTCCCGGCTGCAGAGTAGAGCACGTTCTTCACATCTGGTCCCGTCCTGACTGGGCCAAGGGCTACTGCATGAGCAATTTCCTGCTTTATCTGGGCAAAAGCTTGTTGCTGCTCAGGGCCCCAATGGAAATCGTTCTTCTTGCGGGTGACCAGGTAAAGAGGGCTCACGATCTGACTGTACTCAGGAATGTGCATCCTCCAAAAACCTATGGCGCCTAAGAAAGCTTGTGTCTCCTTCTTGTTGGTTGGTGGGGACATAGCTGTGATTTTGTTGATGACATCAGTAGGAATCTGACGTCGTCCATCTTGCCACTTCACTCCCAGGAACTGGATCTCTCGAGCAGGTCCCTTAACTTTACTCTTCTTGATGGCGAAGCCGGCTTCCAGGAGGATTTGGATGATTCTCTCTCCTTTCTTGAACACTTCTGCTGCTGTGTTCCCCCACGCAATGATATCATTAATATATTGTAAATGTTCTGGAGCCTCACCTTTTTCTAGTGTAGTCTGGATCAGTCCATGGCAGATAGTAGGACTGTGCTTCCACCCCTGGGGCAGTCGATTCCAGGTGTACTGCACTCCCCTCCATGTGAAAGCGAACTGAGGCCTGCACTCTGCTGCCAGAGGAATGGAGAAAAATGCATTGGCGATATCGATAGTGGCGTACCACTTTGCTGCCTTGGACTCCAGCTCGTACTGCAGTTCCAGCATGTCCGGCACGGCAGCGCTCAGCGGTGGAGTCACCTCATTCAATGCACGATAGTCTACGGTCAATCTCCATTCTCCTTCAGATTTACGCACAGGCCAGATGGGGCTGTTGAAGGGTGAGTGGGTTTTGCTGACCACCCCTTGGCTCTCCAGCTCACGGATCATTTTATGGATGGGAACCACAGCATCTCGAGTTGTTCTGTATTGTCGGCGATGCACTATGGAAGTGGCAATTGGTACCTTTTGCTCTTCTCCTTTCAGAAGTCCTACAGTACTTGGATTCTCAGACAGTCCAGACAAGGTGTTCAATTGCTGGATGCCCTCTGTCACCACAGCTGCTATCCCAAATGCCCACCTGAATCCTTTTGGATCTTTAAAATACCCCCTTCGGAGGTAATCTATGCCCAAAATGCATGGGGCCTCTGGGCCAGTCACAATAGGATGTTTTTTCCATTCATGTCCAGTCAAGCTCACATCAGCTTCCACCAAGGTAAAGTCCTGTGATCCACCTGTCACACCAGCAATAGAAACAGATTCTGCCCCCACATATCTTGATGGGACTAATGTGCATTGGGCACCAGTATCAACCAAAGCTTTATACTTTTGTGGTTCCGATGTGCCAGGCCAACGAATCCACACAGTCCAGAAGACACGATTTTCCCTCGCCTCTCCCTGGCTAGAGGCAGGGCCCCTCTAAGCCTGTTTATCCTTCTTTCCTTGGGCATATGTCTTAGAGGTTCCTTCAAGGGGATCAGATATATCATCATCATCATACCTGGCAGCTTGGCTACGGGCAACTGGAGCTGCTCTCCTTTTGGTGGAACTTCCTCTTTGGGTCTTGCCTTCCTTCAATTCACGCACCCGTTGTGCCAGAGCAGCAGTAGATTTTCCATCCCATCTCCTCATGTTTTCTCCGCAATCACGTAGGAAGAACCACAGCTCAGCTCGTGGGGTGTACCTCCTCTCCCCATCAGGGGAACGTCTGCGTTGGATACCAGGGCCTCTAATTTGTACTGCTGAGATTTGGAGAAGGTCCTCTTTAATCTCCTCCCTGAGTCTTTTATGATTCTCCTCTATCTTGTCTTCTAATTTCTGCAGACGTGTTTCCACAGCTGCAATTCTGGCATGTGTTGGGCCATGCACAGCATCTGCATATGCTCGGAGCTTCTTTGCCATATCAAGCACGGTCTCATCCCTCTCGTCCCGCTTCATTATTGCTAAAGCAGAAGCGTATTCATGGGGCCCAAGTCGTACAAGTTTTCGCCACATCACAGATGTACATGGTACCAAGTCCGGATTCCTAGTTGTTATGTCATCTGAGAAGATAATCTCTGCCACTGCCATTTCTCTCAGGCGTTGGATCCCTTGTTCTATCGTCTTCCAGTGGGTCTGCTGCATATAAAGATCATCTGCACACAGGTATCTTTGTGCTACACTGTCCAGGACCCGTGCCCAGAGGCTGTGAGGGTTAGGCCCTCTCATCATTCCTTGGTCGATGACAGGATCATGTGACAGGGATCCCAAATGCCTGGCTTCAGTGCCATCCAGAATTGTAGCCTCGCCTGCAGCATCCCAAAGACGGACCAACCAACTAATTATAGACTCATCAGGTCGTCGGGTGTAATCCTTTCTTAGGCCACGGAGGTCCTTTAGGGAAAAAGACTCAATATTGGCCTCTGATCTTTTACCAGTTGCTTTGACTCCTGGTTTTATGTCAGGAGGCGTCGAGGGTCCTTCTCCTGCATCATCATCATCATCATCGTCATCCACTGGTCGATCAGTCTTGTCTGTGCACTTTCCACTTCTCGTGCTGGTAGCAACAGCCATTGGTTGAGGCTTACTGACAGGTTTAGCTGCTGGCTTAGGCTCACTGTCTGGTGTAGTTGTTGGCCTCGAGCCTGGGGTGTTGGCTGCAGCCTGAGTGACTGGGATAGTGGCTGATTTATCTGCCTGTCCCCCTTCCTCTGTCTGCTGCCCTACAGTATCTAGCAGGGTACGGTAAGCATATGCCAGGGCCCAGCTCACTGCAATGATCTTCTCCTTAGAATTACCATGGCACTTCTCTTTCAGGTACTTTGCCACCTCAGCTGGGTTCTGAATTTGTTCACATGGAAAATCCCAGGATGTAGGGTCAGAAAATTCCTTTAAGATTTGGCCCATATCCTCCCATTTCCCACACCATTCAGGATTCCTCACGCCTGGCTCTACTCTGGGGTCAGGGGTCTCAGCCCCTCTAGAAATCTCAGCTCTCATTCTAGAGAAACTGCAGACTGTATAGAGAAAGCTTACTATATTAAACACCAGAAAGATGGTCTCTTTAACACTCAGGGGGAACTGAACATTCTCTAATAAGGATGTATCAAATTCAGAGGAGAAGAAGGAGAACAAAGGCTGAAAAGCCTCATCCCCTGCTTCTCCTCTAACAAACTGAGTGCACAACCACAACCAAGAACCATACATTCCTGGAACAGATTCCAGCACCTTTATAAATCTCCTGCAGGCCATTAAAACCAAGCCCAGCCCGATGGATATTTTGGTCAATGCCCCTCTGCTACAGAAATTACGCATTAGGGACAATACCGGAGCTATTTCTGGATAAGCAAATAAACCCAGGGACCACAAAGGTATTAAGACTTCAAAAAACCCTAGGGACCAAAAACCCATGCAGGCCTCCACCCCAAAAGACATGAATTCCAACAACATAGCCAATAACTGCTCTATACCAACACAAAAGAATTTGAACCAAATTATTATTAGAACAGGGTTTTTTCCCACTTTCTCGAGCCTCGAGTTGGGCGCCAATTTATTTGTCCTGGTTTTGGGCAAATTTGGGGGGAAAACCTCCAGAAGGAGCCCCCAGACAGCAAACCCCACGACTCCTCCCCCCCACCCCACTGGGTTCGGGAAGAATTTCCTCGGAGAAGAGTGGGAGAAAAAACCTGTTTATTTAACAAGCAAGACACTCCCCAGCACAGGGAAAAAAGACAACACCAGCTGACAAAAAAAACTCTTTCACCGTTCTGAAGGGATGACAAACTCAGTCTCTCTGGCGAGTGGTCGCCCAGTTATCAGTCTCTGGCGCTTGGGATGGCTGCTGCCGGTGACAGAGTGTAGACTCCCGGTGTTTCTTGGGGTTTCCCAGGTCCCCGTCCGGAACAGGTTCAGATGGTATCCAGGAGAGGGAGGGGACGGGGTGGAAGAGAAAACAGTCCAGGGAAAAAGTTGGACTGCCTAGCTGAACTAACTAATAAGGAAAAAGCAAGGGCAAAGCGAAGGAAAGAAAAAGAGGCAGAAGCGAGCAAGCAGGCAAGCAAGCAGGCAAGCAAGCAGACAAACCGAGCTAAAACCTCTCCTAAACATAGACCATGGGGGAGGTGAGCCGGCTGATAACAAGACAAAACAAAGCTTCACTCTCAGACTCAGTCCTGGAAGCACAGGACATAATACCAAACATAATCAGGACACACGATTGGAGATACAAACACCATAACATCACCCTAGGACACTCTTGTAGCTGCCGTAGAAACTCGCCCTAAGCGAGGAAGCGAGGAAAACACAATCGTAGATTCTTTACAAAACTTAGTTGAAATTTTGTAAAAACAATTAGATGAAGAAAGGAATGAAAATCGTTTGTTATGAGCTGCCCTAAGAGAAGAATGTGCCAAAAAATCAAGACAGATTGAAACACCCACAGAAAGAGAGGAGAAGGAAATTGTTCATATTAATCAAATTTATCTCCACAGACGAGCCAAATTCCTTTAGGAAATCAAATAGGAAGTTTGTTAAAAGGATCTGTGTGACGTTCATCGTATGTAAGAAGCTTAGATTGATGACACCGAGAAGTCATATTACTATAAACTGAGTGATAAGGATCAACGCTTAGATGAGAGCCATTTTTTCCTATACAGTGAAACAAATTATAATTGTCCATAGTGAATGAGCCTAAAATTTCTAATTCTTTGAAGGTCAGATTTATCAACTCTAGAATTATCAATCTAAGTTCGTTGCCTCGAGCTAGGGGTGGGGAAAATGTGATGATTATTATATGGCCAATATTTATCAAAAGTAACATTATCAAAACCTTCTGGGAAAGGCACTCCAACTACATGAGTAAAGCTTCCTTGTAAAAATAAAAACAAAAGGTTAAAAACACCATACACCTGCACAAATAATAATACAACTCCATCTTTTTTCTTGATCCGTTCCTGGCAGTCAGTTTTCTCCTGGTGATTCTGCGCAGTTTCGTGTTCAGGTGCCTGTATCCTGGCTTCCACTCACAGGGTCACTAGCTGGATAATGAATGGAGCAAAGAGCTGGAAAATCGAACAAGGCACACAGCAAATCTCTTCCCCACACGGTGATGGGTTTCTGCACCAGATAGGGGCGAATCAATGCTTTCTTTCCTTCTGGTCCTATAACAGTAATCATAGATTTACTTTGCAAGCAAGGAGTGCCACCTCCGTGTAAGGGTCGGTCCGAAGTTCCCCTCGATTTTGCCTCCCGACCGTCGCAAGGAGACCTCGAGGACCCCCACCCAGGCTGACTCCCGACAATGGTTTGCCGGCCGGGCCAAGGTGGACGCTCGTGACTGCGTGCTGGTGTATTGTGTTCACTGGACTGTGCTGTCGTGGCACCAACCAGAGGTCGCGTTGTACCAACTGAGGACTGCTTGACCGTACCTGTCTCCTGCAGCACCACACAATGGTCCATAAATCTTCCCACCTCTTGGCCAGAGGCCGCTCACTTTGGATAAGGACTATAAAGAGCGACCCTCTGGAAAAGACCTTTTGAGATCTCTCCACCGAGGAAGACACGTCTACCCCCTGGAGAAGACCCCTGAGATCTCCCCACGGACGAAGACTCGTCTATCGGATGACCCACGAGGACGCCCGTCTCGTCTGTTGGTAGCTATTTTCCCATCCCTTCCTTTCCTTCCCCTTTCCCTATACTTTGTTTCCTATACCTCTCCCCTTTACCGTAACTGAATTGTCGGCATTTGATGAAATGCATTGCTGTTGTTGAATAAACTGATTTTGTCGCCTGCATTTTGCCTGTTTGCACCCTTCTGATCAAAAGAACCATCACGAGCCCCGCTCCGCATTAATAGAGGATCGTGACATTAAATTGGCCTCACGGACAGGATTTCCTGGCAGACAGAAGGGATGCGAGGTTGTCTGTAGTCTGTAGCAGGGGAAGGAAGTCTTACTCCAGCCGCACCTAGCTGGCCACCTTGAATGGGTGAGCCTGTCTAGAAAGCAAGGGGGGTTTTTCTGATTTCCCGCAGACTGCAGACACCTTGGTGTAAAGCATCCCCACACTCGCTCGAGGGCTCTGTCGTCAGAATTTCACAAAAGATCTACTGGTGCAAAAGGCGGGACGCTGTTGTTGTTGTTGTTGTTGTTTTTTATGATGTTTGACTGCTTGGTGTAGCTAAGAGACAACCCGGTGTTTTGTAACTAAGGACTGCCTTCCAAGTAGTTTGGTCTCTTCACCCGCACAGGGAAGCGAAGGGGGGCACACAGGGGAAGCTGTTTCGTTGTGTGTGGTAACTTAAGAGATAGACCTCCCCGTTGTGGTTTTTACTTTTCCCTTCACAAAATGACTGAGAATTCCACTGTAACAGATAAAGCTGCATTTTGTGCTCTATTAGCTAAATATAGGGGCAGACCGTCCCAAGGTGGGTAAAAATGGGCCAACAAAAATTGGTTTAATCTAGAAAATACCATTGATAGAATATGTTCTTTGCAACATGAGTCAAAGTTCAAACTGGGCAAAAATAAAACCGTGCTCTGCTCGGTTTTAGGAGCTTGTCTTACGGCAGCTATAGAAACTCGCTCTGAGAGCAGAAATGAGGAAAGAACAATTATAGACTCTCTACAAAATCTTGTTCAAATTTTGCAAAAAGAATTATATCAAGAAAGGAATGAGAACCATTTGTTGCTAGATGAAAATAATTTGTTAAAAGCTGCCTTAAAAGAAGAATGGGACAAAAATTCAACTTAGGGTGTAACACCAAAAGAAACACAGGAGAAGGAAGCTATTCACATTAATACAATACACTCTCAAAAAGACCTAATTTTGATGAAAAATTGTGGGCAACACTGCTGCCCCAACTTGAAACCTGTGATTAAAATAGAATATGATTATATCAGTGATGCACCCCTCGAGCAAACTTCTCCCCAAGTTCTGAACAATGTACCAAATCAATCTCCTCCACAGGCTCTGGGAGTTGAGCCAAAGCAGTACACCTGCACTGGGCTTTCCCAAGGGTCTGAACGTTCCCCCACTTCGGCCCACCACACTTTAGCCCAGGAATTAGAAAAGATACCCAAACCTGACAATACAGCTGTCTATCAATACATTGATGATATTCTGGTGGGAGGGGATGAAATAAAAGTAGTGGGGGATACCCAACAAAAAAATAATCTCTCATTTGGAAAACCCTGATTTGCAAATTTCCTCAGAGAAAATTCAAAAACCTTCTCAGGAGGTAAAGTTTTTGGGAATTTGGTGGAAAGGAAGTATGACATGTATTCCACCTGATACTCTAACCTCCCTGGATCAAATTAAATTGCCTGAATCCAGGAAAGAGATCCAACAGGCTCTAGAATTATTAGCGTTCTGGAGAAAACACATCTCAGTCACTATTGAGACCCCTCCCCCTGACGGGGTGGCCCAGAGATCCTCAGTTGGGAAGTGGTATGCCCAGATAGAACATTACTGTAACATCTTCTCAGTAACAGAAAGAGCTGTAAAAAATCTGGCAATACAAGAAACTGAGAGCTTGGCTAATAGCCATGACAAACCTGCCTTGGTAAGTAAAGTAGCCACTCCTTTCTCCCCTGAACAATCAGCAAATTCTTGGTTCGCTGATGCTTCTGCCAAACGAGAGGGAAAGGTGGGGAGATACAGGCCAGTAGGCCTCCCCACTTCTGCTGGTGAACAAATTATTACTGAGGGAGAAGGCAGCTCTCAGGCCGGTGAGCTGACAGTTGTTTGGAGTGTTTTCCAGCTTGAGGTACAGAATATCTCTCTTGTTTACATCTACACTGACTCCTATGCTGTGTTTAAAGGAGGTACAGAGTGGCCCCCTTTTCAGCAGCAAAATGATTGGGAAGTTAACAGAATTCCAGTCCACGCTACGCACTGGATAGTTCCATCATTTTAATCTCCTGCCTCCTGGAGGCAGACTCTGCTGTGTTTACTTTTCACAGAAGAACACCGAGGGACATGAAGAAGCACCCCCTTAGTGTTGGATGGCAAAAGCAAGGTTTTTCCTCCTTCTCGGTGACACAAGGTGATGATGTCACAATAACTTGTAAATTAGTGGCCGGATCCCTCATCAAACCTGCATACGGTTACGGCATAGGACCCCACGGCCGGACTTTATATTGTAGAACCCAAACTCAAGACTGTTGGCTAAATCTAACTGCTATACAATTTTCCTATAAAACCATGTGTGGAAAAAATGATACAAAATACTGGGGGGAACTTGATGTTAATGTTGTAACGCCTACTACCCAACCACCGGTTGTGTTGAGCCCTACGATTTTTCAATTTGGACCATATGTAATTAGAAAAACTGGCCAACAACAAATATCGTTTAATCCGGCATGGTTTCTCAAACAAATCAAATTGCTGATGCAAAATAATGTCTCAGAAGTTCAGCCAGCTTGTTCACCCTTTCTACAGACGTCTTTTGAGGGACGGACAACCTGGCTGTGGAAACGGAATCCTTCTAAAAAAATGAATGGCAAGAGACATAACCGGTGTTGTGGGAACAGGATTAGGAATTTTGAATACCATCGATTCAGAAGTACTAATGAATAAATTGGCTACCACAGCTGGAGATGTAACCAAATTACAACGGCCCCTGCAAACAGCCTTAACAGCTTTGGGGACCCGACAGTGGTTGTTATCATATCAAACATATTACCAAGTTGGGACGTAAATGACCACAAATTGATAATCGATGCACTTGGTACTACATAAAGTAACATCTCTTTGGCTCTCAGTTGTATCCGGGCCCAGTTGTGGATGCAGTCGATTGCTGCTTTAATTATAAGAGAAGGTGAGGAAGGCACTTTTCCCACTGAAATTCGAAAAATAGTCTGGGAAAGTGCCACTGATTTTGAAAAAGAATACCAGTCCTGGTGGAACTTAGTAAATTTTACCTACGATCCCAGCGCAAACACAGCCACAGCCTTTGTACTGACAATTCGTAATGCTTCAGTGCATTCGATATTCCCTATCACTGCATTAGGGTTGAACCATGATGGAGCTATTCTCTATCCTTTCGAGCATAGGGAATGGGCCCGTCAAATCGGTGGGAGGTGGCAAACCGTCAATTTGGGAACTTGCATTGTCCGGGAACAACAAGGGTTTATCTGTGAAAGTAATGCAATCAGAGCTCAAGATATTTGCTTGGATACAGAACAGAATGTTTGCAATTTTGAAATTCATCCAAACGAGATTTCTGAAATAGTACTGGTATATGTAGGAAATGGATGTGCACGCTTTAGAACTGCTTGCGATAGTGTTTCCATAGAAAATTTAGTAGTGAATACTAAAAATCATTCAAACTTTTGTGTCTGTAACTTTACTAGGATTTCAGGATGTGATTTTTCCTATGTAGCCCCAGTTACTTCTCACCATCTTTTGCAGTCAAATTACACACTGATCCACCATCTATTGCCCACTCCAATTGGAATGAACCTCTCTCTGGTGAAGCAATTGTTGCTCCACCAAGATCTGATCGAAATTTTGGAGAAGATCAAGAAAAATGGACAGAAAACTCTAATAGCTGTTCATCACAATGTGGAAAAAATACATCGTGTTTTGGAAAGGGTAAAGACAGATGCTGAACACAGGTGGTGGGATACTCTCTTTGGGTGGTCACCTACTGCTAGAGGTGTCCTGAACAAATTGTGTCATCCCACCATTGTTCTTTTCATTTTGGTTTTGTTTTATCAGCAATTCTATACATTGTGACTTGGAGAATAATGAAACGGTTAGCACAATTGGCATCTGTGACAGATGTATCCAGATCGGTTACTGTTGACATCCCTAGGGTTATTGACACAAGGTTTTAAATAGGATAAAATATTTTAACTAGAATTGATTATCTTCTAATTGCAATTAGAATTGTTTAATCAAAAACTTGCTTTAAAAAAATTGATTTATTTCTAAACAAAATTGAAAAAAATTAAAGAATTGAACAAATTGTTTGAAATTGTTAGCAATCAAAAAATTGAATATAATTCATCTGTTTTGTTTTCCCTTTTCTCCTTTTCCTTATCCTGTCCCTTATCTTTTTCCTACTTTTCTGTCTCTGTTTTCTGGGATATGCTACCAACTTGGACGAGTCCTGAAGACGCCACAACTGAAGACTTCACTACAACTCTGCAAAGGGGCGCTCTTGAAGATGATCGTGAGTCACGGGGTGGTGTAAGGGTCGGTCCGAAGTTCCCCTCGATTTTGCCTCCCGACCGTCGCAAGGAGACCTCGAGGACCCCCACCCAGGCTGACTCCCGACAATGGTTTGCCGGCCGGGCCAAGGTGGATGCTCGTGACTGTGTGCTGGTGTATTGTGTTCACTGGACTGTGCTGTCGTGGCACCAACCAGAGGTCGCGTTGTACCAACTGAGGACTGCTTGACCGTACCTGTCTCCTGCAGCACCACACAATGGTCCATAAATCTTCCCACCTCTTGGCCAGAGGCCGCTCGCTTTGGATAAGGACTATAAAGAGCGACCCTCTGGAAAAGACCTTTTGAGATCTCTCCACCGAGGAAGACACGTCTACCCCCTGGAGAAGACCCCTGAGATCTCCCCAGGGACGAAGACTCGTCTATCGGATGACCCGCGAGGACGCCCGTCTCGTCTGTTGGTAGCTATTTTCCCATCCCTTCCTTTCCTTCCCCTTTCCCTATACTTTGTTTCCTATACCTCTCCCCTTTACCGTAACTGAATTGTCGGCATTTGATGAAATGCATTGCTGTTGTTGAATAAACTGATTTTCTGCCGTTGAATAAACTGATTTTGTCGCCTGCATTTTGCCTGTTTGCACCCTTCAGATCAAAAGAACCATCACGACCCCCGCTCCGCATTAATAGCGGATCGTGACGCTCCGATGTCTGCGAGGGCACCTGAAGGACTTAGAAAGTTCCAATTTCTTGGCCAAACAGAATGAGATATTACAGTAACATCAGCTCCTTTGATATCAGCGCCTGTGATATCAACTTGAGTTCCACACTCTGACAATTCACAAGTCAGCAGTGGTCATTGGCGAAACAAATCCGGTTGCTTTGCAGGGGTTCCCGGTGTTGTTTTAAAGTCCCCTTTTCCCTCCAGGGCATTGTTACATTCGTCAGTCTCTCGTACCGCAGTGGCAATCGGCGTTATCTTCCCCCGCCTTTCTCGCGTCTGGAGAAGCTGGCAGGGACTGCTCGGAGGGGAGCGGCGGTGAGACTTCAGGTGGAATGCGGGACGGGGAGCGGTTTCGGGACAAAGATCTCCACAAGCAAACGGCAAGCCGGGAGTAAATCTGTTGCTATTTTGTTGCGGTGAGAAATGTTATATAATTTAACTGCTACAGAGTCCCAGAAGTCTCTAGTACAGATCTCTTCAGAGTTAGCATTTGGGACATGAGTTATAGTCCATGTTACAATCTGTTTGAACTCTTGCTTAGGCAAGACTTGATTCAATTAAAGATAAAAAATGCTGATACACATCCCTCTGATTTGCAGATATATTCTGCCCCGTGATTACCCAGTGCGCACCTGCTGTCTTCCTCTGCAGCAGAAGCCGTCGAGCTCCGGTCCGCGTACCGTCCAGCAGCAACGATGTCCAGGCACCGGTCGCTTTTCCTTCAACGTGCCTAATCCTCTTCCCTTTCAAGTTCACAGGGAGGCCTCTTACTGAAGAATATTCCGATTCTGCCCTTTAAAATCTGGGCGCCAATTGTAAGAGCCGAAATCGAGCGACGCGGGGCTCCGGGCAGCTCTTGAAAACGCCGTTTATTATATCCAAATGATACAGCCATTCACGGGTGTGACAAGAGCCCAGCCCACAGCCTTTTCAGCTGTAGGTTTGTCCGAAGCCCCCTCCGGCTCTGGTGACGATGCGTTATACGCTTTTCATTACAGAGCGTCTTAACGCACGACAACCAAGCAATACTTTTACTATTACCTATGACCTATCCTAACTACTAACATTACAGTATTCGTGTTGCTATTTCCAGTCGCAAAAGGTTAGGATGTTACAGTTTACGCTAGAAGGCGTTGTTCAGTTTTCTTGCAGTGGAAAATTCTGAGATCTCTTCTCTACCTGCAACATCAGCTTCCTTGTTTGTCTGTGAAAATCCTTTTGTTTGGTAAAACATCTTTTGTTTGAGGAGGGTTTTTCCTTTGCTCTAAGCCAAAAAATCCCCTTCCAACTCACTTGCTCTTTGCCTTCTAGTCACCCAGTAAGGCTGGCTCAGCAGTTCTTCTATATCAAAACTTGCTGTCATTTCTATTCCTTCTTCAGATTCTACATTCAAAGATCTTTCTGTGACACGTATGTGAGAACTTCCTGTCCAATCCTTATCGTTCCCAACACATCTGAATAGCCTTGAGTTACAAATTCCACCGGAGAAAATTAAAAAACCTTCTCAGGAGATGAAGTTCTTGGGAATTGGGTGGAAAGGAGATAGGACATGTATTCCACCTGACAGTTGAACTTCCTTAGATCAAATTAAAATGCCTGGATCCAGGAAAGAGCTTCAACAAGCTCCAGGACTATTAGTGTTCTGGAGAAAACACATTCCAGATTTTTCAATAATTGCCAGGCCTCTTTATGACTTGCTGAGGAAAGGGGTGAAATGGGATTGAACTTCTCAGGAGGAAGCGCTGCAATTGCTGATTTTTCAAGTGACTGCGCATCAAGCTCTAGGCCCTATTCATCCCACAGATCCTTTCCAGGTAGAATGGAGATTTCCCACCTCAGGGTTGTCGGTGCACATATGGCAAGGGGGCCCGGAGGGCCCTACAAGGCCAGTGGGTTTCTATTCCTGTGGTTTTAAACATGCCGATAAAAGGTACGCTACTTGGGAAAAGGGACTTTTTGTTGGTAGCTTAGCTCTCACAGAAGTGGAGAAAATTAAAGGTCAACAATCACTTGTATTGAGAGGCCCTTTCAAAATTATTCAAGTGGTTACCAGCAGGACCCCTCCCCCTGAGGGGTAGCCCAAAGATCCTCAGTCAGGAAGTGGTATGCGCAGATCGAGCATTACTGTAACATCTTAGAAGGAGCTGCAAAAAATCTGGCAATACAAGAAACTGAAAGCTTGGCTAGCGGCCATGACAAACCTGCCTCGTTAATTAAAGTGGCCCCTCCTTTTTCTCCCAAAAAACTGGCAAATTCTTGGTTAGCTGATGCATCTGCTAAACGAGAGGGAAAGGTGTGGAAATACAGGGCAGTAGCTCTCCATACTTCATCTGGTAAGCGAATTATTAGTGAGAGAGAAGGCAGTGCTCAGGTGGGTGAGCTGATTGCTGTTTGGAGTGTTTTCCAGTGTGAGGCACATAATACCTTTCTTGTTTGTATTTACACTGACTCCTATGCTGCGTTTAAAGGATGTACAGAGTGGCTTCCTTTCTGGCAGCAAAATGATTAGGAAGTCAACAGAATCCCAGTATGGCAAAAAATTCTAAATATAGCAGGTCAAGGGAATTTTGACGTAGGTTGGGTGGCTTCTCATCAGACAGATGGAAATCCAGCCGGCGAGTAGAACAATGCAGCCGATGAGGTAGCGAGAGTGAATTCCCAGAAAAATGAACAAATTACAGAGGACTGGGAGCACCTGCTAGAATGGCTGCCTATAAAAGATGACACACAGGTGCGAAAGATTTGTACAAGGAAGCCCTTGCTCGTGGCTGGCCTGTCACCAGGGAAATGCGCAAAACGTGCGTATCAGCTAGTGAGCGATGCCGTGGACGATTTGAAAGACATCCTTTGGAAGGTGACCCGTTGCGCTTAAGGAAGGGTAAAGGCTTATGGAACGCGTGGCAGATAGATTATGTCGGTCCCTTTAAAAATTCAGGTGGCAAACATTTCGTGATGGTAGGAATGCAAATAATATCGGGGTTAGGTGGAGCTGAAACTTTTAATAGAGCTACAGGAGATAACACTGTTAAGGCATTGCAAAAATTGTTTGGAACTTTCCCAAAGCCGCAGGAAATTCAATCTGATAATGGGTCTCGCTTTACTGCTAAAGTAGTATAGGGTGGGACAAGGGAGGAACGAATAAAGCGGACTTTTCACACCCCCTATTACCCACAAGCCAATGGAATTGTAGAAAGGACTAATGGTCTCCTAAAGCGACTCCTAAAACCACGAGTGAAGTTGGCATCTTCGATTATGGCAAGCTGTAAAAGGTGTAAATGACAGATGGGGGATAAACGGGTGTCCCGAAATAACTGCTTTTTCTCCAAAAGCCCCAGGCATCATTCCTGCACTATGGAGACCTAATGATCCTAAAAATCCAGCCTGGTGTCTTGGTTTGAAAGACAGGTATTTGCTAAGGGAATGCAAGAAACCCTTCTCTGAGATGGAGAGTGCAGCCCCCTCCCTTCCAATTATTATAGTTTGAAATCAGGCAGAAGATATGGAAGATAGGAATAACAGTTCTTTACTAATATATCTAACGTGGCAAACAAAAGAAAAAACAACAGCTATAAAAATTGACAGCAAAACAGAACACTATAACTCAGTTCCAGTCCTTTTTTTGGCCCCAGGCTCCCTCTCCCTGTGCTCAGGTACCGGTCGTGGGGACAGGGCAGATCCCGTGCAGCTGAAGGGGGCTGGCTGATGGCCCGGGTGTGAGAGGAATGGAGGAGCGACTCCCCCCTCACGGTGTCGGTCGTGGTGCTCGGCAGAGCTTCCGGAGGAAGTAGGACGAAGGGGGAAGGCGGCGGTGCGATGTCCGACGGCAGGGAACGTGGCTCCCGGCGTTGGGATCGCGGGGAGGATGCTAGGATGCCCCGGCCGTCTTCCTCTGACTCCATTAGCGAGTGAGAGAGCACCCTGGCCCCCCCATCCCACCTTTCCTTTTCCGATATTTCCCCTGTCCCCACCCTCCTGAGAAAGAAAACTGTTACTACTAAGGTGCAGCCACAAATACTTAGCGTAACAATGGGAAAAATTCCACAGAAAGAAAAGGGAACAATTCAGCCCCCAACACCTGAGCAACCTGTTTTAGTAAACCTCCGTACAGTAGAAGTACCGTTAGCGTTAAAAACCCCTTTGAATAAATATGCATGAGTAGCCACCGATGCTTTGGGGAAGGAGCGTCAGATTAGTACCCGTTGGATAGTTCCATCGTTTTGACCTCCTGCCTCTTGGTGGCAGACTCTGTTGTCTTTGCTTTTCACGGAAGAACACTGAATGACATGAGAACGGTTAAACAGTGATAATCTTTTTGATACTTCTCTGTATCCTACCGCAACGCCGTGGCCAAAACTCGGCTGAGTGGCCATGGTCTGAAGCTTCCATCAGGTATACCGGTGCTCTAGGACCGTACCCCAGAGATCATCGCCCAAACCCAGCGACGGTAGTATTGCACGATTCTGAGGTATACCGTTCGAGTGACCGGGGTTGGGACAAAAAGGATTTGGGCTAGGGTACTAACGGGAACGATTGGTGACAAAATTAAGGTAGGATGCAGAAAAATGGAGAAATCCCTTCACGAGAAAGCTACTACCATTGCGATCGCTGGCAATTTTTAAAATCGGTTATAACTAGTAGTTTGCAGCCCAACGTTACAGCGAGTCCTTGCCCCACAACAGTACGGTCATGTGAAAAACAAGTCTCTCTTATACTGTATTGTCACCAGGAACAGGTTGGTAATTATGCCTTGGAACCCATCACCAACAATGTGGAAATTAGAAAGCTTTGTGTGGACAAACTTTCTGACTGTTGGTATAACTTGACTTTAACTAGACCAACCTATGTAACATGCTGTCAGAATGACACAGCAGATGGGTCCAGCTTGAAAGGTCTAACCTATAGGTTCAAAATAAACGCTGTGAAAAACCAACGTTGACCGCAGTAATTGCACACCGTGGTGTAAGCGCTCCCCTGGTGTTGGTTGAGAAATGTAGAGAGCCTGGTGCAGGAATAGCTGGAAGAAAAAGGCCATAGTCAGATCAACTTAGTGAAGCTAGCAAAGTGGGCCTCAGTCTCACGGATACAGTGTCCTTGAGATAGGGAAGGCACGCAGAATTGAGAAAAACATGAATGCCGAAGTGCTTAGCTAAGCCGCACATCTAAACCAATGGTGAGCTCAGATTTTGCACTATGCATGAGCTAATTAAATACTGTACTTAAGCACCACTCTGCGTATCAATAAACGAGACTTTGCTGATGACCGAATTGGTGTCCGCGTCTCCCTTCTCCGACAAATGGTGAACCCCGACGTGCCTCCGTCGCTGAAAAGAAAACGGGGGAGAACGCGCCACGGTCGGTGAAGTAGAGTTGGGGCCTGCTGCAACCGGGTCGGTGTCAAACGACGTAGGGAAGACACCCCCAGGAGCCATAAAGGTGGTCCTGGGCCATACGTGCTGCCGAAGACGGAGAGTTGCAACAGCGCTGACGACAAAAAATGGACAGGCAAGCAGCATATAATTTATTTATAGTACATATACATATACTACATATATACATATATATATACTATATAGTACATATAGATAAGTTAGGGTTAAAAGAGATTAATCCCAGAAAGGACATACCGGGGTTGTTAGCCTGGGATTATGCTAAAGGTTTATTCTCTAATCCTCACACCGTGCATGATTTAAATGAGTGGCGTAAGTTAGGGGATGCACTGTGGGAGGCGGTATTAGAGGATGATAAAACAGCAAAAAAGCTGGGAAAGATCTGGCGGGTAGTTCATAACGCACTACTGAAGCAGCAGGCGGAGAGAAGGGCGGCTCGGGAGGCAGTAGAGGCATATAAAAGAAATGCTCAGTATGGCGATAATGAGCCCCGAGCACCCAGCACGACCAGAGTAGAAATACCTATCTCTGGGGAGACAGCAGGAATGACAGACATGGCTAGCTGCGCTTGGCCCTCGGCACCCCCCTTAGAAGAGCTTGAGGAGGATTCCGCCGCGGCGGCGGAGACAATTGCAGAAGGCGGAGTAACCCCGCCTTCCAAGGGCGAAGGGCCCCAGACCGGCGGCGAAAAATCCCCTTGCCGGTCTGAGCCCAGCGTCCCTAAGCCCGCCGTGGAGCCAGCTCCGGTCCCTAGGGCGGAAAGCGACCTGTGGGAGGAGATGGCAAGACGGCGGGGGGAGGCGTGGAGTATGCTAGCCAGACACGGCTTGGAGACTGGGGACGAGAGCGCTGTTGACGCAGCGAAAGCCTGGGCTTTCCCCGTTACGTATACACAGGAAATAAATCAACAAGGACAAGCCGTCCAAGTGGGAGCGTACGCGCCTCCCGACTGGAAGCTGCTAGCCCAACTGAGACAGACAGTGAGTCAGTTTGGTTTTCGGAGCGAGCCAGCTAAGCAGATGCTAGATTTCTTGTTTGATACATACCTGCTGTTGCCAAATGATATGAGAAGTATAGTGAAACTAATTTTCACGCAACATCAGCAGTTGCTATTTAACACCCACTGGCAAGCTCTTGTTCAGGAGTCAGTTGCAACACAGAGGGGCCCGGGAGATCCGTTAGCTGGAATTACCATAGACGAACTAATGGGATTGGGTCAATACCGCAGGACAGAGGCTCAAATAATTTCAGGACCCGACAAGGTTAGGGAAGCCATGCGTCTAGTAAGGAGTGCCATCGATCAGGTCAAAGATAGCTCAAGCATACCCATGTATATGGGGATAAAACAGGGAAGAAATAAATCCTTTGGGGACTTTGTAGATAAGGCTGCTGCTACTATTGAAAAGGCAGGAGTCCCAGAGTATATGAGAGGGGCGCAGGTTTTCTTGGTTAATGCACTAAAAGAATTAGGCTTAGGACTGCAGAAACAAGCCGAGTCCACACAGTCACAGGTGTTAGCCGCTCTTGCTCCGCTCCGTGCTTCTACGGCGGCCCCGGCCACATCGAGCGACCACCGGCCTCCCTCGGCGCGCTGCTACAGATGCGAGTGGATGCGGCGCGGCCCGACGGGCGCCGCCGATCAGCCCCCGGCGGCCGCCGCCATATTGGCCCTGGTCACAAGTAGCCGCCGTGACACCAGCGCCATCTCCTGTCTACAACCAGCCACAACAGGGAGCCTGGGACTCGACCTGGCAGCCGCAGTAAAAACATCTTTAATAACAGCTCGCCCCGTCAAAGTCCCAACTGGAGTTTATGGCCCGATAAATATCAAAGGACAAGCTCATGGAAGACTAATAGTGGGACGCTCGTCGAGCTCCATTGTAGGACTGTTTGTGCTACCAGGTGTCATCGATGCAGACTACACGGGAGAAATACAAATAATGGTTTATACTCCTTTTCCTCCTCTGACAATTGAGGCAGGTCAGCGTATTGCTCAATTTATTCCACTTCCACAGTTGAGCCGGGGTGTTCAACCACAAAGACAAACCCCACGTGGAGACCAAGGATTCGGATCATCAGGTATTGCTATGCTCACAATGAATCTCCATACCAGACCCAAAAAGAAGGTGAAACTAACCTATGCAGGACAGACAATAGAAATGATGGGACTCCTAGACACTGGGGCAGATACCAGCATTGTCTCTCCAGAAAAATGGCCCCACAACTGGCCATCAGTGCAAACTACGGATACCGTCACGGGCGTCGGAGGATTCACCCTTGCCAGAAAAACTCCTCCAGTAAGGGTCACTATAGATGGGCAAGATTTGGTAACTGTGTTGTCCGTAGTCACATTACCGCCATCGGTACATTGCTTAATTGGAAGGGACATCTTGGCTCAGATGGGGGTCGTTTTATCCAACGAGCACCCTTTGGAGTAATTGCCATTGCTTGGACTTTCCCGATCCCAATCACCTGGACTGCCAATGAACCGGTAATGGTTAAGCAATGGCCTCTAAAAAGGGAAAGTCTAATACAAGCACATCAACTCGTAAAAGAACAATTCCAACAAGGACATTTGAAACTCTCAACAAGCCCATGGAACACGCCAATTTTTGTGATCAAAAAGAAGTCAGGAAAATATCGTCTTCTACACGATTTAAGAGCAGTAAATGATCAAATGGAGGCAATGGGGGCATTACAACCAGGCCTCCCCAACCCAGCAATGCTCCCACAGCATTGGCCTCTTCTGATCATTGATCTAAAGGACTGCTTCTTCACTATAGCCTTACACCCTCAAGATACTAAAAGATTTGCGTTCACCCTACCAGCAATAAACAGAGAAGAACCTGATAAACGGTATGAATGGACTGTTCTTCCACAAGGAATGAAAAACTCGCCTACCCTGTGCCAGCTGTATGTTGATGCCGCATTACAACCATTGAGGATACAGTGGCCCAACACAATTATTTATCATTATATGGATGATATCCTCTTTGCTCAAGAATCAGCATTTACAGACACTCAAATGCAAGAAATTCAAAACGCCCTAGCAAAGGCATCCCTCATAATAGCTCAAAAAAAAATACAGCGATCCACACCATGGAAGTACTTGGGGTGGTCTATCACAGGCCAAATCGTACGGCCACAGAAGCTCCAGCTTGCAACAAAGATCACCACTCTAAATGAGGCACAGCGACTGCTAGGAGATCTGCAATGGCTCAAGCCGATTGTTGGGATACCCAACTCCTTGCTAGACTCCCTCAGGCCACTACTTAAAGGGACTGACCCAACCGCACCCGTAACCGTGACCCCGCAACAACATGAAGCCCTCAAGGGTATTATACGCTGCATCGATAAAGGGTTTGTCTCCTGCCGAGATATCTCCTCGCCCATCGATCTTACCATCTGGAGTACTGCCAACCACCTACTCGGTGCACTCACACAGCTACAAAAGAAAACGCGGGAGACACGGGTACTAGAATGGATAACCCCACCTTTTTGGGACGCTATAACAGCACTGCCCGTGAGGCGCTAAGGCAGCCACCACCGAATTGGGCTGATTGGATTGAGAGCCACGTCCACCAGGAAGAACAGCCTCTCAGCAGCCGTCCTTGTTGTGCGTGTGGGGGGTCATGGTGTGAAGCCTGGGTAGCCCTAAAGTGCGGGGGCTGTGGGGACTGCTCGTGGGTGGAACAGAGAACAGTGTTTAATTTGTGGTGCTGGAGGTGTCAAAGTGACGACCTAAGAAATTCAAATTGGGGTCGGGCCCTAGAAAAAGAAGCAGGAGTGCCATATGCCCAGGTACGAAACCTATACGAGACACCAGAACAGCTCCTGTTAGCTTGGGCCCGGTGGGAACTTACCACCTGGATTAAGAGGCAGCACATCTATGCAAATTCGCACATTATCGCTGCAAGATGCAGACATAAAGTCCCACACCTACCTTGGCCTCGGGTAGGACCAATTAAGCCCGGTACAGACCCAGAGGAGGTATTAAATCAAAGTATAGAAGAGGTGAAACAACTGCAGATAACAGGGAGCAATACAGGGCGTAAAAAGAATAGGCCGCCAAAGAAATCAAAATGATGATCATTGCACTGCTTATGCTTGCTAACTTTGCTCGCACAAAATCTTTTCCAATACAGCATGCACCTCGGGAAAACGTATGGGTAACATTCGCTAACATAACAAAACAAGAATCAATCTACTTAAGTCTAGAGGGAGTACAAAATCCTTTTAAAACCTGCCTAGTAAGGTTGCCAGTATGGTTACAAAGAATTCAAAGGAATGTGCTGCATGAATTTATCTAACCACTCTAAATCCATCCACAAAAAGATACAAAACATGCAGCAGAAATTACACAACCTAAAAGAAGAAAATGGTTGAGACATTGACGAGTGGTTAAAAAGCCTAGGTCTTGAGGAATGGATTCGAACCGTTATTAAGTATGCTATTATGGTGTTAGGTATATTCTTGTGCTTAGCTTTATTGCTACCTTGCTTAATAACTTGCTTACAAAATTTTATTCAAAAGACTGTTAGCAAAGCTTGGCATGCCACTCTTTTAGCTCAAAAAGAAAACGGGGGAAGTGTAGAGAGCCTGGTGCAGGAATAGCTGGAAGAAAAAGGCCATAGTCAGATCAACTTAGTGAAGCTAGCAAAGTGGGCCTCAGTCTCACGGATACAGTGTCCTTGAGATAGGGAAGGCACGCAGAATTGAGAAAAACATGAATGCCGAAGTGCTTAGCTAAGCCGCACATCTAAACCAATGATGAGCTCAGATTTTGCACTATGCATGAGCTAATTAAATACTGTACTTAAGCACCACTCTGCGTATCAATAAACGAGACTTTGCTGATGACCGAATTGGTGTCCGCGTCTCCCTTCTCCGACAGAGAAACACAATGTTCTTCCTTCTTTCCTGGTAATGCAAGGTGATGATGTCACAATAACCTGTAAATTAATTGCTGAGTCCCTCATCGAACCTGTATACAGTTATGGCACCTCATGGCCGTGTTTCGTACTGTAGAATCCAAAATCGGGATTGTTGGCTAAATTTAACTGCTGTACAATTTTCCCATAAAATCGTTCAGGACATGTACTTTCCATCCCGATTTTTCTTTCCAGGTAAGTGCTGCCTTTTTTGTTCTTCTTCCTGCATCTGTGTATACCGTAATACCTTTGACAGGTTGTGTCTTTACCTTTGGTTGCTGTAACAATTGCTGTCTTGCTATTACTTGTAATCGCGCATCGGATGGTTGTCTGTTATGCACGTGGCCAGCGTAGTCTAGGAGAACTATTTGTAGGGTCTCTGAGCATCTCAACATGAACTCAAACAGTTCAGTTTTTAATGGTAGACTGATATGTTCCGCCTCTGTACAGGTGATGTCGAGCCCCCGTTCCCATGCTTTCCTAATGAGATGTTCTATTACCTCTGTTCTTTGCCAAATGCTCACGGGCAGTGTATGTGGTGGAAAGGCCAGTTCCAGAATCGTTATCTGATTTTGTTGCTCCTTGCCTTTCTGTTGATTTTGCCGAACGCGTGGTCGTTCCCGTGATTGCGTTTGCTTGGCGCAATCTCCCGTAGGATGGTCTCCCCTTTTTCTTAATATCAAGCAGGCCACTGGTATGAGATAGCAAATAGAGCATCGGCATGGTTGAAAATAGGAACACCTAATGGCACATCTGACAATGGATGACCTGCGACAGATGACACTGGACGCTGACTCAGCTTGTTAAGGCAATCGCGTCATTCAGGAGAAAGAGAGATTGGAATATTTGGGTCCGCACTTTAAGCAGACTTGTAAGACGTGATATCTCATCATTGAGGATCCCTGCGACAATTCTAAACCGCTGCGAATCTCCAATTAATTTCTGAGCATGGTGAAGTGTTGCAATAGTAGTTGTAAGGTGCAGTTTTTCTGGACTGACAGCAGCTGAGGTTAACGCCCAACCTACGTAGCACCATGTAGGTTGTATCTTTTCTGGTGCAATTAATAAACCTTTTGACGACAGCTGAGTGATAATGTACTGTAAAGTATCATTAGTAAAGGGTTCTTATTGACATAGCAGGATATCATCCATGTAACGATAAATAATTGTGCAAATTTATGACGGATAGGCTCTAATGTCCAATGAACAAACGTTTGACACATAGTAGGAAGACTTTTCATGCCAGGTGGAAGTAGTACACGTTCATATCCTTGTGAAGGACTTGCTTTATTTATTGCTGATAAAGTGAATGCAAATCACACTGTATCATCCTTTTGCAAGCATATAGTGAAAAATGGTCTTTGAGGTGAATAATCAAGAGATGCCAATTCTGAAGCAACATAGTTGGAGTAAGCATTCCTGGTTGTAATGCTCCCATGGGACACGGCTGGTCGTTCGCTTTTTGGAGATCGTGTAACCGTCGCCATTTGCCTGATTTGTTAGGAATAAAAAATGGGAGCGTTCCGCAGACTAATGGAATGTTGTCTATGTTTGGCTTATAACTGTTCTTTCGCTAATTCGTGGGCTATTTTCGGCCGCTCTTTGGACAAGGTCCGCTGATCAACCCATATTGGTCTATGGTTTTTCCGTTGTATTTTTGGGGTTGGCGGCAGAACGGCAACGGCTGCAACTAAAAAGGCGACTGAGAGGCTGCGGGCGACGTGAGAGTTGCTCCTAGCTGATTTAATGCATCTCGACCGATTAGGCCTCCTAAATTTCCAAGTAAAGACGTGACATATGGGCGTTGTGTGGCTGTTTGCCCTTCGGGAAATCTCACTTCTATGGCATGGACACTTCCCTATGGTATAGAATTCCCTATTACGCCTTGTACTGCATGCACAGTTTGTTGAAGAAACCAATCTTTGGGCCAGCGTTCTTTGTAAATGACGCTAACATCAGCTCCTGTATCTAGCATAACGGTGACTTCTTTTTGAACCGTGCCAGATCGTAAGGTTGCTTTCACCATTGGTCTCTGTTTCATTTGCTGTACTAAATTTACTACTGTGTCTCCAGTGGATCCGAAGCCTTTAATTCCTCTCTGTGGTGGAGTTCAGAAGATGTCCCTTATGTAGGAATTGTTAAATATAGAATCAATTGTGCAATTCTGGTTGCCTTGGAAATAGGAAGTGGTGGTGATAAAGTGTAGGCACGCACTTGAATCTCTCCGGTGTAGTCAGCATCGATTACACCTGGGAGGACGATGAGTCCTGCAAGTCCAGCAGAAGATTTTCCAGTTAATAATGCCGCAAGTGCGCTGTCTGAGGCGTATATTGCTCTGGTGACACCTGTTGGAATTTGATACGCAGTTTGATTGATAAGAGTAACGGCTACTGCTGCTGCCGAATCGATTGCCAAGCTCGCTGTGGTCGCTGGTGGGTCAAGTTGTTGGACAGCGTTGGGCCGACTGCTTGTTTCACCGCACGGCGGCTCTTTGCGCTTTGTAATCCGTTTTTTGCGGACCGACGGGCGGCTGCGGAACGGTTGCCTTTTTGACATCTATCGCACCGTACTGACGCTTGGCGTGTCTTTTTGAAATGTCCCTTTGCCCCACATCGCTAACATGCGCCTCGTGTCTTTGAAGGTCCTGACTTTGGTGTTTGGCCTATTTTGCTTACTGCAGCAGCAAGTAAATTTGTGGCTGGTTTTATGGCCTCTGCTACGGCATTGGCGACAACTTGTCCTTGTTGGGACTGAGATGCTCTAGTAGCCGTATCTGCTACAGTAGATCGTTTCTGTTACATCAGCATCTTTACCCAAAGTAATCAACAAAGGTTTTGTTTTGGAAATAGCCTTTTCAAATGCCACTAACTTGAATGTTTTTTGTCACGCCTTGTCGGTTAAATCATTCTGATTGCTTCAAGCTGCCCATAAGCAATGAATAAAATTGGTATAAAGGTTCTGTTATTCCTTGTTGAACAGCTGAATAAAGAGTACGTGGTTGAGAATCTGGAACGACATTAAAAGCCTGTCTGGCTAAACGTGCAGACAAATGATGTGTTCCCAATGCGTTCAATTAAGTTGAACGTCAGTTACTAAATACCCCTGATCCGGTGAGCATATCTGGATTTAGTGCATTTAGGATGTCATTTGGATCCCTAGGTCTACGAGCTTCGGTGACTGCCGATCTGGTCCGCTCCTTTACCTGTATGACGTGTTGAGATGGTGTCAATAGTAATCGTGCTATTTGCCGACAATCGTGAGGTGAATTTACATTGGCGGTGAAAATGCGGTCCTGTGTAGTTCTGGCAGCCTCAGATCTAATTCCATGTTCTGTCATAGTTTGTTTGGTTTGTTGCAAAATTTTCCAATGATGTTGTTCGTACCTAGGAGCTTGTTGATCATACAGAATTGCGCAAGCTAAAGCTTCAGCTGGTTGCCGCTCTCCTTCAATGATTGCATCACAAACTATTCCTGACCGTCGTTTCCTGATGATATTTTTGCAGAATGTTCTTCGGCACCTGCTGGGCCTGGGATTGGGCCTAGATACGGAGGTGGAAGGATTTGCATTGAAGGTGCTGATGGCTCTGGTCGTAGCATCTGCAGTAATTGCTGAACTGACTGTGTAGGAGGACTGCGCTGTTCTGAGCAGGCAGTTATGTTTTGTTTGTGCCCTGTGTTGCAACTTTCCATTTGATGTGTTAATTGTTCAACTTGACGTTATAACTTTTCCATTGGAGGAGTAAAGGATTTAACCAATTTTCTTTCTTCAGGTGTAAGTTGCTCCTCTTCTTTTTCCCTATCAACATCCTCTTCCAGGAAGGGGTATTAATTCTGGACCACACGGAGGAGCAGACAGAGGGATAGCAGGATATAACTTCGGCTGGCAAGGTGTCTCTCCCTGTTCTTTACTTACCTGGGACTTCGGCAGGCTACCTGACTCTCCGTGTTCTTTCTGAGACCCTACTTCTGACAGTCCGGCTGCAACTCCTTTCTTATCCCGTTTTATTTCCACATTGGCTATCGGAGCAGATAACTCTGCTTTTTGCTCCGGTACTGCATTAGACTTAAAGATTACGCTTGCTTGGGTTTTTAACAGTTCTGCAACAGAGCTCCATTGTTTTCCCCTTATTCCATTTACTGGCTGTACGCTCCCTATCCCAAAAAATGCACTGAGGCAGCCTGACCGAGACAGCACAGGAGATGATAACCCTGTGTATTGTTATGACATAGCTTGCACAGGAGCAGCTGGAAACTTGGATTCACCTTTCATCTCTCCAAGTGTTTATAATCGTTCCCCATGTACTCCCAAAACAAAGAGTCTCCGTGCCCTTGCCAATAATTGTTTAATCCCACAAACGGTCCCCTAGCTCACTCCACTCATCTTCCATAAACAACAGAGTGGAGTATTTAAAAAATCAATTTTCTCTTGACCAGATAATGAGCTTTCCCAAGCCTTTTTCATCTCCTCTCCTCTCTTAGTGAGTATGCTGAGGAGTAACCTTTTAGCCACTGCAAATTCTATATCCATTCTAATGGTCTGCATTGGGATGACGGGAAGGTAATGAGCCTCCTACAGGATGCCGATGACTTTGGTGCTGATGCCTCTTGGACCTTGGCCTCGCCTCAGATCTCGTCCGTCCTCACTCTTCTCATATTTTACTCACCTTCCGCGTCGGGATTTAACCATCTGCATCTGAAAGGAAGTCAGGACAAAAGTCAAAGCACTGCAGGCCAACATAGCACCTCCAGAAAACTTACGTCAACCTAGGAAAACCATCCACAATCCTACTACAGAATGCATTATAAATTTCAAGTCCCCGGCACTTATCCTTTTACACGCACACTGCGCAGCAGGGCAGAACGATCCCACGCCACACACGCAAACGCCTCTGACACAGGGGATGACAAACAAGGGGACGCAACAGCAAGAAAAAACTCATTCAGAAGAGCGACTGCAAGAACCGAGAGAACGAGGAGGGGCACGGTGGAGATGAGACCCACGCTGAGCCAAAGAGGCTCAGAGAAGCTGGCAGGAACAAGATGCTAACAGGACGATTCATTCCAAGAACGGCAAAGATGAATGCACGAGAACCCTACGCTCAGAATCCACTACCTATCTTCACACTCCTGCAAGTCCTACTCCACTAAAAATGGATCTCAGCAGTGCACAGCTGTCAATGGCAGCTCAGAATAAGACAGTAAAACACTTCTGATTGGATGCTTCTAAAGAGAGATGAGATTCTGATGCCTGTCCTAGCTCCCGACTCAAAGGTTTGATGGCACCGGCGCAGGGACAGGAAAGGTGGGAATACAGATGCTAAGAATGATGCTAGAGGTCCCAATAAGCCCCTCGAAGGACAAAGGCAAAAGACATGCCACACAAGACACACTAAAGACACACACTGCACGATAGACAAATGACACGACAGACACCAGGGCCGCTCTGCCCTGCGCACGTCAGCATTACAGGACTTACCCTTTATATGGCCAAAGGGCACACATCTTGGACACCCCCATCTCCAAAGCTGGCTCAAAAACCCTCCCGCAGAGTCCCGAATCCACATCCCGCTTTCATCCTCCCTGTGGGCGGAAGCCCTTGACTTATCTCTCCGACGTCCGAAGATGAGAACCCACGGCAGTTGTAAAGGGAGGCCACCTCATCCTCTGCAATTTCATGTTCTCACCAGGCTGCTGTCACTCATGTCAGCCGCTATAAATGAAATCAACCATCAGTGTATGATCTGAGCAGCACCATCAGCCAAAACACGACAATTCTGCCACTCACCATCTCCTGACAACACTGGAGGGCCGCACGCTTTGGCCACACGCAGAGCCTGACGCCGTCATCACAGGGTATGCGTGGCTGAGGGGGGGACAAGGTGATGCGACATTGCTCAAACTTGAGTGCACCCACACTACTCCACCCTACCTCCCCAAATCACCACAGCTCCTTACCTATTCCTGAAGGTTACCTGGATGGCATCTTTAAACAGGAAAAGGTCAAGGCTTCATCACAGGCTCCTGGAATACTTCCCGAGTTCTCAGGACAGTGCAAAACCACTTTTCTTAGCGAGGAGGGGTCTCACCTTAATAAAAGTGCAATGCCTAAAACACACCAACAGTAACGGATGCTTAGACTTGCACCAGAAATTGAGACCTTTACCACAAATAACTGCTTCTGTCACTGCTCACCTTGCCCACTTCCACCTGACAGCTGATATCCAGCATCACTTCCTAAAAATAAAGAGAAAGAACAGTGCTGTAACACAGCCACCACTTATGCTTCCCCGGCGAGGACAAACAGTCACCGACCTGCTTGGGGCAACCCCCTCACCCACAATGGGGCGCTCTGCTTCTGATTTAAACCATCTGCATCTGAAAGGAAGTTATGACAAAGGTTAAAGCCCTGCACAGCTCCAGAGGCCTTGTTTCTACCTAGGAAAACCATCCAGAATCCAAATATACTCTGCATTACAAATTTCAAGTCCCCAGCATTTATGCTTTTACCCCCACTCCCACACTGCGCAGCAGGGCAGAACGATCCCAGGCCACACACGCAAACGCCTCTGACACAGGGGATGACAAACAAGGGGACGCAACAGCAAGAGAAAACTCATTCAGAAGAGCGACTGCAAGCACAGAGAGAACGAGGAAGAACACGGTCGAGATGAGAGCGACGCTGACCTGATGAGGCTCAGAGAAGCCGGCAGGAACAAGATGCTAACAGGACGATTCATTCCAAGAACCGCAAAGATGGATGCCTGAGAATCCTATGCTCAGAATCCTCTACCTATCTTCACACTCCTGCAAGTCCTACTCCACTGAAAATCGATCTCTGCAGCGCAGAGAACAAGACCTTAAAAAAGACATCTCATCTCTCTTGAGACGCATCCAATCAGATAACGATGCCTGTCCAAGCTCCTGAATCAAAGGTTTGAGGGTACCGGTGCCAGGCTGAGGAAGGAAGCAATCAGAGATGGCAAGAATGACGCCAGAGTTTCCAGAAAGAACCTTGAAGGGCAAAGGGAAAAGACATGCCACACGAGACACACTAAAGATACACAGAGCACGATAGACAAGTGACACAAAAACACCAGGACCGCTCTGCCCTGTGCACCTCAGCATCCTCAAACCGACACCTGAAATGGTCCAAGGGGACACAGCCTGGACGTCCTCGGCTCCAAACCTGACTCAAAAATCCCTCCCGCAGGGTCTTGACCCCATATCCAACTTCCATCCTCCCTGTGGGTTGAAGCCCTTCACTTATCTCTCGGACGTGTGGGGATACGAACCCACAGCAGGTGCGAAGGTAGGCTGCCTCGTCCTCTGGCAATTCTGCGCTCTCAAAGCGCTGCTGTCATGGATGGCAGTTGCAATAAAAGAAATCAATGCATGATCTCAGCAGCACCATCGGCCTAAACACGACAATTTTGATGCTCAACATCTCCTGACAATGCCCGCACCCTCGGGCCACAGGATTCGGCCACATGCAGAGCCTGACGCCGTCATCACAGGGTATGCGTGGCTGAGGGGGGGACAAGGTGATGCGACATTGCTCAAACTTGAGTGCACCCACACTACTCCACCCTACCTCCCCAAATCACCACAGCTCCTTACCTATTCCTGAAGGTTACCTGGATGGCATCTTTAAACAGGAAAAGGTCAAGGCTTCATCACAGGCTCCTGGAATACTTCCCGAGTTCTCAGGACAGTGCAAAACCACTTTTCTTAGCGAGGAGGGGTCTCACCTTAATAAAAGTGCAATGCCTAAAACACACCAACAGTAACGGATGCTTAGACTTGCACCAGAAATTGAGACCTTTACCACAAATAACTGCTTCTGTCACTGCTCACCTTGCCCACTTCCACCTGACAGCTGATATCCAGCATCACTTCCTAAAAATAAAGAGAAAGAACAGTGCTGTAACACAGCCACCACTGATGCTTCCCCGGCGAGGACAAACAGTCACCGACCTGCTTGGGGCAACCCCCTCACCCACAATGGGGCGCTCTGCTTCTGATTTAAACCATCTGCATCTGAAAAGAAGTTACGACAAAGGTTAAAGCCCTGCACAGCTCCAGAGGCCTTGTTTCTACCTAGGAAAACCATCCAGAATCCAAATATACTCTGCATTACAAATTTCAAGTCCCCAGCATTTATGCTTTTACCCCCACTCCCACACTGCGCAGCAGGGCAGAACGATCCCAGGCCAGACACGCAAACGCCTCTGACACAGGGGATGACAAACAAGGGGACGCAACAGCAAGAGAAAACTCATTCAGAAGAGCGACTGCAAGCACAGAGAGAACGAGGAAGGACACGGTCGAGATGAGAGCGACGCTGACCTGATGAGGCTCAGAGAAGCCGGCAGGAACAAGACGCTAACAGGACGATTCATTCCAAGAACGGCAAAGATGAATGCACGAGAACCCTACGCTCAGAATCCGCTACCTATCTTCACACTCCTGCAAGTCCTACTCCACTAAAAATGGATCTCAGCAGTGCACAGCTGTCAATGGCAGCTCAGAATAAGACAGTAAAACACTTCTGATTGGATGCTTCTAAAGAGAGATGAGATTCTGATGCCTGTCCTAGCTCCCGACTCAAAGGTTTGATGGCACCGGCGCAGGGACAGGAAAGGTGGGAATACAGATGCTAAGAATGATGCTAGAGGTCCCAATAAGCCCCTCGAAGGACAAAGGCAAAAGACATGCCACACGAGACACACTAAAGACACACACTGCACGATAGACAAATGACACGACAAACACCAGGACCGCTCTGCCCTGCGCACGTCAGCATTACAGGACTTACCCTTTATATGGCCAAAGGGCACACATCTTGGACACCCCCATCTCCAAAGCTGGCTCAAAAACCCTCCCGCAGAGTCCCGAATCCACATCCCGCTTTCATCCTCCCTGTGGGCGGAAGCCCTTGACTTATCTCTCCGACGTCCGAAGATGAGAACCCACAGCAGTTGTAAAGGGAGGCCACCTCATCCTCTGCAATTTCATGTTCTCACCAGGCTGCTGTCACTCATGTCAGCCGCTATAAATGAAATCAACCATCAGTGTATGATCTGAGCAGCACCATCAGCCAAAACATGACAATTCTGCCACTCACCATCTCCTGACAACACTGGAGGGCCGCACGCTTTGGCCACACGCAGAGCCTGACGCCGTCATCACAGGGTATGCGTGGCTGAGGGGGGGACAAGGTGATGCGACATTGCTCAAACTTGAGTGCACCCACACTACTCCACCCTACCTCCCCAAATCACCACAGCTCCTTACCTATTCCTGAAGGTTACCTGGATGGCATCTTTAAACAGGAAAAGGTCAAGGCTTCATCACAGGCTCCTGGAATACTTCCCGAGTTCTCAGGACAGTGCAAAACCACTTTTCTTAGCGAGGAGGGGTCTCACCTTAATAAAAGTGCAATGCCTAAAACACACCAACAGTAACGGATGCTTAGACTTGCACCAGAAATTGAGACCTTTACCACAAATAACTGCTTCTGTCACTGCTCACCTTGCCCACTTCCACCTGACAGCTGATATCCAGCATCACTTCCTAAAAATAAAGAGAAAGAACAGTGCTGTAACACAGCCACCACTTATGCTTCCCCGGCGAGGACAAACAGTCACCGACCTGCTTGGGGCAACCCCCTCACCCACAATGGGGCGCTCTGCTTCTGATTTAAACCATCTGCATCTGAAAGGAAGTTATGACAAAGGTTAAAGCCCTGCACAGCTCCAGAGGCCTTGTTTCTACCTAGGAAAACCATCCAGAATCCAAATATACTCTGCATTACAAATTTCAAGTCCCCAGCATTTATGCTTTTACCCCCACTCCCACACTGCGCAGCAGGGCAGAACGATCCCAGGCCACACACGCAAACGCCTCTGACACAGGGGATGACAAACAAGGGGACGCAACAGCAAGAGAAAACTCATTCAGAAGAGCGACTGCAAGCACAGAGAGAACGAGGAAGGACACGGTCGAGATGAGAGCGACGCTGACCTGATGAGGCTCAGAGAAGCCGGCAGGAACAAGACGCTAACAGGACGATTCATTCCAAGAACCGCAAAGATGGATGCCTGAGAATCCTATGCTCAGAATCCTCTACCTATCTTCACACTCCTGTAAGTCCTACTCCACTGAAAATCGATCTCTGCAGCGCAGAGAACAAGACCTTAAAAAAGACATCTCATCTCTCTTGAGACGCATCCAATCAGATAACGATGCCTATCCAAGCTCCTGAATCAAAGGTTTGAGGGTACCGGTGCCAGGCTGAGGAAGGAAGCAATCAGAGATGGCAAGAATGACGCCAGAGTTTCCAGAAAGAACCTTGAAGGGCAAAGGAAAAAGACATGCCACACGAGACACACTAAAGACACACAGAGCACGATAGACAAGTGACACGACAAACACCAGGACCGCTCTGCCCTGCGCACGTCAGCATTACAGGACTTACCCTTTATATGGCCAAAGGGCACACATCTTGGACACCCCCATCTCCAAAGCTGGCTCAAAAACCCTCCCGCAGAGTCCCGAATCCACATCCCGCTTTCATCCTCCCTGTGGGCGGAAGCCCTTGACTTATCTCTCCGACGTCCGAAGATGAGAACCCACGGCAGTTGTAAAGGGAGGCCACCTCATCCTCTGCAATTTCATGTTCTCACCAGGCTGCTGTCACTCATGTCAGCCGCTATAAATGAAATCAACCATCAGTGTATGATCTGAGCAGCACCATCAGCCAAAACACGACAATTCTGCCACTCACCATCTCCTGACAACACTGGAGGGCCGCACGCTTTGGCCACACGCAGAGCCTGACGCCGTCATCACAGGGTATGCGTGGCTGAGGGGGGGACAAGGTGATGCGACATTGCTCAAACTTGAGTGCACCCACACTACTCCACCCTACCTCCCCAAATCACCACAGCTCCTTACCTATTCCTGAAGGTTACCTGGATGGCATCTTTAAACAGGAAAAGGTCAAGGCTTCATCACAGGCTCCTGGAATACTTCCCGAGTTCTCAGGACAGTGCAAAACCACTTTTCTTAGCGAGGAGGGGTCTCACCTTAATAAAAGTGCAATGCCTAAAACACACCAACAGTAACGGATGCTTAGACTTGCACCAGAAATTGAGACCTTTACCACAAATAACTGCTTCTGTCACTGCTCACCTTGCCCACTTCCACCTGACAGCTGATATCCAGCATCACTTCCTAAAAATAAAGAGAAAGAACAGTGCTGTAACACAGCCACCACTTATGCTTCCCCGGCGAGGACAAACAGTCACCGACCTGCTTGGGGCAACCCCCTCACCCACAATGGGGCGCTCTGCTTCTGATTTAAACCATCTGCATCTGAAAGGAAGTTATGACAAAGGTTAAAGCCCTGCACAGCTCCAGAGGCCTTGTTTCTACCTAGGAAAACCATCCAGAATCCAAATATACTCTGCATTACAAATTTCAAGTCCCCAGCATTTATGCTTTTACCCCCACTCCCACACTGCGCAGCAGGGCAGAACGATCCCAGGCCAGACACGCAAACGCCTCTGACACAGGGGATGACAAACAAGGGGACGCAACAGCAAGAGAAAACTCATTCAGAAGAGCGACTGCAAGCACAGAGAGAACGAGGAAGAACACGGTCGAGATGAGAGCGACGCTGACCTGATGAGGCTCAGAGAAGCCGGCAGGAACAAGATGCTAACAGGACGATTCATTCCAAGAACCGCAAAGATGGATGCCTGAGAATCCTATGCTCAGAATCCTCTACCTATCTTCACACTCCTGCAAGTCCTACTCCACTGAAAATCGATCTCTGCAGCGCAGAGAACAAGACCTTAAAAAAGACATCTCATCTCTCTTGAGACGCATCCAGTCAGATAACGATGCCTGTCCAAGCTCCTGAATCAAAGGTTTGAGGGTACCGGTGCCAGGCTGAGGAAGGAAGCAATCAGAGATGGCAAGAATGACGCCAGAGTTTCCAGAAAGAACCTTGAAGGGCAAAGGGAAAAGACATGCCACACGAGACACACTAAAGATACACAGAGCACGATAGACAAGTGACACAAAAACACCAGGACCGCTCTGCCCTGTGCACCTCAGCATCCTCAAACCGACACCTGAAATGGTCCAAGGGGACACAGCCTGGACGTCCTCGGCTCCAAACCTGACTCAAAAATCCCTCCCGCAGGGTCTTAACCCCATATCCAACTTCCATCCTCCCTGTGGGTTGAAGCCCTTCACTTATCTCTCGGACGTGTGGGGATACGAACCCACAGCAGGTGCGAAGGTAGGCTGCCTCGTCCTCTGGCAATTCTGCGCTCTCAAAGCGCTGCCGTCATGGATGGCAGTTGCAATAAAAGAAATCAATGCATGATCTCAGCAGCACCATCGGCCTAAACACGACAATTTTGATGCTCAACATCTCCTGACAATGCCCGCACCCTCGGGCCACAGGATTCGGCCACATGCAGAGCCTGACGCCGTCATCACAGGGTATGCGTGGCTGAGGGGGGGACAAGGTGATGCGACATTGCTCAAACTTGAGTGCACCCACACTACTCCACCCTACCTCCCCAAATCACCACAGCTCCTTACCTATTCCTGAAGGTTACCTGGATGGCATCTTTAAACAGGAAAAGGTCAAGGCTTCATCACAGGCTCCTGGAATACTTCCCGAGTTCTCAGGACAGTGCAAAACCACTTTTCTTAGCGAGGAGGGGTCTCACCTTAATAAAAGTGCAATGCCTAAAACACACCAACAGTAACGGATGCTTAGACTTGCACCAGAAATTGAGACCTTTACCACAAATAACTGCTTCTGTCACTGCTCACCTTGCCCACTTCCACCTGACAGCTGATATCCAGCATCACTTCCTAAAAATAAAGAGAAAGAACAGTGCTGTAACACAGCCACCACTTATGCTTCCCCGGCGAGGACAAACAGTCACCGACCTGCTTGGGGCAACCCCCTCACCCACAATGGGGCGCTCTGCTTCTGATTTAAACCATCTGCATCTGAAAGGAAGTTATGACAAAGGTTAAAGCCCTGCACAGCTCCAGAGGCCTTGTTTCTACCTAGGAAAACCATCCAGAATCCAAATATACTCTGCATTACAAATTTCAAGTCCCCAGCATTTATGCTTTTACCCCCACTCCCACACTGCGCAGCAGGGCAGAACGATCCCAGGCCACACACGCAAACGCCTCTGACACAGGGGATGACAAACAAGGGGACGCAACAGCAAGAGAAAACTCATTCAGAAGAGCGACTGCAAGCACAGAGAGAACGAGGAAGGACACGGTCGAGATGAGAGCGATGCTGACCTGATGAGGCTCAGAGAAGCCGGCAGGAACAAGATGCTAACAGGACGATTCATTCCAAGAACCGCAAAGATGGATGCCTGAGAATCCTATGCTCAGAATCCTCTACCTATCTTCACACTCCTGTAAGTCCTACTCCACTGAAAATCGATCTCTGCAGCGCAGAGAACAAGACCTTAAAAAAGACATCTCATCTCTCTTGAGACGCATCCAATCAGATAACGATGCCTGTCCAAGCTCCTGAATCAAAGGTTTGAGGGTACCGGTGCCAGGCTGAGGAAGGAAGCAATCAGAGATGGCAAGAATGACGCCAGAGTTTCCAGAAAGAACCTTGAAGGACAAAGGAAAAAGACATGCCACACGAGACACACTAAAGACACACAGAGCACGATAGACAAGTGACACGACAAACACCAGGACCGCTCTGCCCTGCGCACGTCAGCATTACAGGACTTACCCTTTATATGGCCAAAGGGCACACATCTTGGACACCCCCATCTCCAAAGCTGGCTCAAAAACCCTCCCGCAGAGTCCCGAATCCACATCCCGCTTTCATCCTCCCTGTGGGCGGAAGCCCTTGACTTATCTCTCCGACGTCCGAAGATGAGAACCCACGGCAGTTGTAAAGGGAGGCCACCTCATCCTCTGCAATTTCATGTTCTCACCAGGCTGCTGTCACTCATGTCAGCCGCTATAAATGAAATCAACCATCAGTGTATGATCTGAGCAGCACCATCAGCCAAAACACGACAATTCTGCCACTCACCATCTCCTGACAACACTGGAGGGCCGCACGCTTTGGCCACACGCAGAGCCTGACGCCGTCATCACAGGGTATGCGTGGCTGAGGGGGGGACAAGGTGATGCGACATTGCTCAAACTTGAGTGCACCCACACTACTCCACCCTACCTCCCCAAATCACCACAGCTCCTTACCTATTCCTGAAGGTTACCTGGATGGCATCTTTAAACAGGAAAAGGTCAAGGCTTCATCACAGGCTCCTGGAATACTTCCCGAGTTCTCAGGACAGTGCAAAACCACTTTTCTTAGCGAGGAGGGGTCTCACCTTAATAAAAGTGCAATGCCTAAAACACACCAACAGTAACGGATGCTTAGACTTGCACCAGAAATTGAGACCTTTACCACAAATAACTGCTTCTGTCACTGCTCACCTTGCCCACTTCCACCTGACAGCTGATATCCAGCATCACTTCCTAAAAATAAAGAGAAAGAACAGTGCTGTAACACAGCCACCACTTATGCTTCCCCGGCGAGGACAAACAGTCACCGACCTGCTTGGGGCAACCCCCTCACCCACAATGGGGCGCTCTGCTTCTGATTTAAACCATCTGCATCTGAAAGGAAGTTATGACAAAGGTTAAAGCCCTGCACAGCTCCAGAGGCCTTGTTTCTACCTAGGAAAACCATCCAGAATCCAAATATACTCTGCATTACAAATTTCAAGTCCCCAGCATTTATGCTTTTACCCCCACTCCCACACTGCGCAGCAGGGCAGAACGATCCCAGGCCAGACACGCAAACGCCTCTGACACAGGGGATGACAAACAAGGGGACGCAACAGCAAGAGAAAACTCATTCAGAAGAGCGACTGCAAGCACAGAGAGAACGAGGAAGGACACGGTCGAGATGAGAGCGACGCTGACCTGATGAGGCTCAGAGAAGCCGGCAGGAACAAGACGCTAACAGGACGATTCATTCCAAGAACGGCAAAGATGAATGCACGAGAACCCTACGCTCAGAATCCGCTACCTATCTTCACACTCCTGCAAGTCCTACTCCACTAAAAATGGATCTCAGCAGTGCACAGCTGTCAATGGCAGCTCAGAATAAGACAGTAAAACACTTCTGATTGGATGCTTCTAAAGAGAGATGAGATTCTGATGCCTGTCCTAGCTCCCGACTCAAAGGTTTGATGGCACCGGCGCAGGGACAGGAAAGGTGGGAATACAGATGCTAAGAATGATGCTAGAGGTCCCAATAAGCCCCTCGAAGGACAAAGGCAAAAGACATGCCACACGAGACACACTAAAGACACACACTGCACGATAGACAAATGACACGACAGACACCAGGACCGCTCTGCCCTGCGCACGTCAGCATTACAGGACTTACCCTTTATATGGCCAAAGGGCACACATCTTGGACACCCCCATCTCCAAAGCTGGCTCAAAAACCCTCCCGCAGAGTCCCGAATCCACATCCCGCTTTCATCCTCCCTGTGGGCGGAAGCCCTTGACTTATCTCTCCGACGTCCGAAGATGAGAACCCACGGCAGTTGTAAAGGGAGGCCACCTCATCCTCTGCAATTTCATGTTCTCACCAGGCTGCTGTCACTCATGTCAGCCGCTATAAATGAAATCAACCATCAGTGTATGATCTGAGCAGCACCATCAGCCAAAACACGACAATTCTGCCACTCACCATCTCCTGACAACACTGGAGGGCCGCACGCTTTGGCCACACGCAGAGCCTGACGCCGTCATCACAGGGTATGCGTGGCTGAGGGGGGGACAAGGTGATGCGACATTGCTCAAACTTGAGTGCACCCACACTACTCCACCCTACCTCCCCAAATCACCACAGCTCCTTACCTATTCCTGAAGGTTACCTGGATGGCATCTTTAAACAGGAAAAGGTCAAGGCTTCATCACAGGCTCCTGGAATACTTCCCGAGTTCTCAGGACAGTGCAAAACCACTTTTCTTAGCGAGGAGGGGTCTCACCTTAATAAAAGTGCAATGCCTAAAACACACCAACAGTAACGGATGCTTAGACTTGCACCAGAAATTGAGACCTTTACCACAAATAACTGCTTCTGTCACTGCTCACCTTGCCCACTTCCACCTGACAGCTGATATCCAGCATCACTTCCTAAAAATAAAGAGAAAGAACAGTGCTGTAACACAGCCACCACTTATGCTTCCCCGGCGAGGACAAACAGTCACCGACCTGCTTGGGGCAACCCCCTCACCCACAATGGGGCGCTCTGCTTCTGATTTAAACCATCTGCATCTGAAAGGAAGTTATGACAAAGGTTAAAGCCCTGCACAGCTCCAGAGGCCTTGTTTCTACCTAGGAAAACCATCCAGAATCCAAATATACTCTGCATTACAAATTTCAAGTCCCCAGCATTTATGCTTTTACCCCCACTCCCACACTGCGCAGCAGGGCAGAACGATCCCAGGCCAGACACGCAAACGCCTCTGACACAGGGGATGACAAACAAGGGGACGCAACAGCAAGAGAAAACTCATTCAGAAGAGCGACTGCAAGCACAGAGAGAACGAGGAAGGACACGGTCGAGATGAGAGCGACGCTGACCTGATGAGGCTCAGAGAAGCCGGCAGGAACAAGACGCTAACAGGACGATTCATTCCAAGAACGGCAAAGATGAATGCACGAGAACCCTACGCTCAGAATCCGCTACCTATCTTCACACTCCTGCAAGTCCTACTCCACTAAAAATGGATCTCAGCAGTGCACAGCTGTCAATGGCAGCTCAGAATAAGACAGTAAAACACTTCTGATTGGATGCTTCTAAAGAGAGATGAGATTCTGATGCCTGTCCTAGCTCCCGACTCAAAGGTTTGATGGCACCGGCGCAGGGACAGGAAAGGTGGGAATACAGATGCTAAGAATGATGCTAGAGGTCCCAATAAGCCCCTCGAAGGACAAAGGCAAAAGACATGCCACACGAGACACACTAAAGACACACACTGCACGATAGACAAATGACACGACAGACACCAGGACCGCTCTGCCCTGCGCACGTCAGCATTACAGGACTTACCCTTTATATGGCCAAAGGGCACACATCTTGGACACCCCCATCTCCAAAGCTGGCTCAAAAACCCTCCCGCAGAGTCCCGAATCCACATCCCGTTTTCATCCTCCCTGTGGGCGGAAGCCCTTGACTTATCTCTCCGACGTCCGAAGATGAGAACCCACGGCAGTTGTAAAGGGAGGCCACCTCATCCTCTGCAATTTCATGTTCTCACCAGGCTGCTGTCACTCATGTCAGCCGCTATAAATGAAATCAACCATCAGTGTATGATCTGAGCAGCACCATCAGCCAAAACACGACAATTCTGCCACTCACCATCTCCTGACAACACTGGAGGGCCGCACGCTTTGGCCACACGCAGAGCCTGACGCCGTCATCACAGGGTATGCGTGGCTGAGGGGGGGACAAGGTGATGCGACATTGCTCAAACTTGAGTGCACCCACACTACTCCACCCTACCTCCCCAAATCACCACAGCTCCTTACCTATTCCTGAAGGTTACCTGGATGGCATCTTTAAACAGGAAAAGGTCAAGGCTTCATCACAGGCTCCTGGAATACTTCCCGAGTTCTCAGGACAGTGCAAAACCACTTTTCTTAGCGAGGAGGGGTCTCACCTTAATAAAAGTGCAATGCCTAAAACACACCAACAGTAACGGATGCTTAGACTTGCACCAGAAATTGAGACCTTTACCACAAATAACTGCTTCTGTCACTGCTCACCTTGCCCACTTCCACCTGACAGCTGATATCCAGCATCACTTCCTAAAAATAAAGAGAAAGAACAGTGCTGTAACACAGCCACCACTTATGCTTCCCCGGCGAGGACAAACAGTCACCGACCTGCTTGGGGCAACCCCCTCACCCACAATGGGGCGCTCTGCTTCTGATTTAAACCATCTGCATCTGAAAGGAAGTTATGACAAAGGTTAAAGCCCTGCACAGCTCCAGAGGCCTTGTTTCTACCTAGGAAAACCATCCAGAATCCAAATATACTCTGCATTACAAATTTCAAGTCCCCAGCATTTATGCTTTTACCCCCACTCCCACACTGCGCAGCAGGGCAGAACGATCCCAGGCCACACACGCAAACGCCTCTGACACAGGGGATGACAAACAAGGGGACGCAACAGCAAGAGAAAACTCATTCAGAAGAGCGACTGCAAGCACAGAGAGAACGAGGAAGGACACGGTCGAGATGAGAGCGACGCTGACCTGATGAGGCTCAGAGAAGCCGGCAGGAACAAGACGCTAACAGGACGATTCATTCCAAGAACGGCAAAGATGAATGCACGAGAACCCTACGCTCAGAATCCGCTACCTATCTTCACACTCCTGCAAGTCCTACTCCACTAAAAATGGATCTCAGCAGTGCACAGCTGTCAATGGCAGCTCAGAATAAGACAGTAAAACACTTCTGATTGGATGCTTCTAAAGAGAGATGAGATTCTGATGCCTGTCCTAGCTCCCGACTCAAAGGTTTGATGGCACCGGCGCAGGGACAGGAAAGGTGGGAATACAGATGCTAAGAATGATGCTAGAGGTCCCAATAAGCCCCTCGAAGGACAAAGGCAAAAGACATGCCACACGAGACACACTAAAGACACACACTGCACGATAGACAAATGACACGACAGACACCAGGACCGCTCTGCCCTGCGCACGTCAGCATTACAGGACTTACCCTTTATATGGCCAAAGGGCACACATCTTGGACACCCCCATCTCCAAAGCTGGCTCAAAAACCCTCCCGCAGAGTCCCGAATCCACATCCCGCTTTCATCCTCCCTGTGGGCGGAAGCCCTTGACTTATCTCTCCGACGTCCGAAGATGAGAACCCACGGCAGTTGTAAAGGGAGGCCACCTCATCCTCTGCAATTTCATGTTCTCACCAGGCTGCTGTCACTCATGTCAGCCGCTATAAATGAAATCAACCATCAGTGTATGATCTGAGCAGCACCATCAGCCAAAACACGACAATTCTGCCACTCACCATCTCCTGACAACACTGGAGGGCCGCACGCTTTGGCCACACGCAGAGCCTGACGCCGTCATCACAGGGTATGCGTGGCTGAGGGGGGGACAAGGTGATGCGACATTGCTCAAACTTGAGTGCACCCACACTACTCCACCCTACCTCCCCAAATCACCACAGCTCCTTACCTATTCCTGAAGGTTACCTGGATGGCATCTTTAAACAGGAAAAGGTCAAGGCTTCATCACAGGCTCCTGGAATACTTCCCGAGTTCTCAGGACAGTGCAAAACCACTTTTCTTAGCGAGGAGGGGTCTCACCTTAATAAAAGTGCAATGCCTAAAACACACCAACAGTAACGGATGCTTAGACTTGCACCAGAAATTGAGACCTTTACCACAAATAACTGCTTCTGTCACTGCTCACCTTGCCCACTTCCACCTGACAGCTGATATCCAGCATCACTTCCTAAAAATAAAGAGAAAGAACAGTGCTGTAACACAGCCACCACTTATGCTTCCCCGGCGAGGACAAACAGTCACCGACCTGCTTGGGGCAACCCCCTCACCCACAATGGGGCGCTCTGCTTCTGATTTAAACCATCTGCATCTGAAAGGAAGTTATGACAAAGGTTAAAGCCCTGCACAGCTCCAGAGGCCTTGTTTCTACCTAGGAAAACCATCCAGAATCCAAATATACTCTGCATTACAAATTTCAAGTCCCCAGCATTTATGCTTTTACCCCCACTCCCACACTGCGCAGCAGGGCAGAACGATCCCAGGCCAGACACGCAAACGCCTCTGACACAGGGGATGACAAACAAGGGGACGCAACAGCAAGAGAAAACTCATTCAGAAGAGCGACTGCAAGCACAGAGAGAACGAGGAAGGACACGGTCGAGATGAGAGCGACGCTGACCTGATGAGGCTCAGAGAAGCCGGCAGGAACAAGACGCTAACAGGACGATTCATTCCAAGAACCGCAAAGATGGATGCACGAGAACCCTACGCTCAGAATCCTCTACCTATCTTCACACTCCTGCAAGTCCTACTCCACTGAAAATCGATCTCTGCAGCGCAGAGAACAAGACCTTAAAAAAGACATCTCATCTCTCTTGAGACGCATCCAATCAGATAACGATGCCTGTCCAAGCTCCTGAATCAAAGGTTTGATGGCACCGGTGCCAGGCTGAGGAAGGAAGCAATCAGAGATGGCAAGAATGACGCCAGAGTTTCCAGAAAGAACCTTGAAGGACAAAGGAAAAAGACATGCCACACGAGACACACTAAAGACACACAGAGCACGATAGACAAGTGACACGACAAACACCAGGACCGCTCTGCCCTGCGCACGTCAGCATTACAGGACTTACCCTTTATATGGCCAAAGGGCACACATCTTGGACACCCCCATCTCCAAAGCTGGCTCAAAAACCCTCCCGCAGAGTCCCGAATCCACATCCCGCTTTCATCCTCCCTGTGGGCGGAAGCCCTTGACTTATCTCTCCGACGTCCGAAGATGAGAACCCACGGCAGTTGTAAAGGGAGGCCACCTCATCCTCTGCAATTTCATGTTCTCACCAGGCTGCTGTCACTCATGTCAGCCGCTATAAATGAAATCAACCATCAGTGTATGATCTGAGCAGCACCATCAGCCAAAACATGACAATTCTGCCACTCACCATCTCCTGACAACACTGGAGGGCCGCACGCTTTGGCCACACGCAGAGCCTGACGCCGTCATCACAGGGTATGCGTGGCTGAGGGGGGGACAAGGTGATGCGACATTGCTCAAACTTGAGTGCACCCACACTACTCCACCCTACCTCCCCAAATCACCACAGCTCCTTACCTATTCCTGAAGGTTACCTGGATGGCATCTTTAAACAGGAAAAGGTCAAGGCTTCATCACAGGCTCCTGGAATACTTCCCGAGTTCTCAGGACAGTGCAAAACCACTTTTCTTAGCGAGGAGGGGTCTCACCTTAATAAAAGTGCAATGCCTAAAACACACCAACAGTAACGGATGCTTAGACTTGCACCAGAAATTGAGACCTTTACCACAAATAACTGCTTCTGTCACTGCTCACCTTGCCCACTTCCACCTGACAGCTGATATCCAGCATCACTTCCTAAAAATAAAGAGAAAGAACAGTGCTGTAACACAGCCACCACTTATGCTTCCCCGGCGAGGACAAACAGTCACCGACCTGCTTGGGGCAACCCCCTCACCCACAATGGGGCGCTCTGCTTCTGATTTAAACCATCTGCATCTGAAAGGAAGTTACGACAAAGGTTAAAGCCCTGCACAGCTCCAGAGGCCTTGTTTCTACCTAGGAAAACCATCCAGAATCCAAATATACTCTGCATTACAAATTTCAAGTCCCCAGCATTTATGCTTTTACCCCCACTCCCACACTGCGCAGCAGGGCAGAACGATCCCAGGCCACACACGCAAACGCCTCTGACACAGGGGATGACAAACAAGGGGACGCAACAGCAAGAGAAAACTCATTCAGAAGAGCGACTGCAAGCACAGAGAGAACGAGGAAGGACACGGTCGAGATGAGAGCGACGCTGACCTGATGAGGCTCAGAGAAGCCGGCAGGAACAAGACGCTAACAGGACGATTCATTCCAAGAACGGCAAAGATGAATGCACGAGAACCCTACGCTCAGAATCCGCTACCTATCTTCACACTCCTGCAAGTCCTACTCCACTAAAAATGGATCTCAGTAGTGCACAGCTGTCAATGGCAGCTCAGAATAAGACAGTAAAACACTTCTGATTGGATGCTTCTAAAGAGAGATGAGATTCTGATGCCTGTCCTAGCTCCCGACTCAAAGGTTTGATGGCACCGGCGCAGGGACAGGAAAGGTGGGAATACAGATGCTAAGAATGATGCTAGAGGTCCCAATAAGCCCCTCGAAGGACAAAGGCAAAAGACATGCCACACGAGACACACTAAAGACACACACTGCACGATAGACAAATGACACGACAGACACCAGGACCGCTCTGCCCTGCGCACGTCAGCATTACAGGACTTACCCTTTATATGGCCAAAGGGCACACATCTTGGACACCCCCATCTCCAAAGCTGGCTCAAAAACCCTCCCGCAGAGTCCCGAATCCACATCCCGCTTTCATCCTCCCTGTGGGCGGAAGCCCTTGACTTATCTCTCCGACGTCCGAAGATGAGAACCCACGGCAGTTGTAAAGGGAGGCCACCTCATCCTCTGCAATTTCATGTTCTCACCAGGCTGCTGTCACTCATGTCAGCCGCTATAAATGAAATCAACCATCAGTGTATGATCTGAGCAGCACCATCAGCCAAAACACGACAATTCTGCCACTCACCATCTCCTGACAACACTGGAGGGCCGCACGCTTTGGCCACACGCAGAGCCTGACGCCGTCATCACAGGGTATGCGTGGCTGAGGGGGGGACAAGGTGATGCGACATTGCTCAAACTTGAGTGCACCCACACTACTCCACCCTACCTCCCCAAATCACCACAGCTCCTTACCTATTCCTGAAGGTTACCTGGATGGCATCTTTAAACAGGAAAAGGTCAAGGCTTCATCACAGGCTCCTGGAATACTTCCCGAGTTCTCAGGACAGTGCAAAACCACTTTTCTTAGCGAGGAGGGGTCTCACCTTAATAAAAGTGCAATGCCTAAAACACACCAACAGTAACGGATGCTTAGACTTGCACCAGAAATTGAGACCTTTACCACAAATAACTGCTTCTGTCACTGCTCACCTTGCCCACTTCCACCTGACAGCTGATATCCAGCATCACTTCCTAAAAATAAAGAGAAAGAACAGTGCTGTAACACAGCCACCACTTATGCTTCCCCGGCGAGGACAGTCACCGACCTGCTTGGGGCAACCCCCTCACCCACAATGGGGCGCTCTGCTTCTGATTTAAACCATCTGCATCTGAAAGGAAGTTATGACAAAGGTTAAAGCCCTGCACAGCTCCAGAGGCCTTGTTTCTACCTAGGAAAACCATCCAGAATCCAAATATACTCTGCATTACAAATTTCAAGTCCCCAGCATTTATGCTTTTACCCCCACTCCCACACTGCGCAGCAGGGCAGAACGATCCCAGGCCAGACACGCAAACGCCTCTGACACAGGGGATGACAAACAAGGGGACGCAACAGCAAGAGAAAACTCATTCAGAAGAGCGACTGCAAGCACAGAGAGAACGAGGAAGGACACGGTTCGAGATGAGAGCGACGCTGACCTGATGAGGCTCAGAGAAGCCGGCAGGAACAAGATGCTAACAGGACGATTCATTCCAAGAACCGCAAAGATGGATGCCTGAGAATCCTATGCTCAGAATCCTCTACCTATCTTCACACTCCTGTAAGTCCTACTCCACTGAAAATCAATCTCTGCAGCGCAGAGAACAAGACCTTAAAAAAGACATCTCATCTCTCTTGAGACGCATCCAATCAGATAACGATGCCTGTCCAAGCTCCTGAATCAAAGGTTTGATGGCACCGGTGCCAGGCTGAGGAAGGAAGCAATCAGAGATGGCAAGAATGACGCCAGAGTTTCCAGAAAGAACCTTGAAGGACAAAGGAAAAAGACATGCCACACGAGACACACTAAAGACACACAGAGCACGATAGACAAGTGACACAACAAACACCAGGACCACTCTGCCCTGCGCACGTCAGCACTACAGGACTTACCCTTTATATGGCCAAAGGGCACACATCTTGGACACCCCCATCTCCAAAGCTGGCTCAAAAACCCTCCCGCAGAGTCCCGAATCCACATCCCGCTTTCATCCTCCCTGTGGGCGGAAGCCCTTGACTTATCTCTCCGACGTCCGAAGATGAGAACCCACGGCAGTTGTAAAGGGAGGCCACCTCATCCTCTGCAATTTCATGTTCTCACCAGGCTGCTGTCACTCATGTCAGCCGCTATAAATGAAATCAACCATCAGTGTATGATCTGAGCAGCACCATCAGCCAAAACATAACAATTCTGCCACTCACCATCTCCTGACAACACTGGAGGGCCGCACGCTTTGGCCACACGCAGAGCCCGACGCCGTCATCACAGGGTATGCGTGGCTGAGGGGGGGACAAGGTGATGCGACATTGCTCAAACTTGAGTGCACCCACACTACTCCACCCTACCTCCCCAAATCACCACAGCTCCTTACCTATTCCTGAAGGTTACCTGGATGGCATCTTTAAACAGGAAAAGGTCAAGGCTTCATCACAGGCTCCTGGAATACTTCCCGAGTTCTCAGGACAGTGCAAAACCACTTTTCTTAGCGAGGAGGGGTCTCACCTTAATAAAAGTGCAATGCCTAAAACACACCAACAGTAACGGATGCTTAGACTTGCACCAGAAATTGAGACCTTTACCACAAATAACTGCTTCTGTCACTGCTCACCTTGCCCACTTCCACCTGACAGCTGATATCCAGCATCACTTCCTAAAAATAAAGAGAAAGAACAGTGCTGTAACACAGCCACCACTTATGCTTCCCCGGCGAGGACAAACAGTCACCGACCTGCTTGGGGCAACCCCCTCACCCACAATGGGGCGCTCTGCTTCTGATTTAAACCATCTGCATCTGAAAGGAAGTTACGACAAAGGTTAAAGCCCTGCACAGCTCCAGAGGCCTTGTTTCTACCTAGGAAAACCATCCAGAATCCAAATATACTCTGCATTACAAATTTCAAGTCCCCAGCATTTATGCTTTTACCCCCACTCCCACACTGCGCAGCAGGGCAGAACGATCCCAGGCCACACACGCAAACGCCTCTGACACAGGGGATGACAAACAAGGGGACGCAACAGCAAGAGAAAACTCATTCAGAAGAGCGACTGCAAGCACAGAGAGAACGAGGAAGGACACGGTCGAGATGAGAGTGACGCTGACCTGATGAGGCTCAGAGAAGCCGGCAGGAACAAGACGCTAACAGGACGATTCATTCCAAGAACGGCAAAGATGAATGCACGAGAACCCTACGCTCAGAATCCGCTACCTATCTTCACACTCCTGCAAGTCCTACTCCACTAAAAATGGATCTCAGCAGTGCACAGCTGTCAATGGCAGCTCAGAATAAGACAGTAAAACACTTCTGATTGGATGCTTCTAAAGAGAGATGAGATTCTGATGCCTGTCCTAGCTCCCGACTCAAAGGTTTGATGGCACCGGCGCAGGGACAGGAAAGGTGGGAATACAGATGCTAAGAATGATGCTAGAGGTCCCAATAAGCCCCTCGAAGGACAAAGGCAAAAGACATGCCACACGAGACACACTAAAGACACACACTGCACGATAGACAAATGACACGACAAACACCAGGACCGCTCTGCCCTGCGCACGTCAGCATTACAGGACTTACCCTTTATATGGCCAAAGGGCACACATCTTGGACACCCCCATCTCCAAAGCTGGCTCAAAAACCCCTCCCGCAGAGTCCCGAATCCACATCCCGCTTTCATCCTCCCTGTGGGCGGAAGCCCTTGACTTATCTCTCCGACGTCCGAAGATGAGAACCCACGGCAGTTGTAAAGGGAGGCCACCTCATCCTCTGCAATTTCATGTTCTCACCAGGCTGCTGTCACTCATGTCAGCCGCTATAAATGAAATCAACCATCAGTGTATGATCTGAGCAGCACCATCAGCCAAAACACGACAATTCTGCCACTCACCATCTCCTGACAACACTGGAGGGCCGCACGCTTTGGCCACACGCAGAGCCTGACGCCGTCATCACAGGGTATGCGTGGCTGAGGGGGGGACAAGGTGATGCGACATTGCTCAAACTTGAGTGCACCCACACTACTCCACCCTACCTCCCCAACTCACCACAGCTCCTTACCCATTCCTGAAGGTTACCTGGATGGCATCTTTAAACAGGAAAAGGTCAAGGCTTCATCACAGGCTCCTGGAATACTTCCCGAGTTCTCAGGACAGTGCAAAACCACTTTTCTTAGCGAGGAGGGGTCTCACCTTAATAAAAGTGCAATGCCTAAAACACACCAACAGTAACGGATGCTTAGACTTGCACCAGAAATTGAGACCTTTACCACAAATAACTGCTTCTGTCACTGCTCACCTTGCCCACTTCCACCTGACAGCTGATATCCAGCATCACTTCCTAAAAATAAAGAGAAAGAACAGTGCTGTAACACAGCCACCACTTATGCTTCCCCGGCGAGGACAAACAGTCACCGACCTGCTTGGGGCAACCCCCTCACCCACAATGGGGCGCTCTGCTTCTGATTTAAACCATCTGCATCTGAAAGGAAGTTATGACAAAGGTTAAAGCCCTGCACAGCTCCAGAGGCCTTGTTTCTACCTAGGAAAACCATCCAGAATCCAAATATACTCTGCATTACAAATTTCAAGTCCCCAGCATTTATGCTTTTACCCCCACTCCCACACTGCGCAGCAGGGCAGAACGATCCCAGGCCACACACGCAAACGCCTCTGACACAGGGGATGACAAACAAGGGGACGCAACAGCAAGAGAAAACTCATTCAGAAGAGCGACTGCAAGCACAGAGAGAACGAGGAAGGACACGGTCGAGATGAGAGCGACGCTGACCTGATGAGGCTCAGAGAAGCCGGCAGGAACAAGATGCTAACAGGACGATTCATTCCAAGAACCGCAAAGATGGATGCCTGAGAATCCTATGCTCAGAATCCTCTACCTATCTTCACACTCCTGCAAGTCCTACTCCACTAAAAATGGATCTCAGCAGTGCACAGCTGTCAATGGCAGCTCAGAATAAGACAGTAAAACACTTCTGATTGGATGCTTCTAAAGAGAGATGAGATTCTGATGCCTGTCCTAGCTCCCGACTCAAAGGTTTGATGGCACCGGCGCAGGGACAGGAAAGGTGGGAATACAGATGCTAAGAATGATGCTAGAGGTCCCAATAAGCCCCTCGAAGGTCAAAGGCAAAAGACATGCCACACGAGACACACTAAAGACACACACTGCACGATAGACAAATGACACGACAAACACCAGGACCGCTCTGCCCTGCGCACGTCAGCATTACAGGACTTACCCTTTATATGGCCAAAGGGCACACATCTTGGACACCCCCATCTCCAAAGCTGGCTCAAAAACCCTCCCGCAGAGTCCCGAATCCACATCCCGCTTTCATCCTCCCTGTGGGCGGAAGCCCTTGACTTATCTCTCCGACGTCCGAAGATGAGAACCCACGGCAGTTGTAAAGGGAGGCCACCTCATCTTCTGCAATTTCATGTTCTCACCAGGCTGCTGTCACTCATGTCAGCCGCTATAAATGAAATCAACCATCAGTGTATGATCTGAGCAGCACCATCAGCCAAAACATGACAATTCTGCCACTCACCATCTCCTGACAACACTGGAGGGCCGCACGCTTTGGCCACACGCAGAGCCTGACGCCGTCATCACAGGGTATGCGTGGCTGAGGGGGGGACAAGGTGATGCGACATTGCTCAAACTTGAGTGCACCCACACTACTCCACCCTACCTCCCCAACTCACCACAGCTCCTTACCCATTCCTGAAGGTTACCTGGATGGCATCTTTAAACAGGAAAAGGTCAAGGCTTCATCACAGGCTCCTGGAATACTTCCCGAGTTCTCAGGACAGTGCAAAACCACTTTTCTTAGCGAGGAGGGGTCTCACCTTAATAAAAGTGCAATGCCTAAAACACACCAACAGTAACGGATGCTTAGACTTGCACCAGAAATTGAGACCTTTACCACAAATAACTGCTTCTGTCACTGCTCACCTTGCCCACTTCCACCTGACAGCTGATATCCAGCATCACTTCCTAAAAATAAAGAGAAAGAACAGTGCTGTAACACAGCCACCACTTATGCTTCCCCGGCGAGGACAAACAGTCACCGACCTGCTTGGGGCAACCCCCTCACCCACAATGGGGCGCTCTGCTTCTGATTTAAACCATCTGCATCTGAAAGGAAGTTACGACAAAGGTTAAAGTCCTGCACAGCTCCAGAGGCCTTGTTTCTACCTAGGAAAACCATCCAGAATCCAAATATACTCTGCATTACAAATTTCAAGTCCCCAGTACTTATCCTTTTACACGCACACTGTGCAGCAGGGAAGAGCGACCTCAGGCCAGACGCACAAACACCTCTGACACAGGGGATGACAAACAAGGGGACGCAACAGCAAGAGAAAATTCATTCAGAAGAGCGACCGCAAGAACCGAGAGAACGAGGAAGGGCACGGCCGAGATGAGAGCAACGCTGACCTGATGAGGCTCAGAGAAGCCAGCTGGAAGAAGATGCTAACAGAACGATTTATTCCAAGACCCAAAAGGTTGGATGCCCGAGACCCCCTACGCTCAGAATCCTCTACCTATCTTCACACTTCTACAAGTCCTAATCCAGTACAAGGCATCTCTACAGTGCACAGAACAAGACCTTAAAAAAAGACATCTCATCTCTCTTGAGAAGCATCCAGTCAGATTCTAATACCTGTCCAATCCCTTGGGTCAAAGGTTTGATTGTAACAGTGCCAGGCAGAGGAAAGCAGCAATGAGAGATGCTAAGAATGATGTCAGAGTTTCCAAAAAGAACCTTGAAGGGCAAAGGGAAAAGACATGCCACACGAGACACACACTGCACGATAGACAAATGACACAACAAACACCAGGGCCGCTCTGCCCTGTGCACCTCAGCATCTTCAGATCTACGCTACATATGGCCAAAGGGGACTCAGCTTAGACATCCTCGTCTCCAAACCTGACTCAAAAACCTCGTCCAAAGAGTCCTGACCCCACATCCCACTTCCATCCCCCCTGTGGGTGGAAGCCCTCCACTTATCTCACGGACATCAGGGGATGTGAGCCCATGGCAGGTGTGAAGGAAGGCCATCTCATCCTCTGGCAATTCCGTGCTCTCAAAGCGCTGCTGTCACTGATGTCAACTGCAATTAACGAAATCAAATATTAGTGCATTATCTCAGGAGCACCATCAGCCAAAGCCTGACAGTTTTGATGCTCACCATCTCCTGAAAATGCCTGCACTCTCGGGCCACAGGATTCGGCCACATGCAGAGCCTGACGCCGTCATCACAGGCTATGCGTGGCTGAGGGGGGGACAAGGTGATGTGGCATTGCTCAACCATGAGTGGACCCACACCAATCCACCTTACCTCCTCAAATCACCATAGCTACTCACCTCTTCCTGAATGGCATGTCCAAACAGGAAAAGATCAAGGCTTCATCACAGACTCCTGGAATACTTCCTAAGTTCTCAGGACTGCAGAAAACCATCTCTCTTGGCCCATTGGTGAGGGGGGAGTCTCACCTTTATACAAGTCCAAGCCTAAAACAAACCAACAGTAATGGATGCTCAGTGTTGCACCAGAAACTCAGACCTTAAACACAGATAACTGCTTTTGTCACTGCTCACAGGGCCTGTGGGGGCCCTGCCTCCGCTGAGCAGGAGACCAAAGCTTCACGCCTGCCCCAGGGGGGCTGCAGGGAGGCCATAAAGGCCTAAAAATGCTGAGGGGCTTCAGGGGTGGCCAAGGCACAAAGCCAAGGGCCGTGGGCAAAAGGCCCTGCCCTGCTTACAGGGTGGCCTGGGGGAGCTCCATTTCCCCCCTGGCCTGCACACACTGGGGCTCTCACTGTCCTTTTATAGGGTCGCCCCGCTCTCCAGCCAGCCAAAGCAGCAACAGTGGCAAAAGGCCAAGGGCAGCAAAGCAAAGACCCAGCCCTGCTTACAGGGAGGTCACCCAGCACACACGCAGTCAGGCACCTCCCTCTCGCTCAGCCACACTCGCACAGACACTTGGCCCCTCCGTGTTCCTCAAGACACCCGAACCTCACTCGCGGCACCTGCATCTCCCTCGGTGTCCCCATGGCCCTCAGCACAATTCACAGCTCCTGCTTCTCCCTCAGTGAAACACAGGATACCTCATCTTGAAGCCCACAAAATCCACTGCACAGTAACTCAGCTTTCCCCTGCGACAACTTCATTCTGTCCCTCAGAAATCACCTCAGATTCCGCCCTAAAACGTCCTTTCTGAATACTATAGATTAGCTCTGGTTTATCCCGAAAATATACTTTACAAAACAATTCAGCTTTTCCCTGAGAGCAGTTCATTCTGTTCCACTGAATTTGCCAGAGATACCACCTTAAACCTCTCACTAGGACAGGCCCAACTGATGAAAACCACAGCTTCAGGAAAGTATCCTACAGCACTGGATTGTCTGATGTATCAGAGCTTCCACTTTCCAAAGACTGCCACAGGCAATTATTTTATGACAAGTGGAAAAGGATTATTAAATAAAAGGAGATTATTAGCAATAAGTCAAGATGAATTTTGCGATGTCCAGTCCCTCCAGACCAATTGGCAGAGATCCTCCACCAGGTCACCAAGAAGACTTACTTGCAATTTTCAGAATACAAAGCAGCATAGATCAGTTTCACATAGGAATTAATCAACTTTTTGACAATGTTCATTCCCACAACAGAAAAATGTGAGAGGTCGCTGGCTGTCCTCAGTAAAATGGCTTCCAGAGCTTGAAAGATTAACAGCATCTGCAGGACAGAAAAGTAAGTTAATATCTGACTTGAAATTATTACCTGAGCAAACAGTAACAACCGCCATTAAGAAAAAGAATAACCCCCCTCCAAGAGGAAAGCTTCCACATATGAAAGTGACATTAACTTCTAGATTCTCTCCCAAATTAATGCTTCCTCTTGGAAAAGATCACTTCTGAGAGCATGTAGTTTCAAGAAACCAATGCTTCAAGTGATGGTTGCTCCCAAGTGGAGAACAAAAAATGAAATATGCTGGAAGAAAACATTGGGGCTGTTCCAGTCTCATAATTAATTCCTTCCAGAAGAATCCAGAAGCCGTACAGCATCGGGGCTGTGCCCATTACAAACATCAGCCCCTGTCAGCAATAGGATATTGAGCAAAGGCTGTCACTGAACATGACACAGACAAAAACAATACTGAAAGGCAAAGAACAGCAAGTGATGGTTAAAAAGACATGCAATGCCATACTACATTGCAAGCAGTTAGCAATGCTGCACCAGCATTCACAGTGAAAAGCTGTTGAACTCTTTGTTCATTCATCATATTCTGATGAGGACTAATCGTGCCCAGCTGAAATGAGAAAAATGAGGTCAACTTTACCAATGGCATCTGAGGAATACTGATGTATAAGAGAGGTATCTAAAGACATTTACTTTCACTAGCTTACTTTAGTTTTGCTTTTTTAACTGCTTCTATTGATCTCCTTATTTCCTAAAAGATATTTTGATAACACTTAAAGAACCCTAACAGCCTGATTTACACAGGACTATTGGTTGTGTGTGTCACTAAAGCCAGTAACACCCACAAACAGAAGAGAGCATCTGGCACTTGGTAGGTGCTTCTGCCACTGCTACTTCCAGGAAAAAAAAAAAAAAAAAAAACAACAAAAAACCCACAAACCCAAAACCATATTAAATTACTAAGAGTTGTTTACACCACAAAGCATTTATTCACAGAACCGCTGAATTTCCTAAGCTGGAAAGGACCCACAAAGATCATCCAGTCCAACAATCGGCCCTGCACAGACACCCCAACAATCCCACCCTGGGCACCCCTGAGGGTATTGTCCAAACGCTCCTGGAGCTCTGGCAGCCTTGGGGGCTGTGCCCATTCCTTGGCGACCTTTTCTTGGTTCTTCTCCAGCGTGAGATTGTTGGGATTGCAGCTGCTAGTCCCTGAATTACAACCCCCATATGCAACTTATTTCACTTTCAGGCTTCCTTTCTGCATTGAGAAGTTTGAATATCTCAGCACATTCCACGGAAATTTTCACGTGTCCCTCCACGACATCGTACACGTGGGGCAACGGCAGCGTCTTGGCGGCGGACACCAAGTTCTCCAGCCCTGCAAAGCCACAGTGTCACCCGGGGGCCGGCTCCGGGTAGGACCCTGAGGGGCCGGGCCATGCCCATGTGCGCCATCCCCAGCAGGATCGCGGCCACTCCCACGACTTGCCCGGGGCCGCCCCCGCCTGCTTGCCCGGCCCATCCGGCCCGGGGCCCCCCCCCCCGGCTTGCCCACCTTGCCCGGCCCGGGGCCCCACACCCCGGCTTGCCCGCCTTGCCAGGCCCGGGGCCACCCATCCAGGCTTGACTGGCCCCGGGCGCCCCCCGGCCCGGCTTTCCCGGCCTGGGGCCCCCAATCCCAGCATGCCCAGCCGGTGGCCGTCCCCCCCCGGCCTTGCCCGGCCCGGGACCGTCCCCCACCCCCACCTTGCACGGCCCGGGACCGTTCCCCACTCCCCGCCTTGCCCGGCCCGGGACCGTCCCCCACCCCCGCCTTGCACGGCCCGGGACCGTCCCCCACCACCACCTTGCCCGGCCCGGGACCGTCCCCCACCCCCGCCTTGCCCGGCCCGGGACCGTCCCCCCCCACCTTGCCCGGCCCGGGACCGTCCCCCACTCCCGCCTTGCCCGGCCCGGGACCGTCCCCCACCCCCGCCTTTCCCGGCCCGGGACCGTCCCCCACCACCACTTTGCCCGGCCCGGGACCGTCCCCCACCCCCGCCTTGCCCGGCCTGGGACCGTCCCCCCCCCGCCTTGCCCGGCCCGGGACCGTCCCCCCCGCCCCCCATTCGTGTAGCCAAGCCTGGGGCCCCCCATCACGGCTTGCCCAGCCCCGAGGCCTGCCCCCCCGTCTTGCCCAGCCCCAGGGACCGCCCCATCGGCTTGCCCGAACCCGGGCTCCCTCCCCCCCCCCCCCCCCCCCCGGCATGCCCGGCCTGGGGCTCTCCCCCCAGCCTTGCCCGGCACGGGGCCGCCCCTCGGCTTGCCCGGCCCGGGGCAACCCCTTAGGATTGCCCGGACCGGGGCCCCCGCCCTGCTTGCCCGGCATGTCCTGCCCGGAGCCCCCCCCGGCTTGCCTGGACAGCGGCCACCCACTTCGGCTTGCCCGGCATGACCAGCCCGGAGCGTCCCCTCGGATTGCCTGGCTTGCTCAGCGCCGAGGCCCGCCCCCCCGTCTTGCCCAGCCCCAGGGACCGCCCCATCGGCTTGCCCAGCCCCGGGGCCCGCCCCCCCCCCAGCTAGCCCGGCGTGGGGCCCCCTCACTTCGGGGCGCCCCTCGGCTTACCAGGCTTGCTCGGACCGGGCCCCCCGCCCAACTTGCCCGGCATGACCGGCCCGGAGCTCCCCCCCCGGCTTGCCTGGACAGGGCCCCCCACCCTTCGGCTTCCTGGCGTGACCAGCCCGGAGCGCCCCCTCGGATTGCCCGGCTTGCCCAGCCCCGAGGCCTGCCCCCCCGTCTTGCCCAGCCCCAGGGACCGCCCCATCGGCTTGCCCGAACCCGGGCTCCCCCCTCCCCCCCGGCATACCCGGCCGGGGGCTCTCCCCCCGGCCTTGCCCGCAACGGGGCCGCCCCTCGGCTTGCCCGCCTTGCCCCCCCGGGGCCCCCCCGCCCTGCTTGCCCGGCATGACCGCCCCGGAGCCCCCCCCGGCTTGCCTGCACAAGGGCTCCCCCCCTTCGGCTTGCCCGGCATGACCAGCCCGGAGCGTCCCCTCGGATTGCCTGGCTTGCCCAGCCCCGAAGCCCGCTCCCCCCGCTGGCCTGGCGCGGAGCCCCCCCACTTCGGGGCGCCACCTCGGCTTACCAGGCTTGCCCGGACCGGGGCCCCCCCACCCTTCGGCTTGCCCGGCATAACCAGCCCGGAGCGTCCCCTCGGATTGCCTGGCTTGCCCAGCCCCGAGACCCGCCCCCCCGTCTTGCCCAGCCCCAGGGACCGCCCCATCGGCTTGCCCAGCCCCAGGGACCGCCCCATCGGCTTACCCAGCCCCAGGGACCGCCCCATCGTTTTGCCCAGCCCCGGGGCCCGCCCCCCCCCAGCTGGCCCGGCGCGGGGCCCGCCCCCCCCCAGCTGGCCCGGCGCGGGGCCCCCCCCACTTCGGGGCGCCCCCTCGGCTTACCAGGCTTGCCCGGACCGGGGCTCCCCCTCGGCTTGCCCGCCTTGCCCCCCCCGGGGCCCCCCGCCCCGGCTTGCCCGGCCCGGGGCAACCCCCCCTTCGGCTTGCCCGGCATGACCTGCCCGGAGCGTCCCCTCGGATTGCCTGGCTTGCCCAGCCCCGAGGCCCGCCCCCCCGTCTTGCCCAGCCCCAGGGACCGCCCCATCGGCTTGCCCAGCCCCAGGGACCGCCCCATCGGCTTACCCAGCCCCAGGGACCGCCCCATCGTTTTGCCCAGCCCCGGGGCCCGCCCCCCCCCCAGCTGGCCCGGCGCGGGGCCCGCCCCCCCCCAGCTGGCCCGGCGCGGGGCCCCCCCCACTTCGGGGCGCCCCCCTCGGCTTACCAGGCTTGCCCGGACCGGGGCTCCCCCTCGGCTTGCCCGCCTTGCCCCCCCCGGGGCCCCCCGCCCCGGCTTGCCCGGCCCGGGGCAACCCCCCCTTCGGCTTGCCCGGCATGACCAGCCCGGAGCGTCCCCTCGGATTGCCTGGCTTGCCCAGCCCCGAGGCCCGCCCCCCCCGTCTTGCCCAGCACCAGGGACCGCCCCATCGGCTTGCCCAGCCCCGAGGCCCGCCCCCCCCAGCTGGCCCGGCGTGGGGCCCCCCCACTTCGGGGCGCCCCCTCGGCTTACCAGGCTTGCCCCGCCCGGGGCCCCCCCTCGGCTTGCCTGGCATGCCCAGCACGGAGCCCCCGCCCCGGCTTACCCGGACGGGGCCGCCCCCCGGCTTGCCTGGACAGGAGCTCCCCCACTTCGGCTTGCCAGGCATGACCAGCCCGGAGCGTCCCCTCGGCTTGCCCGGCCCGGGGCAACCCCTTAGGATTGCCCGGACCGGGGCCCCCGCCCTGCTTGCCCGGCATGTCCTGCCCGGAGCCCCCCCCGGCTTGCCTGGACAGCGGCCACCCACTTCGGCTTGCCCGGCATGACCAGCCCGGAGCGTCCCCTCGGATTGCCTGGCTTGCTCAGCGCCGAGGCCCGCCCCCCCGTCTTGCCCAGCCCCAGGGACCGCCCCCATCGGCTTGCCCAACCCCGGGCCCCGCCCCCCCCCAGCTGGCCCGGCGCGGAGCCCCCCCCACTTCGGGGCGCCCCCTGGGCTTACCAGGCTTGCCTGGACCGGGGCCCCTCCTCGGCTTGCCTGGCATGACCAGCCCGGAGCCCCCGCGGGACTTGACCAGCCCAGAGCGCCCCCCCCGGCTTGCCCGCCTTGCCCCCCCCGGGGCCCCCCGCCCCGGATTGCCCGGCCCGGGGCAACCCCTTAGGCTTGCCCGGACCGGGGCCCCCGCCCAACTTGCCCGGCATGACCGGCCCGGAGCCCCCCCCCCCCCGGCATGCCTGGACAGGGCCCCCCCCACCCTTCGGCTTGCCCGGCATGACCAGCCCGGAGCGCCCCCTCGGATTGCCTGGCTTGCCCAGCCCCGAGGCCTGCCTCCCCGTCTTGCCCAGCCCCAGGGACCGCCCCATCGGCTTGCCCGGCCCCGGGGCCCGCCCCCCGCCCCACCTTGCCCGGCGTAGCCCCCCCCCCCCCCAACTTCGGGGCGCCCCCTCGGCTTGCCTGGCTTGCCCGGACCGGGGCCCCCCCTTGGCTTCCCTGACATGACCAGCCCGGAGCGACCCCCGTTTTGCCCGGCCTCGGGGCCCGTCCCCCGCCCGGCTTGCCCGGCATGACCCGCGCCGGGCCCTCCCCTTCGGGGCGTCCCCTCGGCTTGCTCTGCATGACGATCCCGGAGCGCCCCGTCGGATTGCCTGGCCACGGGGCCCGCCCCCCCCGTTTTGCCCAGCCCCAGGGACCGCCCCATCGGCTTGCCCGAACCCGGGGCCCGCCCCCCCCCAGCTAGCCCGGCGCGGGGCCCCCCCACTTCGGGGCGCCCCCTCGGCTTACCAGGCTTGCTCGGACCAGGCCCCCCGCCCAACTTGCCCGGCATGACCGGCCCGGAGCCCCCTCCCGGCTTGCCCGGCATGACCGGCGCCGGGCCCTCCCCTTCGGGGCGTCCCCTCGGCTTGCTCTGCATGACGATCCCGGAGCGCCCCGTCGGATTGCCTGGCCACGGGGCCCGCCCCCCGTTTTGCCCAGCCCCAGGGACCGCCCCATCGGCTTGCCCAGCCCCGAGGCCCGCCCCCCCCAGCTGGCCCGGCGCGGGGCCCCCCCACTTCGGGGCGCCCTCTCGGCTTACCAGGCTTGCCCCGCCCGGGGCCCCCCCTCGGCTTGCCTGGCATACCCAGCACGGAGCCCCCGCCCCGGCTTACCCGGACGGGGCCGCCCCACCGGCTTGCCTGGACAGGAGCTCCCCCACTTCGGCTTGCCAGGCATGACCAGCCCGGAGCGTCCCCTCGGATTGCCTGGCTTGCCCAGCCCCGAGGCCCGCCCCCCCGTCTTGCCCAGCCCCAGGGACCGCCCCATCGGCTTGCCCAGCCCCAGGGACCGCCCCATCGGCTTGCCCGGCCCCGGGGCCCGCCCCCCGCCCCACCTTGCCCGGCGCAGCCCCCCCCCCGAACTTCGGGGCGCCCCCTCGGCTTGCCTGGCTTGCCCGGACCGGGGCCCCCCTTGGCTTCCCTGACATGACCAGCCCGGAGCGACCCCCGTTTTGCCCGGCCTCGTGGCCCGTCCCCCGCCCGGCTTGCCCGGCATGACCGGCGCCGGGCCCTCCCCTTCGGGGCGTCCCCTCGGCTTGCTCTGCATGACGATCCCGGAGCGCCCCGTCGGATTGCCTGGCCACGGGGCCCGCCCCCCCCGTTTTGCCCAGCCCCAGGGACCGCCCCATCGGCTTGCCCGAACCCGGGGCCCGCCCCCCCCCAGCTAGCCCGGCGCGGGGCCCCCCCACTTCGGGGCGCCCCCTCGGCTTACCAGGCTTGCTCGGACCAGGCCCCCCGCCCAACTTGCCCGGCATGACCGGCCCGGAGCCCCCTCCCGGCTTGCCCGGCATGACCGGCGCCGGGCCCTCCCCTTCGGGGCGTCCCCTCGGCTTGCTCTGCATGACGATCCCGGAGCGCCCCGTCGGATTGCCTGGCCACGGGGCCCGCCCCCCCGTTTTGCCCAGCCCCAGGGACCGCCCCATCGGCTTGCCCAGCCCCGAGGCCCGCCCCCCCCAGCTGGCCCGGCGCGGGGCCCCCCCACTTCGGGGCGCCCTCTCGGCTTACCAGGCTTGCCCCGCCCGGGGCCCCCCCTCGGCTTACCTGGCATGCCCAGCACGGAGCCCCCGCCCCGGCTTACCCGGACGGGGCCGCCCCCCCGGCTTGCCTGGACAGGAGCTCCCCCACTTCGGCTTGCCAGGCATGACCAGCCCGGAGCGTCCCCTCGGATTGCCTGGCTTGCCCAGCCCCGAGGCCCGCCCCCCCCGTCTTGCCCAGCCCCAGGGACCGCCCCATCGGCTTGCCCAGCCCCAGGGACCGCCCCATCGGCTTGCCCGGCCCCGGGGCCCGCCCCCCGCCCCACCTTGCCCGGCGCAGCCCCCCCCCCCCCAACTTCGGGGCGCCCCCTCGGCTTGCCTGGCTTGCCCGGACCGGGGCCCCCCTTGGCTTCCCTGACATGACCAGCCCGGAGCGACCCCCGTTTTGCCCGGCCTCGTGGCCCGTCCCCCGCCCGGCTTGCCCGGCATGACCGGCGCCGGGCCCTCCCCTTCGGGGCGTCCCCTCGGCTTGCTCTGCATGACGATCCCGGAGCGCCCCGTCGGATTGCCTGGCCACGGGGCCCGCCCCCCGTTTTGCCCAGCCCCAGGGACCGCCCCATCGGCTTGCCCGAACCCGGGCTCCCCCCGCCCCCGGCATGCCCGGCCTGGGGCTCTCCCCTCCGCCTTGCCCGGCCGGGGGCTGCCCCTCGGCTTGCTCGCCTTGCCCCCCCCCCGGGGCCGCCCGCCCCGGCTTGCCCGGCCCGGGGCAACCCCCCCTTCGGCTTGCCCGGCATGACCAGCCCGGAGCGTCCCCTCGGATTGCCTGGCTTGCCCAGCCCCGAGGCCCGCCCCCCCGTCTTGCCCAGTCCCAGGGACCGCCCCATCGGCTTGCCCGAACCCGGGGCCCGCCCCCCCCCAGCTAGCCCGGCGCGGGGCCCCCCCACTTCGGGGCGCCCCCTCGGCTTACCAGGCTTACTCGGACCGGGCACCCCGCCCAACTTGCCCGGCATGACCAGCCCGGAGCCCCCCCCCCGGCTTGCCTGGACAGGGCCCCCCCCCCCCCCCCCTTCGGCTTCCCGGCGTGACCAGCCCGGAGCGCCCCCTCGGATTGCCTGGCTTGCCCAGCCCCGAGGCCCGTCCCCCCGTCTTGCCCAGCCCCAGGGACCGCCCCATCGGCTTGCCCAGCCCCCGGGCCCGCCCCCCCTAGCTGGCCCGGCGCGGGACCCCCCCCCGTCGGGGCGCCCCCTCGGCTTACCAGGCTTGCCTGGACCGGGGCCCCCCCTCGGCTTGCCTGGCATGACCAGCACGGAGCCCCCGCGCGACTTGCCCAGCCCAGAGCCCCCCCCCGGCTTGCCTGGACAGGGGCCCCCCCACCCATCGGCTTGCCCGGCCTGACCAGCCCGGAGCGCCCCCTCGGATTGCCTGGCTTGCCCAGCCCCGAGGCCCGCCCCCCCGTCTTGCCCAGCCCCAGGGACCGCCCCATCGGCTTGCCCGGCCCCGGGGCCCGCCCCCCGCCCCACCTTGCCCGGCGCAGCCCCCCCCCCCAACTTCGGGGCGGCCCCTCGGCTTGCCTGGCTTGCCCGGACCGGGGCCCCCCTTCGGCTTCCCTGACATGACCAGCCCGGAGCGACCCCCGTTTTGCCCGGCCTCGGGGCCCGTCCCCCGCCGGGCTTGCCCGGCATGACCGGCGCCGGGCCCTCCCCTTCGGGGCGTCCCCTCGGCTTGCTCTGCATGACGATCCCGGAGCGCCCCGTCGGATTGCCTGGCCACGGGGCCCGCCCCCCCGTTTTGCCCAGCCCCAGGGACCGCCCCATCGGCTTGCCCGAACCCGGGGCCCGCCCCCCCCCAGCTAGCCCGGCGCGGGGCCCCCCCACTTCGGGGCGCCCCCTCGGCTTACCAGGTTTGCCCGGACCGGGGCTCTCCCTCGGCTTGCCCGGCACGACCAGCCCGGAGCGCCCCCTCGGATTGCCTGGCTTGCCCAGCCCCGAGGCCCGCCCCCCCCGTCTTGCCCAGCCCCAGGACCGCCCCATCGGCTTGCCCAGGTCGTGGGCCCGCCCCCCGCCCCGGCGCGGCCCCCCCCCCCCCCGTTCGGGGAGCCACCTCGGCTTGCCTGGCTTGCCCGGACCGGGCACCCCCCACCCAGCTTGACCGTCCCCGGGCTCCCCCTCGGCTTGCGCGGCCCTGGGGCCCGCCCCCCTGCTTGCCCGGCCCAGGGCCCCACCTCGGCTTGCCCGACTTTCCAAGTAAAGACGTGACATATGGGCGTTGTGTGGCTGTTTGCCCTTCGGGAAATCTCACTTCTATGGCATGGACACTTCCCTATGGTATAGAATTCCCTATTACGCCTTGTACTGCATGCACAGTTTGTTGAAGAAACCAATCTTTGGGCCAGCGTTCTTTGTAAATGACGCTAACATCAGCTCCTGTATCTAGCATAACGGTGACTTCTTTTTGAACCGTGCCAGATCGTAAGGTTGCTTTCACCATTGGTCTCTGTTTCATTTGCTGTACTAAATTTACTACTGTGTCTCCAGTGGATCCGAAGCCTTTAATTCCTCTCTGTGGTGGAGTTCAGAAGATGTCCCTTATGTAGGAATTGTTAAATATAGAATCAATTGTGCAATTCTGGTTGCCTTGGAAATAGGAAGTGGTGGTGATAAAGTGTAGGCACGCACTTGAATCTCTCCGGTGTAGTCAGCATCGATTACACCTGGGAGGACGATGAGTCCTGCAAGTCCAGCAGAAGATTTTCCAGTTAATAATGCCGCAAGTGCGCTGTCTGAGGCGTATATTGCTCTGGTGACACCTGTTGGAATTTGATACGCAGTTTGATTGATAAGAGTAACGGCTACTGCTGCTGCCGAATCGATTGCCAAGCTCGCTGTGGTCGCTGGTGGGTCAAGTTGTTGGACAGCGTTGGGCCGACTGCTTGTTTCACCGCACGGCGGCTCTTTGCGCTTTGTAATCCGTTTTTTGCGGACCGACGGGCGGCTGCGGAACGGTTGCCTTTTTGACATCTATCGCACCGTACTGACGCTTGGCGTGTCTTTTTGAAATGTCCCTTTGCCCCACATCGCTAACATGCGCCTCGTGTCTTTGAAGGTCCTGACTTTGGTGTTTGGCCTATTTTGCTTACTGCAGCAGCAAGTAAATTTGTGGCTGGTTTTATGGCCTCTGCTACGGCATTGGCGACAACTTGTCCTTGTTGGGACTGAGATGCTCTAGTAGCCGTATCTGCTACAGTAGATCGTTTCTGTTACATCAGCATCTTTACCCAAAGTAATCAACAAAGGTTTTGTTTTGGAAATAGCCTTTTCAAATGCCACTAACTTGAATGTTTTTTGTCACGCCTTGTCGGTTAAATCATTCTGATTGCTTCAAGCTGCCCATAAGCAATGAATAAAATTGGTATAAAGGTTCTGTTATTCCTTGTTGAACAGCTGAATAAAGAGTACGTGGTTGAGAATCTGGAACGACATTAAAAGCCTGTCTGGCTAAACGTGCAGACAAATGATGTGTTCCCAATGCGTTCAATTAAGTTGAACGTCAGTTACTAAATACCCCTGATCCGGTGAGCATATCTGGATTTAGTGCATTTAGGATGTCATTTGGATCCCTAGGTCTACGAGCTTCGGTGACTGCCGATCTGGTCCGCTCCTTTACCTGTATGACGTGTTGAGATGGTGTCAATAGTAATCGTGCTATTTGCCGACAATCGTGAGGTGAATTTACGGTGCAGCAGGGAAGAGCGACCTCAGGCCAGACGCACAAACACCTCTGACACAGGGGATGACAAACAAGGGGACGCAACAGCAAGAGAAAACTCATTCAGAAGAGCGACCGCAAGAACCGAGAGAACGAGGAAGGGCACGGCCGAGATGAGAGCAACGCTGACCTGATGAGGCTCAGAGAAGCCAGCTGGAAGAAGATGCTAACAGAACGATTTATTCCAAGACCCAAAAGGTTGGATGCCCGAGACCCCCTACGCTCAGAATCCTCTACCTATCTTCACACTTCTACAAGTCCTAATCCAGTACAAGGCATCTCTACAGTGCACAGAACAAGACCTTAAAAAAAGACATCTCATCTCTCTTGAGAAGCATCCAGTCAGATTCTAATACCTGTCCAATCCCTTGGGTCAAAGGTTTGATTGTAACAGTGCCAGGCAGAGGAAAGCAGCAATGAGAGATGCTAAGAATGATGTCAGAGTTTCCAAAAAGAACCTTGAAGGGCAAAGGGAAAAGACATGCCACACGAGACACACACTGCACGATAGACAAATGACACAACAAACACCAGGGCCGCTCTGCCCTGTGCACCTCAGCATCTTCAGATCTACGCTACATATGGCCAAAGGGGACTCAGCTTAGACATCCTCGTCTCCAAACCTGACTCAAAAACCTCGTCCAAAGAGTCCTGACCCCACATCCCACTTCCATCCCCCCTGTGGGTGGAAGCCCTCCACTTATCTCACGGACATCAGGGGATGTGAGCCCATGGCAGGTGTGAAGGAAGGCCATCTCATCCTCTGGCAATTCCGTGCTCTCAAAGCGCTGCTGTCACTGATGTCAACTGCAATTAACGAAATCAAATATTAGTGCATTATCTCAGGAGCACCATCAGCCAAAGCCTGACAGTTTTGATGCTCACCATCTCCTGAAAATGCCTGCGCCCTCGGGCCACAGGATTCGGCCACATGCAGAGCCTGACGCCGTCATCACAGGCTATGCGTGGCTGAGGGGGGGACAAGGTGATGTGGCATTGCTCAACCATGAGTGGACCCACACCAATCCACCTTACCTCCTCAAATCACCATAGCTACTCACCTCTTCCTGAATGGCATGTCCAAACAGGAAAAGATCAAGGCTTCATCACAGACTCCTGGAATACTTCCTAAGTTCTCAGGACTGCAGAAAACCATCTCTCTTGGCCCATTGGTGAGGGGGGAGTCTCACCTTTATACAAGTCCAAGCCTAAAACAAACCAACAGTAATGGATGCTCAGTGTTGCACCAGAAACTCAGACCTTAAACACAGATAACTGCTTTTGTCACTGCTCACAGGGCCTGTGGGGGCCCTGCCTCCGCTGAGCAGGAGACCAAAGCTTCACGCCTGCCCCAGGGGGGCTGCAGGGAGGCCATAAAGGCCTAAAAATGCTGAGGGGCTTCAGGGGTGGCCAAGGCACAAAGCCAAGGGCCGTGGGCAAAAGGCCCTGCCCTGCTTACAGGGTGGCCTGGGGGAGCTCCATTTCCCCCCTGGCCTGCACACACTGGGGCTCTCACTGTCCTTTTATAGGGTCGCCCCGCTCTCCAGCCAGCCAAAGCAGCAACAGTGGCAAAAGGCCAAGGGCAGCAAAGCAAAGACCCAGCCCTGCTTACAGGGAGGTCACCCAGCACACACGCAGTCAGGCACCTCCCTCTCGCTCAGCCACACTCGCACAGACACTTGGCCCCTCCGTGTTCCTCAAGACACCCGAACCTCACTCGCGGCACCTGCATCTCCCTCGGTGTCCCCATGGCCCTCAGCACAATTCACAGCTCCTGCTTCTCCCTCAGTGAAACACAGGATACCTCATCTTGAAGCCCACAAAATCCACTGCACAGTAACTCAGCTTTCCCCTGCGACAACTTCATTCTGTCCCTCAGAAATCACCTCAGATTCCGCCCTAAAACGTCCTTTCTGAATACTATAGATTAGCTCTGGTTTATCCCGAAAATATACTTTACAAAACAATTCAGCTTTTCCCTGAGAGCAGTTCATTCTGTTCCACTGAATTTGCCAGAGATACCACCTTAAACCTCTCACTAGGACAGGCCCAACTGATGAAAACCACAGCTTCAGGAAAGTATCCTACAGCACTGGATTGTCTGATGTATCAGAGCTTCCACTTTCCAAAGACTGCCACAGGCAATTATTTTATGACAAGTGGAAAAGGATTATTAAATAAAAGGAGATTATTAGCAATAAGTCAAGATGAATTTTGCGATGTCCAGTCCCTCCAGACCAATTGGCAGAGATCCTCCACCAGGTCACCAAGAAGACTTACTTGCAATTTTCAGAATACAAAGCAGCATAGATCAGTTTCACATAGGAATTAATCAACTTTTTGACAATGTTCATTCCCACAACAGAAAAATGTGAGAGGTCGCTGGCTGTCCTCAGTAAAATGGCTTCCAGAGCTTGAAAGATTAACAGCATCTGCAGGACAGAAAAGTAAGTTAATATCTGACTTGAAATTATTACCTGAGCAAACAGTAACAACCGCCATTAAGAAAAAGAATAACCCCCCTCCAAGAGGAAAGCTTCCACATATGAAAGTGACATTAACTTCTAGATTCTCTCCCAAATTAATGCTTCCTCTTGGAAAAGATCACTTCTGAGAGCATGTAGTTTCAAGAAACCAATGCTTCAAGTGATGGTTGCTCCCAAGTGGAGAACAAAAAATGAAATATGCTGGAAGAAAACATTGGGGCTGTTCCAGTCTCATAATTAATTCCTTCCAGAAGAATCCAGAAGCCGTACAGCACCGGGGCTGTGCCCATTACAAACATCAGCCCCTGTCAGCAATAGGATATTGAGCAAAGGCTGTCACTGAACATGACACAGACAAAAACAATACTGAAAGGCAAAGAACAGCAAGTGATGGTTAAAAAGACATGCAATGCCATACTACATTGCAAGCAGTTAGCAATGCTGCACCAGCATTCACAGTGAAAAGCTGTTGAACTCTTTGTTCATTCATCATATTCTGATGAGGACTAATCGTGCCCAGCTGAAATGAGAAAAATGAGGTCAACTTTACCAATGGCATCTGAGGAATACTGATGTATAAGAGAGGTATCTAAAAACATTTACTTTCACTAGCTTACTTTAGTTTTGCTTTTTTAACTGCTTCTATTGATCTCCCACCACAAAGCATTTATTCACAGAACCGCTGAATTTCCTGAGCTGGAAAGGACCCACAAAGATCATCCAGTCCAACAATCGGCCCTGCACAGACACCCCAACAATCCCACCCTGGGCACCCCTGAGGGTATTGTCCAAACGCTCCTGGAGCTCTGGCAGCCTTGGGGGCTGTGCCCATTCCTTGGCGACCTTTTCTTGGTTCTTCTCCAGCGTGAGATTGTTGGGATTGCAGCTGCTAGTCCCTGAATTACAACCCCCATATGCAACTTATTTCACTTTCAGGCTTCCTTTCTGCATTGAGAAGTTTGAATATCTCAGCACATTCCACGGAAATTTTCACGTGTCCCTCCACGACATCGTACACGTGGGGCAACGGCAGCGTCTTGGCGGCGGACACCAAGTTCTCCAGCCCTGCAAAGCCACAGTGTCACCCGGGGGCCGGCTCCGGGTAGGACCCTGAGGGGCCGGGCCATGCCCATGTGCGCCATCCCCAGCAGGATCGCGGCCACTCCCACGACTTGCCCGGGGCCGCCCCCGCCAGCTTGCCCGGCCCGCCTGGCCTGGGCCCCCCCCCCGGGCTTGCCCGGCCCGGGTCCCCCCCACCCAGCTTGCCCGTCCCTTGCAGGGCCACATGTCCCTTCCTCCTCACAGCACAGCCAGCAGACTCCATCCCACACTGCAGCAGGCTCTCCACCTCCAACCGGAGCTGTGCTTAGTGAAACTGGCAGCCAGCTGACCCACTCTTTTATAACAACCAACCTCACTGGGCAGGCAAGGCTGTTTCCACTCCTTGGTAATCAGTACAGCTGTAACTCATTGGGAACTAGTGCCTTCTGCACTATCCTTACAAACTATTCTCCTACAGAAATGGACTGAACCCAAAATCACATCTTCAAAACTACAGTTCTCAATGTTCACTCGTGACTTACACAATTACTCCACGGAAAAGTTTCCTCCAGTTTTCCCAAAAATTTCAAGCGTGATATTGAGCTCTTTGTCAAATCTTCCTTCTTTCCAGCCTTTGACACCCTGAGGCATGGGATCACAGAAGGAGAGAGCAGTCCCGCCCGGTCCCGTCCCCGGTACCTCTGTGTCCTGCCTCGCCAAGCCCCGGCTCCGCCCCAAGCCTGCCCCGGCACCCCGCCCTGCCTGAGCTGGGCTGGGACCTTCGCTGGCGGCCCCGTCCCTCTTCCCCAGGCTGCACCGGGCTGAAGGAGATGTCCACACGGTTGGAAACGCCACCGAAAATCGCACCCGTGGGATCGGTGTCGGCATCCCACTAGAGCTCCTTGCTGTGCCACCCTTCTTTTGCAGCCAGAGTTAGAAGGTCGGGGGAGCGGCACCTGAGCCGCCATCTTGGGAGAGGCACGCGCGCAGTACCGCGCGCTGCCCACAAGGTGGAGCTTGGGAGACAGGCAACGGATGGAATAAAGGAGCGTCCCAATCCTTCCAAAAATCCCCCTGAATGAACGCCCCAAAAAACCCCGACCAAAACTGAGAAACCTCCTGCCTCTGTATGAGTGCAAAGGGTGTGCAACGAGCGTGCAAACAGTGTGCATTAGCAATCGACCGCCGATCTAATCGATTGACAACCACGCTCGATCACCGATCGAACTGATCGGCAGGCAATAGCAATCGAACGCCAAGTAAGGGATGAATGCAGGAGCAATTGAGCACCGAGAGATGGATCAGGATCCTGCCACCGTTTACAAACCTAGCCTGCTCTTTGAGTGCCAACTGCCTCCTCCAAACTGCCATCAGGAAACTGGGAGGGTCAATTTTGTTTTTCAGGGAAAAGGACCACAGTTTGTGTACAGGTCCCTGTTCCAGGAACTGGGCTTCTGCCTGCTAAAATTCCAATTGGCGCAGGATTTCTCCCAGACCAAAGCTGGCACCACCTAGAACTCTGCTTGCCCTTGGAGTGGTCCTGGATGGCCCCGGGGGCCCTGTTTCGTGTCTTCATGGCTTCTGGAGTGTCCTGTAGCACTGGGATGACTTTGACATTTTTGTGTCCTTCTCAATGGCAGGACCACTCCCAGGAGTCCCAGTGTCCTCCCTGTGCCCCTAGTTTCTTCCCAGCGTGCCTTCCAACCTTCCCACTTCCCTCACAGTTCTTCCAGTGTCCCTGCCAGTGCTCCCAGTTTTCCCAGTGCAAGTACTGGACACACAGCAGAAGCAGTTCCGTCACTGCTTTGACCCTTTATTGCCACTATGGGAAGTAGCCTGACCCAGAAACAGTCTGCATTTACCTTTCAACAGAGTCAACACTGAAACAGAACAAATCTCTCCTCTAGTCGAGATGCCTTGAGGTACACTTGTAGATCCTGCCAAGTGTCCTCGAGCAGCCAGAGCAGAATAAGGTTTCTACCATGCTGCAAGTAAGAAATAACATTTATTCAGAAGAAAATAAAAGGAAGCACCCCTCCCCAACCCTTTTCTAAAAAAAAAAAAAAAAAAAAATAAAATAAAAAAAAAATCAGGCATTAGAGTTCTTCTAAGCATTCATTCTTGCTTTACACAGTGTAAATTATGAGCTCCTCAGGCTGATGGATCTCAGCAATAACTTCAGAATCTGCAGAAGGGACCTTACAGCTCATCCAGTGCCACCCCCTGCCCTGGGCAGGGACACCTTCCACTATCCCAGATTGCTCCAAGCACTAGTGTCCAGCCCGGCCTTGCACACTTCCAGGGATCCAGGAGCAGCCAGAGCTTCTCTGGGCACCCTGTGCCAGGGCCTGCCCACCCTCCCAGAGAACAATTCCTTCCTGATATTTAATCTAAACCTGTTTTCCTTCATCCTAAGGCCATTCCCCTTGTCTATCAGGACATGTCCTTGTGAGAAACCCCTCCGCCTTATCCCATATGCGGAATGTGTTCCAGGGCCTCCGGGGGGGCACACAAGCACTCTGGCTGGGCCCTTTACTGGGCTTGTCCTCAGCGCCTTCCCTGGGAATGCCCGGCTGTCCCGGGACTGTGCTCAGCCAGGACTGGCCCTCACCATCTGCACTCGCCGAGGAGCTCAGAGACCTTGTGCTCTGTGTGCATGGCGACGCTGGCAGCCGCACCTGCAGCGGGAGGGAGGGAGGGAGGGATGGCGGCACTGACCGCGGGGACGTGCCGGGGTCGCAGGATTCAGCTGCCCTCCATGGCACTGCACGCCCACCTCGAGGTGTCACGCCCGGGCCGCCACAGCCCGCGCACAGGAACACCGGGGTTCGGGGGCCGCGCGCGCCCGCCCACCGCTGCTCAGCCCGGCCGGCGCCTGGCTCCAGCACGGACCGCTCCAGCACCGGGCACGCCGCCATCGTGTCCCGCCCCCGGAACTGCCCCGGCACCGCGCCCGGGAACGCCCCCGGCACCACCCCGGCACGGCCCCAGGATCCGCCCCGGGCACCGCCCCCGGGACGGGCCGCCGCACCCCCGCGATGATGCGCGGGGGGCGGGACGGCGCGGGGTAATGACGCGCTGATGCCAGGAGCCGGGCCCGGGTGCCGAAGTCGGGGGCGGGCGCGACGAAGACGGGGGAGCGGGCTGACCCGATACCGCGCGGGGCCGTGGGCCCATGCGGAGCCCGGCCCGCTGGGGAGGGGCCGCCAATGGCACCGGGGCTTTTGCTTCGGCTTCTGTCCGTGTCGGCAGGGAGTCCCCAGCCAGCGGTGCCCCTCTCCCTCGGCGACACGGGCGTGGAACTCGGCATCGGGCGCTGCATCGCCGCGGACAGCAGGGGGCGCACGGGTACGGATACTGCCATGGGGCCCGGCGCTGCTCTCCTGCTCCGCCGCCAGGCGGCGCTGCGCTGCCGTCCTGCCGCGCCTCCGGGCACGCTCGGTTTCCTCGGGGCGCCCGGGACCGGCCGGGACGCGGGGACTGCCCGTGCGGACCCGGGGACCCCGGGCCCCGCCTGTCCCGCCGGTGCGGGGCTCCTGGTGCTGCCCGTGCTGTGCGGTGAGTCAGAGGATGCAGGGTTCCTCTTTGCCTCCCTGCTGGGGTTAACTGCCACGGGAATGTGGGATCTGGGTGAAACTCCAGCTCTCCTGGTGTTCAGGGGTGCAAGGGCTGAACGGCTGCATTCCATTCACTGCAAAAACTTGCCAAGGCTGGAGGGACTGGGGTGCTGACTGCTCCGAGGAAAGGGTACTTATTAATACTGTGTCAGATTTCCCTCGGTGACCGTCAGGCCTGAACGGCTGTGAGTTTGTGCTCTTCTCCCTGGGGAATTGGAAATAATTTCAGTATGGAATTAGAAATTGTAGAAAAATCCAGCTAACTTTCTCACCTCTGTTATCCCAGTTATCCTAAGTTATCCCAGTTTTTCCCAGCTAGGAGCTGCACAGAAGTCAGGCAGGGGAAGTGACATCAGGGAACAGCTATAAATTCAGAAGTCCCGGCAAGGGGCAGGAAAGGGGAAAGGTTTCAGGAAGCATTTTTGTGGTCTAATTAAAAATAATTTCTGATTGCCCAGTGAGAACACCACAAACTCACAGCCATTCAGGCCTGACAGTCCCCTGCAGCGAGAGCTCAGCACACATCCACAGAGGCAAGTCCAGCATCTGAAAGGAAAAAAAAAAAAAAAAAAACACAGAAGAAAAAGATGAATTTTTTTTTTTTTTTTTGCTTCCAAGTTATTTCAAGTTCTTAAAGCTCCTGGCCTCCTCCTGCCCTGCATTCCCAGCCAGCTGAGACACACAGAAACACCAAGGAACGTTGCTGGCAGTGAGCAGGAGACACGGAGACCTCTGTGCACTCCGGGCCACAAAAGCAGCCTCAGCTTCAGCAGCTGCCATCATTTTGGTAATACTCATCTGCAGGAAACGTCCTATTTACTTCAGAGTCAGGTTTTAGGAATCCTCTCAACCCCAATGTATCCTGTAACCTGGAAGTAAAGGGGAAAACTCTCAGCTAAATTTTTTTTACCGCTGCAAAGCTTTTTTGAGTTACAAAGCAAGGGGAGGGGGGAGCATCTCACCTGCGGCTGTTGGAGAAGCAGCCTGAGTGGAACTCAGTGCCTGGCCCCACCCACGGTGCTCCAGCCCCGCTCGTTCCACAGGGAGCCCCACGGTTGAGCCAGGCGCTGCTCTCCGCTGAAAGCTGCGGGGGCTTCGCACACCCGCGGCACGAGGGCACCGAGAGCGGCGAGATTTGGGGCTCTAGGGTCGGTACGGCGTTCCTGGTGCCCCGGGCGGTTCCAGCGGCGATCCAGCGTCTGCACGCGGAGATTCGGCCGCTGTTCTCCTGGGTACGGTTACCGACAGAGCCCCGGTCCCCTGCGGCCGCAGCGGGATCGCGCCCGGACCCCAAACGGAGCAGGAGCGGCAGCGCCGGGCTCGGCCCCAGCACCCGTTCAGGGGAGAGGCTCCCGCTGCCCGCGGCGACGCCGGTGCCGACCCGGTCCCGCGAACCGCACCCGGGAGAGGCTCCCGCTGCCCGCGGCGACGCCGGTGCCGGCCCGGTCCCGCGAACCGCACCCGCGAGAGGCTCCCGCTGCCCGCGGCGACGCCGGTGCCGGCCCGGTCCCGCGAACCGCACCCGGCCGGCCCGGGGAGAGGCGGCACCGCTCGGAGCCCCCAGCGGACACCGACAAAGACCCAGAACTGAGCCCTGGACGTACCTGAGCACCTGGGGCTCCGCGCAGCACCGGGAGCAGCCCCCGCGTTGGGCTCGCCGCGCGATGGTCCCGGGGCATCCCAAGAGAGGCATCCACGAACGGAGCGGGGCGCGAGGGGCCCGGCCGCACTTGAAGGCCGCGGACGGGGCTCAGGGGGCGGGGCCTGCACAGGTGTGCGTGGCGGCAGCGTGCAGGCTCGGGGCGGGGCCTGCAGGGGCGGGCGGGGCTGCAGAACGCATGCGCGGGGAAGCGGGGGGGAAGGGGGGGGGAGTTGGTTCCACGATCCTTTATAGGGGGGAGGAAGGGGAGGGGGGAGAAGGTCTGGCGGGTTTTTTGTGTCTGTTCACGCTGCAGAGTGACGCACTAACACTGATCTCCCCTGTGCCATTTTTTTTGCGGCTTTTCCCAGCGTATGGATACGGGCCGTGGGCTCGGCGGCGCCGCGGGCGTGAGGGAGCTGGCGGGCGCCGATCGGCAGCAGCATGTCCGCCTTTCTCTGCCGGGGGTCTCACCGTGCCGCTCTCTTGAGCGTTGCCGCAGTCCCACCAGGCAGGGTCCCGTCATGCGGTCCCTTCTGCCGTCCTGAGAGGGGCACCCTGCAGTACCGGTCTGTGTCCACAAGGTGGCAGCCCTGCCATGGCGTTGGCTCGGGGGGGGGGCGGCTGCAGTTCCGCTCTGTCCCCACAAGGTGGCAGCCCTGCCGCACAGCCCAGCCCGGGACTCGCCACCCTTCACAAAATCCTCCCAAGTGAATACCCCAAAACAACCCCGACCAAAACTAAAAAAGCCCTGCCTCCAACCAAATGAAAACTCATAAAACATTTATTTTAAAGTATATCAAATATTTTTATATTTTTATTTTCATATTTATCTTTTATATTTATACATATAGTTGCATTATTTTTATTGTATACTGTATATTTCTTATATTTGTTTTATATTTATACAATTATTTTTATATTTTTTATCCCAAACATACAATCCTTGGAATGGAGCTCCCTGTGATCCAGCGGTGTCGGGCCCTGTTTTGAACAGCAGGGGAGACCCGCCGAGCGGGCCCAGCCCCTGCGAGGGGCGAGGGGCGCCGGGCTCCGGCCCTCTGGACTTTATTCTCCGGCGCCCCAAGCCCCGCGGCTGAGGGGGAAAGGAGAGAGGAGAACCGGGAGACGGGAGAGATAGCAGGGATGATGGAGGGGTAGGGAGAAGAGGAATAGAAGGGGCCTAGCGGGAGAGGACGGAGTGGGGGGGGTGGTATCGGGTCAGGTTTGGGAGACAGAAGGGGAAGAAAAAAGAGGAGTGCGGGGAGAACGAAGGAGGCGTAAACGGGGGGAGACGTAGGGAAGCCGAAGCCCCCACGCCTCACCGGGGTAGCACGGACAAGGATCTCCTGCTCTCGGCGTGCTCAGACTGAACAAATGGCAGCCAGGTGATTTCTAGGGCTTAAATCACCTCGGCCCCGCCCCGCGCAGCCGCCCTGGGGCACCGCGCACCTGAGTCGGGCCCCGGCCCCGCCCCTGGTTCCGCCCGGGCTCTGCCTTCTGGGACTGCCCCGGACCCGCCGGGCCCCCGCCCCAGAGTCCCGGCCCCACACCGACCCCCGGCTGCAGGACCGAGGGGGGATCTGGAGCGGCACTGGCAGCGGCTCATTCCGGCGCTGCCCCTCTTGCGACTCCGCCGGGGCTCCGGGCGCTGCCCTGCCACGGCCCCGGACCCCCACACGCCACCGGTTTTAGTAGAGCTCGGAGAATTTTTAGTCTGGCGTCGGCAGACAATTAGTAGGAGAGGGATGGTCAGACACTCCAGGAGGAACGGTGGGTTGTTAAACATAATGTGCCTCAGCTGGTGCCAGCCTTCCTCTGTGCCTGACATGGCACTGCAGCTTCATAGCCAGAACAGGCCCGGCTATGTTCTAATGGATGCATCAGACTTCAAAAATCCTCCATGAGAAGACAGAGAAAATAAGTTTTGGAGTATGACACTTCTCTCAAAGGCATTCTGTGTTAGAATCAGAAGTGTTTAATGCTGAGGTAAGTGGGAATACCTGGATTTATCTATTCTATCGCAAGAGCTGAGCCATCAGTCTAACATTCCTATCTACTCTGATGCCAGCCAGTGTCTTGTGTTCCAGCTTGCTCCTCAGATGAAAAAGGTCAGGCAGGAATGTCAGGAATTCAGCATCAGCATATTTAATGGAGAAGGAATCTTGAACTGCATTCAAGTACTACCCTAATCTTCCTTAGGATTGGGACCATAACTGCTAAGTGTTACTGGCAGTAAGGCTTCTTCCCAGTTGGGTGATCCTGTATCCCAGGCTCTGCAGTGTGGCTGAACACACAGATAAGGCTAGGGCTCAAAATCTGTTGGCAATGAGGTACAAGTTTGTTCTGGGAAGTGGTGTCACCTTGCTTGGATGCTGGAGAACAGGCCGGGGCAGAGGCACAGGTCAGCAGAACCAGCCCTGCTCCAGCAGTGCTGTCACCATGTCACTGCACTGGTGCAAGCACAAATCTGTCACCTTTAATCCGCCACAAAACAGATGCAACTCAGACATTATAGATTAGGCATGCAACATGTCATAGGTAACAAAATGGATTAGATAGCAGTGTATATTAAATAAGTCTTTGTAAGTAAAAAAGAAATCACAGAAACAATTGCTGAGGAACATGTCTGCAGGCTCAAGTCTAGAGCTGGATGGGTTTTCTCTTACATAGCAACCAAATCCACCATGGACAGATCTTGCACCAGAAGGTCATGTGCAGTGGGAAGGAGTATAATCCCATTAATGTTTATGCTCAAACCACGTCTGCCCTCCCAGTGGTACAGAAAGTGCCTTCAGAGTCGGTGCCGTTAGAAATGAACAACCCCAGTGTTAATTAGGTTCATTAGCAAGTGCACACAAACAGGAGCATGAACAGACCTGTGTTCCAGAGTGCCAGATTTCATTTGGAACGCCTCCACTGCAAACAGGAATGAGGAAAGGATGGAAAACAAATCACTGTACAGAGAGAATGACAGGGTTCAACACGTTCTCCTCAAAGGCTTAATGCCAACCCCAGCCCAGATGCTTTGTAGCACATGTACAGCTTGGCAGTAACGAGGCAGTTTTGGTAGAACAGAGATCTGGACATGCTGTGTCAGGGCTCTGCTGTGCCTTGACACTCTTCTAGTACTTACACAAAAATGCAACATCCAGCCCATACTTCTGGATACACAACAATAGTGATGTGCTTACTGAAGAGAGTTGCTTTTGATAGACAGCTCGTGGAGAGAAAGCTTCTGACAGAGCTTTCTCCTATTCTCCTCATGGTTTAGGAACACAAGGCTCAACGTGCTTTGAAAAAAAAAGTCTGGTATGAAATTAAGAAAAATGCTCATTTTTCCAAGTATATGATATTTAATTGTAATGAAATAAAATCTGAAAATGTCTAAATCAATTAAGAAGTAAACATGAGTTGTAATACTATACCTGTAAAATGATTAATTCCATTCATTGTCATTAGAAATTGTGTAAAATATTTATTAAGGGCTTTGCCTACAGAGGCACAACATAAATAGAGTAAGTCCTGCTGAAATGTTATCAGTTCGCAGCTGCTGCAGGAACATCAGCAAGGCCACCCCAGGTGACAGTCCCAGCCTCGGGGCTTGGCCCCCCAGAGCTGGGCAACTGCTATGCCACAGTCCCTTGGAGTCCCTTGGGCAGGTGCCAAAGCCAGCAGAACGTGCTTGGAGAGGGAACGGGTGCTGCAAAATTAATCCACCCCTTCAAACCCTTGGGCATTCTCCACGGCCATGAGGAGCTTCTCCCGCAGGTCCTCAAAAGATTCATACAGAGGTAAGTCTAGGCGGTTAAAGCTGGAAGGGACAAGGAAAGAGTCACTGAATAATCCATGGAAAAAGAGTTTTAAAGAACTAGAAAAGATGAAATAATTTGGGGTCTTGATTAAGAATGCAGCTTGTGGTCCACACTGTTCCCTGTACACCTCACACCTGCCCAAGGTGAGCTCGCCAGTAACTGTGCTGCCTTCCTTTGCAAAGCTGGGAGCAGGAAATTGCTAAGAATTGCTTAGAAGAGGAAAAAATCCAACAGAAAGCCCCTCACTGTACCTAGATGATGGAAAACAATCTTTGTCAAAACACAAAAAGATTTCTTGAGATTCAGCAAAGATATTCTAGATTAAGAGGACAGACCCTTTGCTCTCTGGAGGGGGGGGGGGAAATTAAACCAAAATTTTCCAAGAGAAAAATCTTACAAAGGTAAAAGCTATCAGAGAATTGGAACTAAAGAGGATGGGTTGATTTTGGAGTGTGTTTTTGTTGTGCTTGTGTTTGGTGGGTTTTGTGCTTTTGTTTTCAGGTTTGTTTTTTTTATTAAAGTTCACTATTCTATAGAATTCGTTTCACTGGAAAGATTCCCAGCCTGCACTCATTATCTATAAAGTAGTTTTCCAATTCAGGACAACTTTCCTTAAAAAGCCACATTCCTGAAATGTAACAGAGCAAGACAAATTAGCACTGAATGCTTTCAATATCTGCAAAATCCATGAACCAGGGTTAGATTATCTTAGAACCTTACATTTGTTTTGAATTCTCCCATGGTTCATGTGCTTTCTATGGCTGTTTGGTGATGTCTGACTTCATTACATTACTTCATTACATCCACTTACTAGGACGTGGGAAATAAAATAATATCCTTCAGTTTCTCAGTCTGTGAAGGCACTGGGGACCCACAGGATCAAAGGCTGTTTGATGCAGAGCTGAGCATGCTCAGCAGTGTGGCCCTTCTGGCAGGAGCAGCTCTGGAATTTGTGCTTTGGTGACTTACCAGGTGTGAGCTCGGGGCAGCTTATCAGGACTTCCCCACTGCTCTATTGTAAACAGCTGAGGACCATTTGAACCTGGATGAAAATGAAAACCATATGAAACAGAAATTGCTGGATACTACAGACTGCCTAAACATTATTTTTAACATGAAATGCTGGCATCAATTGTGGGCCAGATTTTTCATTAAAGCAACACTAATGAGATTCTTTCTTTCCAAGCCCAGTGAGTTGGGTTCAGAGCCTGTGTAATACCAAGGAAGTGAGCTCAGACATCAGCATTTAAAACTTAGTGCTACGTGGAGGTCAGAGCTTGGCTGGATTCCCATCGTGCCACGAGCAGCTCACCATAAAGTTCAGCAAATCCGTTCATAGGCACACGTGACGTCCCGGTGACAAACTGCAGGAGCCGGATCCGTTTCTCAGCATCCATCAGCAGAACAGCCTGTTGGCAAACGGCCCCCATCAGCCTCAGCCTCCTGCCCTGGCCTGCGCAGGCAGGCCTTAAGAGCAGCCCAGAGCCAGCATGAGAAGCCAACCCTCAGCACACAATGGATTGTCTCTGCTCCAGGTCCCATCTTTGGGCTGCTGTGGCAGGAGCTACACTTGCCCTCACCTGAGTGAGGTGGGAGCAGGTCCTGCCCCCAGCACAACACCCCCCCCCAACTCTTATAGCAGTTTTCATAAAGAAAAATGATTGCAAAAAAATCATTCAGGACCAGTTTGAGGTGGTGGCCAGTCTTACCTTCCAGAACCACTGGATAACGGGATGATTTGGGCAGTAACCATTTTTGTAGATGGTGTGTTGTCTCCAGTCATTGACATCGACGTCACCAAGGCCACACATCAGTAACTGCAGGGAAGCAGAAGGGTGGGATGTTTCCCTGAACTCACAGGGTAACAAGGTGGCACTGCCCCTCAGTCATTCATGCACACACAGGGGAGAGTCAGAGGATTCCCAGAGTATTGCAGTTACTGGAGAATGGCTGCACACTGCCACAGTGTGACAGCAACTTCCACGTGTTTGCCTCAAATGTGACTGGCACGGGCATGATGGCACTGATCCACTAAGCTACTGCCAGGCTTCAGAGGCACACCCCCAGCCACCTTCCCGAGTAAGTGCATGTCACGAATAGATTTATTAATTAGGAAGAAACATCTAATTTCCGACTCTGAGCAAGGCATCTGTGTCTGCACATTCCCTTAGGGAGAGAGACAGATGATTCAAGAGCCCAGAACATGGCACATCTGTCAGAGAACTGTCAGCTTGGGGCACCAAACTGACTCACCTCCAGTTCATTTTCATCAAAAATTTTGATCAGATCAATAGGAAGCAGTTCTGTGAATCCCTAAAAAGAAGAGCAAAGTTAAAACTCTCATCCCACATAAATCCTAATTAAAAAATCAATGACTAAATTACTTCAAGCTCAAATAATTAAACTTGAAAGAGAATGACCTTGTTCTCATAAGAGAAAAATGATATATTCTTACACAAGACAGAACTGTAAAATCATAAAACATAAGTATTCTATTTGCATTCCCTGCCAAGCTTTACAAAGACACCAGTGGGTAAGAAATCTGTGTTAAAAAAAAAAAAAAATCCCTATTTTTGTGAAAGGAAGGAGCTAAAGAGCCTCACCTCCAGAAAGGCATTCATTTGTTTCTGCACTCTGTTGACAAACCGCCACTGGATGACCAGGCTGCAGAAAGAAACAAAACCCCATCAGAAAAACAAACTTATTAGCAGATCTCAGCCAAGTGTTCAGAGGTTTCAGGAACCCCAAATGCTTTCAGTTTGTCATTTACAACTTCAGCAAGTTCAGGTAGCTAAACAGCTTTCACCAGTTGTTCCAATTTATTGGCTGGTGACTGATGGAATTTTGAGGAAACAAACCAAAAACCCCAGTGACTATGACCAAATCACAGTGGGAATATTTTCACTCCTGTAGGTACCTACGTGAGCAGACATTTTATTCTTCCAGAGCACTGAGTAATTAAAAATTCCCAGCAAAGTCTGCAAGCTCTGAGGAGAGCTGTCAGGACACAGCACCTCGCCTATAAATAAAGAAATAAACTGCAGCATCAAAGGGACACCTTGCTTTCAGTACCAGCCACCCACAGCACAAACACCTCACAGGTGCAGGCATAAAAAATCAATTCCAGGCATGGAATTGGTCCAGGTACTGGAAATGAATTCCCAATTTGCATGAATGTAGCAATTATAATGTCTTTCACTTTGGAAAAGGCCCTGATTTAAAATGCCAGCAGGTCTAAGTGAATTTAGCATTTTACGTCCCGGTAGGCAGAAGAACTGAGAAATCTGAAAATGAAACCTAATTTCAGATTTGGCCAGTTTTGGTAGGAACACTGGCACTGGAATCCTGGCTCTGGTCTGTGACTGGCAGAGGAGGACAATGGCATGAGAGCCAGGCTAGAGAGCACCACCTGGCTCCTCTGAACTTGAGCCAGATGCTGGAGAAGCATGTTTCCATAGGTGGGGGGGGAATTTCAGGAGAACAAAACACATAATTTCATTTACTCTTTGTTCTTATATCTGACTGGATATAACCAATGTTAACAGTAAGATTTTTTTTTTTTTCCCAACGACCCCTGATGCTCTTGTGCAGTACAAACGACAGGAATGGCAGCAGAGTCAATTCTTAAGTACAACTGCTCTTTCTTCCCCCCAGGCATGTTCCCTAATGGTACTTACTCAATGTATTCCCGCTTGTTTTCATTTGTTACCATGATTTCAGACCCATTGGGCTTCAGGTCTACTTGATATGTCTGTATTTCAAAAGACCAAAACCCTGTTATTTGAGGACATCTTTCTCCCAGAACCCACTCTCCCTGAGCAGCGTTTTACAGGCAGTATCAGGAAATCATGAGTAAATCGATTTACCCCTTTTGAACAAACTTGCACTGACAGAAGAGAAAACTGGTGGAGAGAGGCTGCCTATTTACTAATAATTTTACTATCATTATTATTTCTAATAATAAAATGATATATTTATGTAAAATATAACCACAAAATACATACTTTATAAACACAAAATTCTAATAGTTATTATTTATAATAAAAGAAGTTAAATCACATATTGAAACTGCTCAAAGCCAACCGGTGTATTATAAAACCTCTCTATTCTGTGGCTTCAATAACCTCCCTAGTTCTCCATGTAATCCATAACCTTATGTTGCTTCAGGAAAAAGGCAGTATGCACTGGAAAGTGGATCAGATGTAAATACCCTTTACACACCTGTCCAAAGTTTTCCTCGTCTATGCAAAACATGAGATCCAGTTCTGTAGGGTCATTTTCCAGGATCCACTTCAGAGAGTTGTAGTATTCGCTATCCTAGGGCAGATCACAATTAGACAGTTTGAAAATAGGAAATTAGTGCAGACCTGTAGAAACCCAGGGGCCTGTGAGCACGGGCTCACATTGTCATTAGAAATTGTGTGAAATTGGTTAAATGGGCTCTTACCACTGACTCCATGTCCTTCAGAGTTATGGGCTTCCCCAGCATCATCTTGTAGAAAGGTCTGATGAAGAAGCCTGTGAGAGAAGGACAGCGTTACCTGCCCTGCTCTGCACCTGCACATTCCATACAGGTGGAATGCTTGAGGGCACACCCCTGGCATTTACTGTTACCTCCTGACTGTAACAGTCCTGCAACTGCAACAGCATCATAGCAGCTCAGGTTTATTTAAGCACAGAAAGTCCAATTTTTCAGTTTCAACCGTTATCCACTAACTACCACACTCCACTGACCACCCTAACATTAACTTCAGAGAGTGCCAAAGCTGGGCAATTGAGCTCAGGGCACTCTATCCCATTTAAAATCACTACTCCTCTCTCCAAGGAGCTGCCTGAAAACCAGGCTGGTGAGCTTCCTCTGCTGCACCAAGGCTCAGGAAAATCTGCTCAGTAATGTCTGCCTGGTGTGAGATTTCACAATGCAGCAGAATTTGTAATTGAATAATTCAGCAATAATTTAACATATGGAAATATGCTGCAGTTGACCCCCCCCTAGTTTTGCTGCAGGTTTGCATGGAAATGACTGATAAAAATTCCATGCTTTTCCTCTAGGGACAGTGCTCATGCTGGAGTTTTAACTTGAGCAGAGAAAGGAGCAAAACTTGGTATTAAAACTCACTTGTTGAATAAGACACTGTAATTTAATGAATCACCATTCAAATCTCAACGGTGCCAGTCCCAGCCTGTCCCCAGAAGCTGGGGCTCTCAGGCAGGTGCATTTCCTTCCCCAAAGCCCAGTGGCAGCAGCAGAGCAGGAGCAGCACTCACCGTCCAGCAGCTTCCCGTGGTACACGGCCAGGCCGGCCACCCGGCCAATGAACGTGAAGTACGACAGATGGTCTTCGTTACAGAGACCTGAATTAGGATTAATCTGAAGTGTATAGTTGTCCCTTTTTTGGGGAAAGAAAAAAAACAGCTGAAGAACCAAGTCTTGAAATAAGCAGACACTCAGATATGTTAATAAACAGCTTGTGCCTAGGGGGCTGTGTCCAAGTCCTTTCCAGTCTGTCCCACCACAGAGCCGCTGAGGGGCTGGCACGGCAGCAAACCAAAACCCAGTGTGAGCAAGAACGCCCTCTCTCCCTTGCACTTATGGATTGCTCCAAGATTTTAAAGCTGGGCAGCTCCCAGTTGAAAGTTCTGGGAGGCCACTGCAGCGTGAACGAGCAGCTGCGTTCTGAGCTCGCTCTACAGCAGCGCAGCAGCTCTGGGCAGCAGAGGAAAGCAGCTTTTCTCTGACATTGGTCCTCAAAAACTGCACGTTCGCTGCCCTGGATATGGTCTGAGCAATGGAAATGTTTTCTGGGCTCTCAAGGACAATTCCAGAGGCTCTCTGAAGGGCAGCAGGAACAGGGCAGGGGGGCTCCCCAGGGCAGCCTGGTAAGGAAGGAGCTACTTCTGCCCAGAGCAACTTTGCCTCTTATGCAAAATGTAATGTATATCCCTTGAGAATAGAAATATTTAATGGACACTTACGTTGCTGAGTATTCAAAGAGACCATAGTAAGGGTTAAACATCTCCTTGGACAAGAGAAAAAACCATTCTCTGGCCACACCTCCATAGTCAAGTCCTTTTTCTGACTCAAATTCAATCCAGAGCCTGGCTTTTAGTACATCAGGTCTCTTCACAGACATGATTCTTCTGTAGGACTCCTCAAAAATATTATTTCTGTGTAATTTCATCTCAAATCTGTTGGGTATGTCAGCCTGTGTCAAAGAAGATTAGATTATCCTTGTTAGTCTCAGGAAATAAGCCTTTGGGCAAATTACTGACTGGGAACAGCTCAGTGACAGATCAGACACCTTGTGTTGCAGTTCCTCACGTTTTTATTTCCCAGTGCTCTCTCAGTGCACTTGTTGAGAGCATGGGGGGAACCGGGCCAGTTCCAAAACAGTGATGCAGACTTCTATGGTAAATATCTGATGAATTCGACAAGAAAAGTATCAAACAAAACAAAAAAATAAAGAGGAGGAAGATGGACTGTGCTCTATTTTCAAGGGCATTTGCATTTATGTAGAAAAAACGTGAGTCTTAAAGACTTAGAGAAGTGTTTTGTTGAGAAAGCCCTCAAATCGAAACTTTGCTTCCTCCCTGAGCCCCCGAGGAGCAGCACCGTGGAGGAAGGTGCAGCGATCTCACAGTCCCCTGCTGGTTGTACTCACAGGTTTCTTTAACTTCTTGCGAAAGTAATCGTATTTCTGCTTGAACTCCCTGGAGTAGGGCACGGCCTGTGGGGAGCAGGGAGGATGTGTCACTGCAGCCACTCAGCACCTGGATACCCCACAGCATTGACAGGGACTGGACAGCCCTGCTAGCCACACACATTGTGCTACCAGCCCCCCTCAACCCACCCAGGAGAGATTTAAAGATCATTTTACTCTGATGATAACATGACTTTACTACAGCTATTAAGTAATCTTTCTACATGTTTCCTTCATTTAAAAACACAATGTGAAATGCAATTGAAGTAATTCTGTTTGTCATGGCACCAGAAATATTAGTATTGAAAGCATTCAGATGCTTTCAGAATTTCAGGATTAAGATGATCCCTTAGTGCTTCTGTGAAATGGATTAGCTCCTGCTTTCCCTTAAAAACCAACAAACAAACCACTGTCAGTCACTCAAGGGACCACGATCATTTCATTTCCTTCAAACAAACTTTCTCCAATAGTCTCATTTATGCTCAGCATTTCTGGAGAGAGGCCAATTAGGAATTTGCACAGTGCTGTGTTTGAGGATCTCCAGTTTTAAATGCCTGATAAATGGGTAAATCCCTCCAAAAGCAACTATGGTCAAACAAGTGACTATTATTGATATTATTACTAAGCAATTGGAATTACACCGTGAAGCAGGCTCATCTGCCATGTCCTGAAACTCTTAAAGGTCCCAAGGATTTATCCAGAATAAAAAGGTACTCTTGGAACCAGGAAACATCTTGAGATTGGAAGTCTGATCACTCAGAATATCATACAATGGCATAAACTGGCATAATTCAGCATCAAAAGTCAAAGAATCACTCTCTGATGTTTTCAAAATCTGATACTGAAGTAAAATTCTGTGTTTATTTTTTTCTAAGGCTGATATTCTGAAACTTCTGTTTACTTGCAGGAAGTTTTATGTCTCTTAAACTGACAGACCCATTTTTTGTCTTTTTTTTCCCCACTTTGAATCCACGTAGGCCCACCTCTCTCCTCCCAAGTGCAAACTTTTTATTGTCCAGAGATTTCCAAATAAATAGAACAATGTGTCAGCCCAGTGAAATCTACTGTCAGTAATGACCCACGTTACGGTAAACAGGAGCACTTCTCCATAGGCATCCCCAAACCCTGACCAACCAGGGTGCTGTGACATTCCCAGCTTCTTCTGGGCCAGCAGAGCTCCTGTTTCCCAGGCTGCCCATCCCTGATCTGGGGAGCAGGCAGGGCCTGCTGCTATTCCAGCTGTGCCCAAGCCAGGGCATTTCATGGAGGATCCCACAGCAGTACTTACAGGGCCCGTGATGGCTGGGTTCTGCAGCCTGGGGTCTTCCCACTGGGTAATTTTATTATCTGCAAATAACAAAAGAAATGATCCCATGGCTTCTCTGGTACCACACTGAAATTTCCGTTGGTTTTTTTCTCCCTAGCACTGCTCAGCTCTGTCAGGGTTAGCAAAGGCTTGTGTCTCCCCACCCTCCCCAGCCCCAACACACTGTTTAGTTGAAAACATTCACTCAAAAACACAGAACTACCCCAGAACCCAGGGAATTTGCACTGCTTTGATGGCAACGTCTGCAGGAGTGAATGAACATGTTCATTTGAACGTGGGCTGGGATTGGAGATACACAGCCTGACAGGTAAAGGAACCCAACTTTTTTGGCAATGACACCCTAGGTTACTGTTTGGAAATTTTGCATAGACAGCTGAATTATCATACTTCTAAATTTGGAGGGAATAACATTTTTCCTAGGCTCTGATTTAGTCAGAAGGTAAAGGAGGCAGAACTGTCCTGTTCTGGTGTGAGAGAATCACCCAGTTATGAGCAATGGAGATGCTGGCAGTGGCACAACACAGCCCAGTTCTTTCCATTTATAGCTTTGAAGAGCACCAGGATGACAGGAAAGGTTCTACAGGACCATGGTGGGACTCCCCTTCCCTGCCTCCAGACAGCTGCTCCTCCCAAGATTCTGAACACGACAGAATCACAACAAAACAATGGTGTTGCAACAATAAGACAAGGCTCCAAACCCCATGCCAGGTGCCACCTGCAATGGTGAGGTGCTGGTCACCCATGGCCAGACACTCCTCTGCGTCAGGAACTGGGTACCAGGAATCAAAATTGCATTTTCCATGTTTCTAGAACTGGAAAAGCCCTCTAAGTTTTGAGCATCCCAAGCTGGTTTAAGAGGGATTGGGATCTGAAAGGTGTCATTCAGCAAATGTTAACTGGAGAAAATTCTAAAGGATTGCAAGCACATTTCAAGACATTTGATCTATTAGTTAATTTAACAGTAAAATACTACTTTATTTCCCTTCAAACATTAAAGTTATTGATCACTTATGGAAATGCTGAGGAGGGCTGCCAGCCTGAGACCCCAGAGATGCATGGAGCAGAGCTGCTGCCAAGGCAGGACCCCCAGCCCAGCCCTTTCCATTTTCAACCCCTACACTGGAATCACCTTCTACAAAGTTCTCTGGTCACCTTCTTGACACCAGCAGCCACAAACCACAGTGCCAGCTTTCTGTGAAATCAGAGGTAACAGAGCTGGAAATGACTGACAGTGTGTCAACTCTTTGCTCTCTGTACTTCAGAGTGTGCAATGACACCAACGAATCTCAGTGTAAGTTTCTTTGCAGAGTCTTACAGGGACTTCATATTAAAAATGCTGTTTCAGGGCTACAAGGGTGTGGCATGAACCACTCCACCTGGAACTGTAGCTCAGGATTCTCTGTCTCATCCCAAGTGGACACGGATAACAAACCCATTCTTTTTGAAGAACATTTTCAAAAGTCTCAACATTTTCAAAGATTTCAGAAATTTGAGTCTTCCCACCAACACAATTCTCTGTCATAAACCAGGCTCTCAGGCCTTTGAGGATTCTCTCTTCTCCCTGCCATTCCAAGGGGCCCACTATTTCCCTGAAGTTTGGGACCCCCTGCCAGATACAGAACTCTCATAGCCAGACATTCCCAATGCTGATGGCATCAGAAGGGTTAACTCCAGCTTGGATTTAGGCACTCCTGTCAATACATCACAGGGTGAAATAACTCATGGACCAGGTGATGGTATTTTTCATGCCCCTTTTCAACCAAAACTCTACTAATTATTCCCATTCTGAGTAACACTTTGCAATTCCCCTTAGACAGCCTCTTCCTGCACACTGCAGTGGCCATTTGCCAGACTCACTGTGACTTCCCATCCCATTCCAGTGAGCCCCTCTGCCCTCTCCTGATGAACTAAGGAGTGCTTCTCCCTAATTCCTTGTGTGTATCACTGATGCAGATTGTGAGCATCACCATGTGCTGCTGGATGTGAACAGACTTTGAGGGGAACCCATTCAAGGTATCCATCCCCCTCGTCTGTGAATCACTGGTACCTGCCCAGAAAACGGTTGCAGAATGGTTGTTTTCCCTTCTGATCCCTTCCAGCACGTAGCTAGTGGCAGCAGTGTGTGTGTGCTGCAGGGAACACCAGTGTGTCCATGGAGGTGAGGAGACTGGGGCAGCTGAGGGCCCAGAGAGCCAGGGAAGGGGTCACTGTCACACACAGCCTCTGGTACCAACATCACGTGTGTGCTGCACCAGCACTCAGTGATTCTGGTCCCTGTGTAACAGCACAGGGGCTGTGCTGGCTGCAGGAGACATGTGCAGTTTCCCCCAAGGATGAGAAAAACATTTCAAGAACAGGACAAACAGCACTGGAGTTACAAATGCAGCAGAATTACAAAATGCAGCAGGGAATCAGGACAAGACCAGCAGCTGACTCTGCCACACTTGTCCTGCTGCTTTTGTGTCCTGGCAGTGGCACAGCCCCTGGCCCTCCAGGCCCCCCAGCCCAGCCACCACGGCAGTGCTCGGGCACGTGGCTGGGACCAAAGGGACATTTGCTACAAACAGGGAGCATTATCTAAATCTTCCTTAAACTTTTGTGAAAAATGCTATATAAGAAGCTAAATCCACTCAGATCAAAAGAGCTAGAGAGAATTCAGATGCACATAAATTTTGCTTCCTAACAGTTACAAATTATTCCAGAAATTCTAATTAATGTATGACTTTAACATTCCATTTTAGGAACTACCAGATGCTCAAATAGCTTTAGGAGACTGAAACATTAAAGAGTTTTAAGAGAGATTGGGAGGCTCAGCAGTTACACAGGTGCTTTAAATGGGACAGTTTTATCCTGTAACTCCTTAGTGGCAGCAGTTTAGAATCATTTGCCATAGTTACATTTCCAGATCTCTGTTGGGGAAAACAATTACAGAAGGGATAAAGGATAATAACTCTGTACTGAAGTTTAGAAGAGGTTTAACGGGTGCTTGACAAGTGTATTATTTCTAATGTTTCGTTAAAAGTATTTATACCATTTCAAAATTGGTATTACTTTAAAGGTAGTCTTTTAATGACTTAATACTCTCATTTCTGTGGATGAGTGTGGGTGTCAGTGATACTGAGGGACAAACCTAATTCTGTCAAACATGGCTAAGTTTAGGTTTTAACTCTCTGTGCACCCTCCTCTGATGGTTATGACAGTATATGAAGAAATGCCTAAATAGAAGTCTTAAAATCTTGAAAAGAACAACCAAAGAAAATATAAGAAGACCCAGCCCAGCCTTTGTGGGCTGCTTTGTTTTCAAACACCAACAAAACTCACACAGCAGTTCTGAGATGCTCTAGGAAGACAAATCTACAATGAAACATCACTTACACTAAAACTCCACTAACAGAACTGGAGAATATTAATGGGCTGGTGCAGTTTCACATGCTCTAAATAGGAAATAAGATCAGAATCAGCACTGCCACAGACCTGAAAGCAGAGGAAAGTACTTCTCAGTGCTAATTGCTCCACTGCCTATATGTGGAGCTGTGGCTACAGGATCTTTTCTCATCTTATTTTCTATTCCTAGTGTATATTTTAATTTATTAAGTGCAAATAAGCCATGGGATCATCAACAACAACAACAACAAATCCAAAATATCAACAAGAACAAAAGAAACCACAGAGAGGAAATGTTAATGCTTCACAAGTCAGAGAGGGACAAAGCTTGATGAGCCAATTAAAGCAAGCTTCCAGTGAATGTACAGTACCGTAGGAGGGCACTAAGTCTCTGGTATCAATGTCTCCACATATCAACACCTGGCTTCCTAAATGAAGAGTAAAATCACAAAGCTTTCACTTCAATACTTAGTACCTCCCTTTGTCTATTTGCTCTAGTACCTGAGTGCTTACTTACTATGGTCTATATAAAACGTTCTTCCATCCAGGTGTATTCTTTCCTCCCAGCCAGGCTGGAAATGGGAAATAAAAACAAAGAAAAGAGAGAGTAAGTGAAATAGTACCAGTCTCACACAGCCTGAGGCAGTGCACTGCCCACACCTACTGGACTTGTCTCAAAGGTGCTGATGAGGAAGGAAACCCCAAGTGACCAGATGCATAATGGCAAGGCCACAAATCCAGGCAGACTCAGACACAGATCTTCTATAGGTGACTGCATCCCACGCAGGGAATATTTTTTAAAGCTTGGACATAGAAACCTCTTGCCTCAGGATTCCCACCCATTTCCTGCTGTGAGCAAACAATCACAGAGAACAGATGGTCCCTCGTGGCTTACTTTGAAAGTTTCTGCTCCTACTTCTGAAAGCCATGTGGGTTATGTACTGTAAATGTGTAACCCAGGCTCCCTGTACAGTGGGACAAGAATGTCCTAACCTAGTGTCAGTGCTTCCCTTTTCATCCATTCCCTTTTCTCATGTCCCAGTGCCTGTAGTGCAGAAAGGAGAGCAGAAGGCAGGCTGTAGGGACAGGCAATGTTGGCCAGCCTGGGCTGCCAGAAGAGAAATTATTTCATTTCAATCTTGTCGGAGAAACCCATGTTAAATTCTGTAGTCATCCCAAGCAGGAGGCTGAACTGAGGTGAAATCTGTTACTAACGATCTGCTGCTCGTGACAAGTCAGGCTACCCTGGTTTCACTGCATGTTTCAGCCCTTGCAGTTAACAGAACAAATTGTAATTGGCCCTTCAGTGCCTCCAAGGTTAACACCCCCACGTACCTGGACAACTGCAAAAGCACAGCTGTCTCCTAAAGCCAAAGAACATTCCTGCTGCTGTGACCAGGAATGTGTCAGCTTTCACATATTACTCACTGCCTTTAAAGTGAGAGAGTACTTTAAAAACAAAGCAAAGCTCTGCACTTGACACGTTTGTAAATCCCCATTATACTTTGATAACAAGTATGACAAAACTTCTGACATGAAATTGATGATTTGCTCTGCAAAATATGGAGGTTTCATTGAAAAGTAAATTTTTTTTCATATTTCTAAATGCTAGAATATGCTGGTGCACTGATAGAGTTTGCTTGGCACAATCTGCTCTGGTTTTCCTAAGCAGTAAATGATTACCTAAAAGCACAGTCAGAGACACAGCCCAGATAAGTGTGTGCAAAGCTCAACACTTCAGTAGCACAGAGAGAGGCCATGAGTTAGAGCATCCTGGGCTGGCTCTGGAGGGCCTGAGCAAGCCCCAGCACACAGCAGGGCTCCGGAGCTTCCAAGGACTGCAGCAGCCTGTGCCCAGAACAGAGAAGAGCCCTGGGACAGCAGGGGTAGGTCAGAACACAGGCACAGCACCACTTACAGGAAGAGGGCCCAAGTCATTTGGGTTCAGAGATGCTTTGGATCTCAAATGCACTGGAAACTTCAGTCGGGGATCCTCCTGGAACACAGACATGCAACTGTAAATCCAACAGATCAAGGCAGATCTACAAAGTAAAGCACAGACTTATCTGGAAATCCTCCTTCATTATTCTTTTATTTTTGAATAATAAAACAAAAGCTTATTAGGATTCCTACAGTGCAATGAGTTTTCCCGTGCTGAGTGAGTTAGGTTGATGCAGGACCTGACTCCATGAAATGTGTGCTATGTCCAGGAATATGCTTCAAAAACCACAGGCCTGTTCTTAGGCTGCCTGAACTCCACAAAGGCTTTTACAGCCACATGCACGTTTTTGGCTCTCAAAAGCACAAAGACAAGTGGCGTGCTGCAACGGGGTGCCTGCAGGCAGGAAGACAGAGATGGCCCATGGCCTCTTACCCACGTGGTGGTCTTGGTGTTGTGGTCGATGAAGAAGGGGCGGCCGTTCGGGGCGATGCGCATCTCCCAGCCCGGGGGCAGGAAGCTCTGGGCCCCCTTGTGCTGGGGCTTGGGGGAGTTGTAGGGAGACGGCTGTGGGGACTGAGGGTTGGACAGGGTGTCCTTCACCGCCCTGCGCACCGGAGAGTCCTTCATGCCCTGCGGAGCAGCAAACAGCACCATTGCTCACCCGGCACCTGTGAAACCAATCCCGCTTGGCTCCACAGCAAACGGCTCCTCATTCCAGATGTAATTAATACCACCATTAAATGCTGCGACTGATTTCTACAACTTAATTAGCTCTACCTGTGCCTTCTCACATGCCCAGTCTTTTGCTGTGAAGGACATGGTGTTCTGTGCCTTCCTCTGCAATGACAATGTACGCAGTATTTACACCTGATTGTCCCTTCCCCTGCAGCTGCCCTGGATGCGTCCATATTTCATTTTACCAAGGAAAAGACAAAAGCAGTGCTTTGTGCTTCAGGGACAATGTATCTAATTTACAAAACAGCCTTTAAGTGCAAGGCTGTGTGAGCCACAGCTCTTCAAACATTTAAGTGTGAAGAGGAAGTCTGAAGAACTGTCTCTCTTCAGCACAGCCATGAGTAGCTGAGGCAAGAGTTTGAACCACACTATCAGAAGTCAAATACACACAGGCTTTGATTGTGTAAGGAGCCACTTCAGCTATTCTTTAGCCACGTCACAGTGAACACCAGTCCACAGCATCTGGAAGTACTCTGAAGGCCACTTAAAGGAAATGCAGCCCCAGTTTGAAGGCAGGGGCTGAGGAGTGGAGTCAGGAGCAGTGGGGAGTGGCTCACCTCGAGCGGTGCTGACAGGGTCACCGTGGGGGAGCTGAGGCTGCGGGGCCGCCGGATCTGGGGCTCACTCAGGTGGTTGCTGCTGCTCGTGCCCGGCCCCACCATCCCGTCCTCGGCGAGCTGTGCCAGAACAAAGCCAGGTCACAAATGTCACAGACACTGCCCATGCGTAGGACATGTTACAACCAATGTCAGTGTTCTCATCGCTACTGTTCTTCTTAACCCTATTTCCTTAAAGGCCAGGTAATTGATGTAATTCCACTGGAGGGCCAAGAACATATGGTTCTATTAATGGCTCCAGCCAACGTTCAAATCCAAAGAACACATCTGCCTCCTTTTAAGAGCTCTTCTGCACCTCTGGAAATTCCTTCTCTAGCAGCAATCACCTTAACCTGTGCCTTGACATAATTAAAAGAAGTAACCAAAACCATCCCAAACTGTTGCAGCTTTTTTTTACGATTCATCTGTATTGTCATGACAATGCTCAGGATTTTTCCTGTAAATGTCAGATTTGTGGGAGCTGCTTCAATTGAACTGAGTCTCAGGCCAGCCAGGAGCTTTGTCCCTGGTGCAGCAGGGTTACCTGCATGATGGGCCGTGTCCACGTCGTGGTGCGGTTGTTGTGGTTCACGTAGTAGGTGCGGCCCTTGGCATCCTTGCGCTCCTCCCAGCCCGAAGGCAAGCCAGGCGTGGTGTGCACGTAAGCCACGGAAGGCTGCTCAGGCAAGAAATCACTCAATTCTTATTTTATAATAGCTAAAAACCATTTCAAAGTCTGTCGTTCGTAAAAGAAAACCAACTTGTTAACTTACACTCTTCTTAAATCACAACAACCATATGGAAAAATCCAGTTTCTAATTTAACTTAATTCAAGCTCTTTGTGCCTTTGTAAGTTTTTTCTCCCAAGAGATCTTTTGGGTCAATTTGACACGGATTCAGCAAACAGACAAGTTTATATGCCCTCAAACACTCTATTTTGTTACACATAATGACAAAAAGGAACTCTGTGTTTTAATGAGTTATCCTTAAAAGACTGAAGTTTCTTCCTTTTATCAGGATGGATAAGTAAGAGTTGAATAACCATGCAGTCAAGATCTCCCAAGTCCTGTTCTCTTCTTTATCCCAGGGTGTCTTGAATCAGTTGCCAGAAACTACTGTGGGTTTAGAAAACTAATTGTAACCATTTTGCTCTGTCACAAATGCTGCACTCAGGGCTCAGTGTCCCGACAACACAACCCCAGATTGGAGCCTCAATTTCAGCATGACAAAAACTTTTAGTAAAAGCTCCACAAGTCAGACACTTTTCAAGAGAAGCACACAGGTAATGGAAGAGTCGTGTCCTGCTGCCCACAGGAGCTGTGTCCTGTGTGTGGCCGACGTTCTCTTGTGTCCTTCCTGTCCCCAAAATACCCAAGCACGAGCTCCTACACCTGAGCTAGGAACTGGAACCAAGTGAAGGACCTGCACAATTCAGAGGCTGATGCACTACAAGCTCTGGGGTCTGAAACAGTAAAGGCTCCTGCTGGAATCCAGGACACATTCTCTTCCTACCCTCTATATTCCTTATTCCAGCAAGACAAGGAACTTGCTCTTGTTCATGTCTGTCAGACCTTTCCCAGAGCAATGCCAAAGGCTGTTCAAGAGCAGAGCACAGCTGCCACAAGGAACTGGAAGACTGCAGGGACAATCAAGAAAGGAAAGGAGAAAATATACTGCACGGGCCAGGAAGCTGACACACTCCAATAGGGAACAGAAAACAGAGGCAAACAGATGAAGAATCCAAGTTCAGAGTCATTTCTTCCTCTCCTGAAGAGCCAAGGGCTATTTTCCCTATGAGGAAAACACCTTGGAGTGTGCCAGTGGCTGCCAATGCCACAGTCAGGGGTCAGGAAGGGCACAGTGAGGGCTGCAAGCACTCCAGTGTCTCACTCACAACCCACATACGGGGAGGAGGACACTGGGCCTGAGCCTGGGGTGCTCAAGGAGGGGGTTTGGAGGGGTTCTGAAGGCAAAACCAAGGTGACCAGAGACTTTTACTGCTGACAGGTTGTTTGTCTGCAAGCCCCAGGTGCCCAAAGACCCAAGAGAATGCAGCCTTTGAAGACAAAGGATTTAGACCATGAATCCTGTGTAAGTCCCAGTTCCTCCTCAGATCTGGGACTCTGGGTGTAAATGCTGAACAAAGCTGGGGGGATTAGTGACTGCAGCATGGTGAGGTAAAACACCTTGGTACAGCTACACTAATGAGGAGTCACTGATGTTTGAACTCAGTTATTTCCATGAAAATATTAATATTTTGCTCTAAAAAGTCTAACCAAGACAAGATGCTCTGCTAAGGACTACCACTGCAGTGCAGGTTCATCTAGCACAACTAACTACTAATGAGTCAGGCATTTTATTTAGACTTTGCTATTTGCAAGTGTGCTCCTCTGGTTCTAAAATTAAAAAACAGTGAATATAGATAGTATTACAGAATGATGTATTAACACCCAAAGCAAGATTTATCTATTTCCCAGATGTAAATAGCAATTTATACCAAGTATAAATTTAATTTCTTTCTCTGAAACAAATTCTCTAGGAGGGCATAAATTCATGAAAGCCATTTATGATAGTTACTGTAAATGATTTCCATGAAATAACTCGCTTCAGACTGGCAGTTAATTAGGTTAAAGGTTCAATATATATATAATTTAGATAAAATTCAATATAGAGTAAACCCACTTTGCTTGTATTACATTTTCAGCAAAGCACATCAAGAATTTTATGGGATGATCAAACTACAGTCTTGGACTGCTGAGGAACTGCTGGAAAATGAAACGGGCATTCAGTAAGGCCATTAAGAACTCTGTGCTGTATCACTGTACCCCCAAGGCTCTCAAATTAAGACCAACTTTAAGAATTAAAATTAATTAGTCTAATGGAGAGTAAGGAAAGACAGATACAAGATGCAAACATAGCTACATGTACAATGATTTGATGTCTCTAATCACTGGTGCTTCCAGTATCCCTTTTTAAAGAATTAGCTGTTGTAGCTTTCATTTTTCAGGAGCCCATGGCATTTCCTTAGTGCACAGCTTCATCATAATTCAATGTCACATCCATATCCCTAAACCATGCCAATATTTGAGTGCAATTGCAGTGTTTTGAGAAATTTTGAGAAAACTGAGACAAAAACATGCAGGTTTTCATTCAATAGCTGTATTTCATTCAACGCATGGCTGTTTTAAAAAAAAAAAGCTCCTCATTGTACAAGACCTAAATGTCCCCCCACTTTATTCAGAGATAGTGCTTAAGAAAGCGTTTTATTACCGTTGGCTCCTCTCCCCCTGTGACAGTTGAAGAACGAGCTCTCCTAGAGGGACCATTCTGCTGTTAAATGACAATTCATGTTACACATATTTACTGAAGGTCACAGGTTACTGGCACATCTTTAGGAGCAAGGCATCAGGCATATTTACCAAGAGAGAGCAGTTAGATGGATAACAGCAAATCTGAAAAGCCAGCAGTTGCTGGTAACCAAGCCAGAATCCCAGAGGAGTGCTGGATTTAGGAAGAACATGTACTTACTTGCCAGAAGGGAAATGATCATTAGCTCAGGAAGGAGGAAAGGTGGTTAAGATCAGGTAAGATGAGGTGTTAGAGCAATGCTCTCAGTGCTGTCATTTGAACATGTGCTCAGGAAATGAGCGTCCCTCAAGGAGCAGGAGAGAGGCCTCTCCCCAGCACCCCCTGCCAGCCCCCACACAGCCCCTGGCTCCAGCAGTGCTGAACACAGCAATAAAGCAGCACAGAGAGCACCAGCTGAGGCACCACTGCACAGCACCCACCCCCTGCTCACCCCCAGAGCCAGGGACATGCTCCAGCTACACTAAATAACTGCTACAGCACAGAACAATCCAGCCAGGAGAAAACCTCTGTGCTTTCTGCAAATGTTTGCCCAAGGGCAGCAAGAGAGAACAAGCAAGGCAGAGACAGCAGCTTTGGGAACAAACTATGGGTATGCACAGGTGTTCTATTTGCAGATTCACAAAGGACACATTTGTAACTTCTAAAAACAAAGAAAAAACTCTTGAAGAAAAGCATAATCTTTTGAAATATTCTTTGCAATCTGAGCAGTTTTAGTCAAAAGGACACCTTGCACACTCCTATTTTAAATGGTCTCTCTGTAGCACTGCTGGGAGGTGGCAGAGAGAACTCAGCTGCCACCTCTGCAAGCCCTGCACGTGTCCTGGAGGAGAGGCACACTTTCTGTCAGCTGCAGCAGTGTGCATGGCTCTGATGGCAGAGAGAAGCTTTGTTTACAAAACATCTTTGTATCTTTATCTGTGGGAACAATCTCCTTAAATAAACCTGCAGAAGTTGCTTCCTTTTCACTCCAACCAGGCAAAACACCAATCCTTTGAGATTTTAGACAGATTTATATATTGCAAGTAAAACTACCTCATGTGCCACAGCAATACATGAGCTCTAAGAGTCCTGTGGCTGCTCCAGCTCCAGGCAGGGCTGCTTCTCCTGCCCTCTCCTCCCCAGCTGGGAACACCCCTTGGAGGAGTTTCTCCACTCACTCCACAGCACTGCAATTTCCGTGGTAAACAACTGAGGAGAGGGTGGCTTGCTCAGTCTCCAAACATTTTCCTGTCTCAGGAATGTCCTCCTTTTTTAGTTCACGTGAATTTGGTCTCCATTACTGTTTGGGACAATCAGATGTCCACCCCGGTCACTGATCTGTGCCTGACCACAGTTGGCCCAAGGCAAGGTGTTACTCAGAATCAGAGAATGGCCACTCGAAAAGGAAGGAGTAGGAGGGAGCTCTGGCTTACCAGGGATAACTGGGACTGTTCAGCGACTGTGTCTGTCACACTGCAGGACCTCAGTCGTGAGGAAGGTTCTCTTTGCTGCAAGGAAGACAAAAAGGAAGTTGTCTCCAAGTTAGGGTGTCTTAAAACATGAGGCTTATTCAGAAAGTTCAGTAATTACAGGTACTAGCCTATTTGTAGCAAATCTCCTGTAAACAATTACCTACTTCTGTTTTACCACAGAGTGGTGTATCCCATTTCTCTACTCCCTACATACTACAAAAAAAAAGGACCCATCCATTTTCCTAAAGGAGAAGTATCAACATGAACAAACTCATGAATTATTGAAAAAAATAGGGCATTAAGAAATATATCCAAAATCAAATACTATGGATGAGAGCTCAAAGTCTTAAAAATTCATTTACTTAAAAATTTATGGTATTTCCTAAAAAAAAAGACCAAACACCATTTCCAATTTCCTCTTTGCTGTTAACTTTTGAATTAGTAGTGTCTTTTCCCAAGACACATCCTTCATGAAACAAAAGCCCCCTAAAAAAGCAGACACACATCATGTCTGATGGACTCTACCATGTGATTCCACCCCACCAGTGCAGCTGGGCACTCCAGGGCTGAGCAGTGCTTAGGAAAACACAGCACTGAAACAGCTGCAGTAAAACCACTGGGGGTTACTAAAACTGCAGTTCTAACACAAGCCCAAATGCCTCTGCATGCAGATCCAGCAGAGCATCAGAGCTGCCACTTGCTGACCAAGCTCCAGGTGACATTGCCATCAGTCAGAGACCAACTGCATGGGCTCTTTGGGAAAAACGCACTAATCAAGATTCTGTTTGATGAGAACAAGAGCATTTCTTATCTCTTGAACTGCAGAGGTACCTTGATAGCATCATCATACTAAGAAAAAAAAAATAAACAGGACTGTGTAGTATTTACAATTATTTTTGTAATCAAAGAGACATAAAACATTTCCCCACTTTTATGTGCATTATCCTGATTTTTTATAGTATCTAACTAATGGATAACACCAATAATGAGATCATTTTTCTGTTTTTCCCTTTCCTTTGGAAATTCCTAGCTTGACATCCTCTACTCTCATATATTTTGTCTCACTAAGAGTAGCAGAGTGTGAAGTTAAACTCACACAGAACTCTTGAAATCTGAACTGAGGAATTCTGTTGTCTGAGGCAGTCTGCTTGATGGTGAAGCTGTGGTGCATTTTTTGGAAGGGAAATTTCACTGCATGCTCAGTTTTCCTGAGCCCAGCAATCTCTCCCCATGCATGAAGTGATTCAGCTAATGCCAAAGAAGAGCACATTTCTGCCTGAGAGGTTTACAGATCACACACTACGTACGATCAAAGAGCCGAGCTGTTCCCCATTGGAGTCAGGAGTGACCTGGAGCCTTCTGCTCAGCTCCTCAGACAGCTCCTGAGGACTGGTCCGGGACACTGGAGATGCAGGAGGAGGTGGCAGTGACAAGCTTAAGGAATCCCCACTGGCACTTGCCTCCTCTGAAATGGTTTCCCAAGGCTAATGAGAGAGAAGAAACTAAGTTCAGGTTTTATACAGACCAAGTCTTCTTTCCCTTTGCCCTCTGTGTGATCATCTCACTGTGCCCAACACACAAACAGTTTCTCTGCACCCTAAATCAAAGCACGACAGGAAACTGAGGCATAGGGCAGTTCCAGCCAGTCCACTTCCCTTCTTTTTATCATTTATTCCACTGCTGTTCAGAGAAGAATATGAAAGTATCATATCAATACTATCTACAGTATATATGTGTATATATATACACACTCTATCACTGTATACAAGATAAGCAATTTGGAATGATAAATGTTTCCCCCAGCATTCACACAGGACTCAGTGCTGTCCCTAGGCCACCAGGCAGCTGCAGGGGACCCTGGCAGTGTGGCTCTGGCTGCCCTGTCATTGTGCTGCTGGCATTGTCCCAAGGCAGCTTCCACAAACACCGTGTAAACCACGATTCCCTGTGTTGTGTGGTCATGAGCTGACACGTGAGAAACGCTGCCTAAGCCCAGGCTTGGCCATACCTCAGGAATGTCTCCACTCTCCATAGGCTCTGGCTCCAGATCCTCGCTGATGTGGCGCCGCGAGCGGAAGCGCCTGTGAGCTGCCTCCTGGTTGATCTGTCTGATATTGTTATCTGACTCAGATCCCACATCACTGCAGGGGGAAACCCAGCATGGCAAGGACAAAAGAACAAGAAAATAACCCAAGTTAAACTAAGTCCCCACTTTGTCCATTGCCTTCAAAACCTCAGTTATAGAAATCGTTATTCATGCATGAATCAAGCTTCATAATTAGGAGACTGTTTAATCCCTCAGTTGAAAGAAAATAGAACTGGAAGCGCTTCACAAATATCACAGAATAACAGGTTGGGAAAGACCTCAGGGGTCATCTGGTTCAGCCTCTCTTTGGCCTAGACAAGATGGCCCAGCACTCTGTGGAGCCCAGCCTTGAACGTGTCCAGTGCTGGGGGATCCAGCACTTCTGTGGACATGGTTTAATGGTGGCCTTGGCAGTGCTGGGTTAAAGTTATGATCTCAGTATAGCTCTTAACTGTAAATTATTCACACTCTGTAAAATGTGAGCTTGCCACAGCTTTCTGAATCTAATCTTGAGAAGATATCACTGTGGCTTGCAGACCTCTCAGATAGCACATCCAGGGAATGAAGCCTATTCACAGAATAATAACCAGGATCTCCTCAAAGCTGATCTGTTCAACTTCATTAAAATTTAACAGAGTTGACTCTTCTCCTTACCTCTTCAACAGTGTCTATAAACCAAGTAATTTATTCCTGTTAAATTACTTAATGAAAAATTCCTTCTCTGTCTCCTAATACTCTAAGGTGCATTGTTAATGCACTGCCTTCCCTGCCATCCCAGATTTCCTGGAGTGTCTCAGAACTCCCAGACAGAGAACTGTGTCTCTGTGATCTGCTGGGGGCGAGCAAGTGTCTTTCAGGCACAAAGCACGCACGTTTCCTTTCTGCCTGGAGCCCCAGGCTGCCCCAATGCACCCAGCCCCCAGGCCAGGCTGCTCACACGAGGCTGGGCCGGTGCCACTGCGTGCTCCTGTTGTTGTGGTTCACGTAGTAGGTGCGGCCCAGGTTGTCCACCTTCTCTTCCCAGCCAGGGGGCAGCGGAGGGGGCGGCAGCTCCTCCTGACGTTGAGATGCGGCGTCGCTGGAATCCACCACGTCCCAGCCATGCTTAGGAATGAAGGAAAAAGACTCTGGTTACAGCGTGCACCTCACTGCAGTGACAAGAGAGCTCAGGCCCCATCGGTTAATTAAAGAGGGATCTCCAAAGGTGGCTGGGTGCTCTCCTGATGGCGTGGTGCCAAAGAGAACCAACTGGCAACTCTGTTTCTAGGGCTTTATCCTTCAAGTGAAGCTGACTCTACAAGTTTTCTTGAATCCTTCCATGAGAATTCAGCCTTACCTCAGAGTCATCCCTCTGATCACTGTTGTCTTCCTCTTGGCCACCATTTTTGGGCATATACGCCATCTTCAGTCTCAAGAAACCCTTCACACGAGATTTGTGGCTACGAGACAAGGAGGTATACAGCATTTAATAACTCTTAAATAACTGCAAATAAAATCATGAAGTAAGAAATGTTTTGAAGTCCTCAAATGTTTTAAAGGTCCTTGCTCTCACCTTCTTGGTCTGAGGAGGAAATCCTTAAATGTGTACGGCCTCTCCATGGTTGGGTCTTCAGTCTGTAAGCAGTGGAGAAAATGGCAAATTGAAGGGCTTCCAGCCACATAAAGAACATTCACACATCAGGCTGACAGATTACATCTCTGATTTCCACTGAATCCTAAATTATCTAAAGCCTGGAATCTTGGAAACTTTCTACTTCCTGAGAATTTCTTCTACAATAACATCCATCAACAGCAAGAAGTCACAATCAGACACAAAAAGCCAGTTATGCTCAACTGACACCTTACTTTGATGTAAACACTGCAATAACTTCACCCATTCACACATAAAAAGCCCTGCAAGGTCATAGACGTTAAGAATAACATGCACAACATTTAAAAAATATTAATTATATCCAGCCAATGTTAGCCACCCAAAACAGTATATAAGATCAGAAATGTTTGTACCAAGGCTAAAGCAATCACTGTATATACATACACATTTATATTTATTCCTATTTATAAATCTACAAATAGAAATTGCACTTAATTTAGCATCTAATTTTGCAGCCCATGCAGAATCCTGGCTGCTGGGGGGAACCCAGACAACTGGAGCTTTACAGAATTACAGAACCAGCTTTACACTGAATTCCTCCATTAATTAAGAAACAGAAGCAAACATTACCACCCTCAAACCAAACACCTCAAATGTCTGTTGACAATAAAATTATTCAAACCCTGTGTCAATTACTTCAATTGATTGCTATTGAACTCTTACTGCTGGCAAAGAATTCAATTTCAGCTAAAATAATGAACAGATGACCTAGTTGTGGCAGCCTTTTGGTTCTTCATGCATTTGCTGAAGCAAATCTGCTACCATGAAGCTTTTTTTGCACAGCAAGTGCATCCCTTCCATGCACAGCTGATGATGTTCCTGTCCCTGTGCAGCTGAGGCTCGGTTGTCCGCGAGTTGCCTTGAAGCTCTGCTGGGAGCACTTGCTTTAGGGGAATGGGAGTGGTGTGTGCAATGAAGTCCAGCCCCAGGGCTCCCAGAGATCTGCTGCTTACCGGGAGGTGACTGAGGGGCACATCCACCTGGCCCAGGAAGTCGTCTCTGGTCTGTCACACAGAAAAGCAAAAAACAAGAAATATCAACCTAGTCGCAGTGAGACAAAAATAACGATGGTTGAGTACCATTATTTTAGGAAACCCTGGTGTCTACCCCTATTGTTGCCCATTGTTTGTTGTTCTAATTCATTTATCTCAGCATAGTAGCCCATGACACTTGTGGTGGTGCTGACACAATTCTGCCTGTGGGGAAAGCACTAAAACCAACCCAGACCCCGCCCTCCCAAAGCACTGAGAAGCCCCAGGTAGTTTCCTGTTGAAGGGGGACAGGTGCAAGACTTCCTTCATGGACTGACAGTCCTTCATTTGCCCACTGTGGGAGCAGCTCACGGAGCAGGGTGGATTCCAGCACTTGGGTCTAGACTGGCAGTGTTACCCACAAGAGGCAAGGCATGGAAACCCTGGCAGCAGCTGAGACCTGGGCCCTGTGCTCCAGGGACACTTGGGACTCACTCAGACAGGAACTTTCACCATCAAGCAGTTGTGTTCTTCCAAAGCCAAGCACCTAGCAGGGCACACAGCCTCTCCCAGATCCTGTTTGTGACACCAGATCTCAGCCCCAGTGATTCCCAAATAACCTGCTGCCTATTTATAACCACGCTATGCATGGAATTCCAGGAAGTGCATGCTGCTGCTGCACAGCCAAGTTTACATACTTATCATAGCAGAGCATTAAGTTTAATATTAAAATTCATATTTTATATGATAACATCATAAGAGTTCTGTTTCTACTACAAAGATAGGATGACGTTTCGTGATCCCCACGGAATGGACTCATCCTGCTGGGCTGGATGATATGGAACACCACAAAAGGAGATTGTGGTTTTTCCAATTTTAAGTACAAACAGTGGGTAGATTTTTCATTACAGAATTTCGACTATTAATCTTCTTCCTACCAAATACTAGAAAAACCTGGTAACATGCCCTGTTTTTAGGGAATTAACACACTTTTCCCTTAATACTGGCAAATCCCAAGTACTTGCCACTTCCTGCTTTCAGTACAGTCACTCCAATAACAACTACTCTGAAGAAAATACACACCTATTGCTACATCTCTTCCTGCAGCTTTCAGCTCAAGAAAAACACAACTCATGAATACAGAAAATGTTCAGGTAGGTTAGGAACAGCCTTAAAGAAGCTGAACCAACAAAATATGTTTGTATCTTACAGTGGAACAGGAAATCTCTCAGTCCCAGCCAGCTCTGTAAGCAGAATTACTTCCTCATCTAATTCAAATAAAGACCCCCTTTTACATTACCTCCTTACTAAAATGATCTCGAGTTTCATTTCCAGGTTGGGGAAAAGGCAACAATAACAATGTCTGTTTGGAGAAACTCTCTGCCACTAAAATCCACAGAGCCACCCAAGGTGACACTGCCAAGCCAAATGCATGTAAAAATTCCAATTTGGTGCCTATCCAAGCTACGAGCCAGGAGGAAAAGCCTGGGATTAAAGTTGCAGAGCCCTAAATGCCCTTAGTCTCCAAAACAGCAGAGAAAGGAAAAGCATCCCTTGACACTTCAGTACAAAACAGAACGTTTAGCTGAGCCTCAGGATTGCATACACACACCTCAGCTTTACTTGGAACTGCACAAAAGTCTGAATAAACTGTGGTATTGATGTTCATTTCAAACACTGAAGTTGTTTTCCAGAAGGCAAAGTGTCAGTAGCTAAGAGCTCAGCAGTTAGACATTTGCTCATTTCAGCTCTGGAATAAAAGGGAAATATTGCCTCAGATGTGCATCCTTTCTTTACCCTGACCTCTAAGAGTGCTGAAATGTACTATTCACCAGAAGGTAAACCAGACATTACAGCTGGGTAATGGCTGAGCACACGAGCAAGTACAACAGGCAACTCAACCCCACTTAGCTTTATTCCAGCCTGAATAGAAATCAGAAGTTAGAAACAGCAGAGGTACAACAGGTTAGTCAGGACTTTGACCAAAAGGTCACACAAACAACGTGAAGGATCTGCAGTCTCACAGGGAATAAGACACTCGGCTATGTGCAAAATACTGTTCAACCCCTGCAATGTGTACACAAGCTGACACCCCCAGCACATGCAGCTCTCCCAGGGAAAGGTTCCACTGCAGCCATGCAGGACCAGGCCAAGCTGCAATCAATCCTGTGCTTATCTGCAGGTTCCCAACACCAACATCAGCAGGACAGCTCTCCCAGCAGCCCTGGTCCTGGACTTTTCCTGCCCGATTCCTAACCTGGACCAATACACCACGCTGTTACAACTGAGAGTGCAGAACAAACTCCTCAAAGTGCCTGAGAATTTCCTAAGGTTGGCAACGATCCCAAGGGGCTCCCATGGAACCCCCCTGTGTGAAAATGTGATCACCTTGGCCTGGCAACCAGTAACACCCACAGAGCCACGGCTCATCCAAAGTGAAGCACTGGACAGAGACAGGGACAAGATGTGAAAAGAAGAACTAAAAGGTCCCCCAGAGCTGCTGCCAGCTGCCAGAGAGGGATGTGGAGCTGAGTCTGGAGCTCTGTGGGTGCAGAGCTCTCAGAGGTGCTGTGCTTCCCTGGCCACACACCAGGCTGGGTAATGACACTCCACCCACCTACAGCTCCCTTGGCATTTTGAGATGATCAGGATGTTCCCAGCTTCCTGACCTGAAAATTGTTGTGTACTATTTCTGGGCACTATTTAAAGAGATGCTGCATTCCAACCCAGATATTGCTTAATTTCAGAGCAGGCAGACATGATCCCTACAGTAAATTTAACTCTTTTTTAAATGCCTTAAAGTAAACCAGAGTTCACACCTTTCTCAGACCACAACCACCCTGTGCCATGCTTCAGCACACAGCTATGTGCCTAAATTATGATCCAGGTGGAAACAGCCTGCTGAGGTTCAGAGCCCATCTTCCCTTGACATTTCTTCTAAATATACTACAGCCATGTTATTTCCAAACTTTTCAAGTCACTGCAGCCCTGGTGGGTAACACAAATGTGATGAGAGTGGCTGTGAAGGACGCTCATGGGAACACCATGTGGCACATGTGCCAGCAGTGGAGGACACGGCAGCTGCCTTTAACCTGCTGATCCTGACAGCCAAAGGCACCGGGCAAGATGGGATAAACCCGCCTGGCAAAGCCAAATCCCAGGCCCTCAAAAGGGCATTTTCACCTCCACTGAGCACTCAGCAGCCACCCTGGTAGAACAAAAGTGAAAAGTTAAGAATTAAACCAATTTTCCTGATGTAGTACTTTAACCTTGCACTTGAGATGTGACGTGCCATGGCTGTCAAGTCCTGGAAAACTGCTCTAGAGTGGTCCAGACTGGCTCAGACAGCACCACATTTCCAGCACAAATACAATAAAACTGCACACATACAGGAAGAGAAAACACCGCTGCCTTCCCAGAGAGATACAGGAACTCACACGTCTCAAAGCAAAGAGCTGCTCTTGAAGAACAATGAAATTTTAGTCATCTGTCACTCCCATCACATTGACGAAACATACTTCATTACTGAGCACTATACCCGAGTTTGCCCTCCTTGATATGCACACTGCTCATTGCAAAGCAGCACTAAAATAATATAAAATGACTCATGGCCAAGTAAAAGTCCCCAGTTTACCAATCAGCAGAGACACTCATTTTTGCCATTCCACCCTCCCCTTACCCACACCATGCACGGGGGCATCAGCCACTCCCGACAGTCCAGAGCAGCTTCAAACCTGCAATAATCCCCTCTGTAACCTGAGCATGACAACCCAAGCTCGGGGGACCAGGGACAGTTTGGAACCAAATGTTTATCTGACCCCTGATGAACCCTGATAAACCCTGTGGGCACACCAACTCACATTTGTGCACGCTGTGATTCCCGTGCCAGCGTGGTGGTTGTGTCCAGCTCCTCAAGTCACAGCTCCCACTGTGCTGAGCTGAACTTCTCTCTCTGGGGAAGCTGAGGGTGCCCATCTTTATTAGCAACAGTCCAGAATGCTGCACTTTAAGTTCTGCTCAGTAATAATGTTTAAAAATACCATCCTAAGAGTGCAGCAGTACTGTGAAAGCTCTGCTCTCCCCAGCAGTGAGTGAGTGCCCCATGAATTGCCAGGGATAAGTGGGAGCTGCAGCCCCAGGCAGCAGCTTTGCCAAGCTTTGTCCAGCTCTGTTACATCAGGAGCATCACCAGGTTTTTCTGGATCATGATGCAGTGCTTTAGCTATGTGGGATCAGGTTAAACAACAGAGAAGTGGTGGCAGGGAAATCAAAGTCGTGAAAGGCTCTGCAGGCAGGGAAATGAGATTGCTGGAGTGGAATCAGGGAAGGCACGCTGACATTTATTCAGCCTGAATCTTCCAAAGGTACTAAGTGCGTTCTTTCAACTGCCTGATCCCAGCAGCACTTACACTCAAGAAGGCATTAGGCCTGGAAATGCATAACATCATATTTCTGCTTTAATGATTTTCCCAATGTTATGGAAAAAAGCAAGATCCACTGTAAGAGTTCTAAAGGTCACTTTTCTGTGACACAAAACTGCATTCTGCAGGGTAATAATCAGAATCCTGGGTGGAAACATGGCTGTGCACTGACCAGAGGGAACACTAAGGTACTTCACGCTTAGGCTCCCAACATGCTAATTAGTGGACATAACTACTCCTAACTTCTGTAAATTAATCAGCATTTACACCTACACATCTTCAAGCACTTGTTCCTTGCTGAGACCAAGAACCTTCACACTTGCTCAATTTTCAAGGATAGAAAAAACACATTTGTTTGTAACAGAAAGGAGAGCCAAGATTATATTGACTAGTTCATGGGGATCAGTCACTAATATTTAGTGCCAGATTTTTTATGGTGCATAATTTAAATTGCAGTCAGCTGAAAATCCAGTGGGTAACTGGTAATATGAACTCTCTGGGTGAAAAATCAAGACCACAGAAAAAAGCTTGGAAAGTTTGTTGCACACATTTTTTTTTTTTTTTTAAATTTTGTTTGTATTCAGGAATTCTGCACAATGATTTGATTAGAGCAAAAACCAGAACGGCCAGAACTCCAGCACTATTGGCCGCAAACGTCTGGTCAGAACTGCCAATCCCCATTAAATGTGGGAGCAGAACAAAAGGCAAGGAAAAGCTGTGGCCAGCTCCAAGCTGCCAGGAAGCCGGGGCAGGAGGCTGCCTGTGCTGGGAGGGGAACACACGGTGCCAAGTCCCACAGAAGCCCCGTGGAGAATGGAGCTGGCACTGCCGACCGGCAGCTCCGCATTCCTTCCTCCCTCCTCTTCCCGCATCTGTTTTGGCTGCACCTGGCACAAGGAACCCAAGTGATGTCACCTGCCCAGCCAGGCCCTCTGGAGCTCACTGGAGACACAAACAGTGCCCAGCACAGCCAGCTTGGCACCTGGGGCCACGAGGGACTGTCCCAGCCATTGCTGCTGCAGAGCAGTGCCAAGCAACAGGTCAGGCATTTCAGACAGACTGGGTCCTACGGGGGATAAAGATGCATCTATTCAATGGCACAGCAAAGTATTTCACATTCTTACATACAGGCTGGTGAAAGTTGGGCAGTTGGTTAATTAGCCTGAGTTCACAGGATTTAGAAGCTTAGACAGGGACAAGCCCTTACAGAAACCCTTCTCTCCCTCCTCTTTTTAACCGAACTTTAGTTAAGGGACAACAAAATACCCCAAACCCCAGCAAAATGCAATGCTAATTCCCGAAGGGAAAAAGCACTTCGAGGCTTACTGGGGGGATGGCAATGAAAAAAGCTAAAACCCAAGGATCAGCAAGAGCAAGAGTAGACTGATTTCAATTCTCTCACTAAATATAAAGCAGATAAGGTTTGCTTTCCTTTAAGACATGTGCATTAAGGCGCTGCTGCAAGGCCAAAAAGATATTAAAAATGGTGACATCAGACCAAAACAAATCTATTAAGACCAGTTCCCACAGTGAAATGGTTCCTGGAAGGTTTTCCCTACTCAGCCAGCATGCCATTCCCCACATTTGCAAACAACAAAAAAAACCTCCCTGTATTTCACTTGCTCAGTTAAGATCAGGTATTTTTACACAGTAAATTAAAAACATATAATAGACCTCAAATAACGTCACCAAAAATTAACTGATGACTGAAAACCTGTTTTTCATACTTCATGCGTTACTAAACCCTTTCAGAAATTGCTGGTACCCAGCCTCACATCAGAGACAAGGCAACTGCTCGAAAATGGAAATATAATTTATTTCATTATGCAATTTTTATGCACAGAGCTGACTCACAAAAGTATATTTAGGCCCTGGATAACACCCAAGCTAATAATTAATTACATTTTAAACTACTTGCAGTGTAATTCCTAATATTTCTCACTTTACCTGTTCTTTTTTAATGCTGTAGGTGTGACTGCACGACTGACTGGTGAGCAAAAAGGACAGAAAGGAGGAGACACTGACTATTCGATGGACACATGGTAAAAGACAGAAGCAATAAGAGTCAGCATCAGATTTGTTTTCTAAAATTAATGATCAGAAGGTTAGTCTTAAAAGATCTTTGAGGTGGTGCTTGCTGAACAATAATCTCACAGTACTGTTCATCCTGGAATCAGGAGAAAATCCTCAGCACTCTTCCCAATGCAATTCAAAGGATCAAGCAGACACTCAGTACAGAAGCAATAAAGCCTGCCTTTGCAAAGGGGTACCAGCCCCAGGAACACCAGGAAAACACAGATGGATCTGCAGGTTTTCCTTCCCCCGTGGCTGCCATGCAAATAGAAACAAGCCTTTGGAAGCACACACTGTCCTTCCAGAGGCACAAGCACCCTGAGCACATCCCCTTCCTTTGGCAGCACTCCTGCACAACCCCTTCCCACACAGCATGGTCACACAAAGCTCAGCTTGCAGCTCACAGGGGTCTGGGTCTTCCTTTCCCCTTTTTCCAAGGGATGAATGACAGCACTTGAGACAAAGCTGACAATCATCTCAGGCCACGGACATGCAGAGCTGAATCTCTCTCACTGAAGATAAACTCCCAACTTACAACAAAGTTGTAAAAATTATTTTCTACAATCCATAAAATACAGCCTGGAAATTTATTTCCAACCCAGGCTGAAAGGGAAGCTGCAGCTTTCCACCAAAGCACTGACAGCTCTGGACTCACGCCACAGCACATAGTGCAATTTTTATTTTATTTGAACAACACATCTCACTCCTTTGCCTTCAGCTCTGGAAGCTTCTCCTACACACCCTTTTAACTTTTTCATTCCTTTTTGAGACAAAAAAACATGCTGATTTAATTAATTTATTTTTCTGCACATAACTGCTGACTTTTGGGAGCTCACAGTGCCATCCTGGTAGAGGAAAAGACGGATAAAAGCATGGGACTTCAGATGAAGAGATGCAGTAATATATTTTACAATGAGATTTAATCCGGAAACTAACTAAACAGGGTAGATTTCATTTTGGAATAGCTGCTGAACTAAAAACTTCAGTCTACGTGCAGAACTTCTGTTCTGTTTATGTGTACAAAACATGCACATTCTGAAACTCATCATTACTTGACAGCTTTTCTCAAACAGAAAAGCAGCTGAGCAGCACAAAAAGCAATCAGCCCTCCCTGGCTTCTTATCTGTAATTTTCTGTGGTTAGATCTGCACCAAGGCAGCTCTGGCTGACACCTGCAGCATTCAACCCGTGTCAGCATTTCCATTATAAATTCTCCACTTTAGAGATTGCTGTGTACCCAAACTCACATGCACATTTTCCATGCAGGAGCAAAGAGTTTATTACTGCTATTTTAAAAAGTGATACTATTTCCATCTCTGCTGCTCGAAGTTTTATTCTGATTTCTTCACAGAGAAATACCAATAAGATACAGTTTTCAGGGAGAAAAAGAAAAATCCCTGACACAAAATTCTGAATCCCAGGGAGCTCTGGGAATGTGGAGGGATGAGGTTAAAAGACAGCACTGCCAGTTCTTGACTCTCTGAAACCTTGACTAAAAATTACAGATGAGTTTCTTAATTCTGCAAGCTAATTTATACCATTTGCCATTTGTCCTCCACCCACGGGGGGGGAAGAAAAAAAATTTATTCAGGTCCTGGGTACTTCCTGCCTTGAAAACCAGCTCCTGTTCTGCCCAGGTTTGAGCGTGCCCATCTGCCCCCTCCCCAACAGCCAGAGTGCTTCAGAACAGACCTGCAAGCTGATGGACACTAGAATTAAAAAGGGGGGCAGATGATTTCTTGTTGAAGAGAGAACTGATTTTGACCTTAGCATAAAAGCTAAAGAGATCCAAGAAATGGAATTCATCGTCCTCTACCTGCAGCTGTCAACAAAGCCCTTATCTGCAAAGAGCAGAGGCTTCCCAGATGGCCATGGGCACTCCTTGCAGAGCAAGTGGAGAGCCAGGAAATTCACAGCACTATTCATTTGAGCCATTTAAACCTCCAACTAAGGCCACATGAATTATTCTCTAGAAATGCCGTTAGAGTCCAGGCAGCACCCCCTGAAGCAGGACTGTAAGCTCAGATGTACAGTGCAGAAGGAAAAGGCCTTGAGCTGCATCAGTCCTGTGCAGCTCTGAGGAGGAAACTCCCCTGGAAGGTGTCCAGTACCTGGCACACACCTGCCTCCCCATAACGCCAGAGTGCGGGTGAGCTGTGCCAATCCAGCTGGCCTGGAAGGGACACATTGACAGAAGGAAGAGATGGAGGACTGCATCCAGGTTAGGGCTCTTAGGGAAAGAGAGATGTGCACCTGTTGGAGTGGGTCCAGAGGAGGCCACGGAGCTCTGTGCTTTCATAACAAAATTTATTCTAAAATGATTTCTAAGAAAGGAGAGGAAGAGCTGAGCTGTGAGAAATGCAGGCTTGCAGAACCCAGAGGTGCTGCTTCTGTTTGTTTACTAAATATAATTCAGTCCTACTCCTGCAACACTTTGTTAGGGCACGTTGTATTTTGCTCACAAAGATGCCTTTGTCAGCTCTCTCCAACAGTTGTCCAATACATTTTTGAAGTGTTTCCCACAAATCCAGCTCTGCACTCACACCCCCAATGATAAACAACAGCAGTATGTGGGATATGCACAGTGCACAGACATTCTATTGCATGGCATATAAAGTGTCAGAGCAGGCAAAAGAATTTGCAACAAGGCTTCCAAATAAAATTTTTCACAGTTTGACATAAGCTCAGCCTTCACTTAATATTTTAGTGTGTCTGGTAATGAAAGACATCCTGCCTGTCGCAAAGCACTTGTGTAGAAGAGCAGATATTTGGAAGGTCACGAGCACTCGGAGCAGCAGGACTGCAGACGCCCGCTCGGATGTTTGCACTGAGATAAATCAGGCTGCAGCAGCTGCTGCTCCAGCCCCGGCCCTATATCAATCACATGCACACAAACTTCTTGCACTGGGACACACCACAATTATTTTTTTTTCACACTATCAACCTCTCCCCTCAGTTTAAGAGATCAGATATGTCGGGCACTCCCTCACTCACATCATAGATCTTTCAAACAAATTTCTGTGGTACAGATTTAAAATGGCACCTTAACAAAGAATGTTCTGTGGTCAAAAAATGCAACAAAATACTTGCACCAAAACACTTCCATTCTCCACACTTCGCATGGCATCCTGCCCAGTCCATCACCTCTACCCACAGTATTCCTGGATTTACTACAAAGACGAGAAACACCACAAAAAAAGGTTTAAGTTTCAGTGAGTTCTTTTCCTTTGAGAGTTTCTGCCCTGCAGGATGCAGTGCCATGGGGGCTGAGAGCCTCTGTGCCTGAAACGCTGCATGGCTGTCTCAGCCCATTCCTCATGGTCACTCAAACCAAGAACACAGAGCAACAGATTTCCTCCTTCCCCTCTGGAACACCGAAGCACGTCTTTGGGATGGGAATTGTTACTTCAGGGGGAGATCCTTTAGGAAAACGAGAACAGAACTGCTGCACAGACCCCAGGGCACATCTCTGCCAACCTCTGCTGCCTCTGTGCTAGGTCTGACATCCCACAGCTACTTTTGGACCTGGCTGTGGTGGATCTCCATCAACAGCTGATCTTGGAAAGGAGGAACGGATAATAAAGAAGAAAGGAAAAATCAGACATACTTTTTTCTGCTCCCTTACGTGTCCTGGAACCAAACCTGTACCAGAAAAGGATTTCTTTTTATTTTACTCTTTGAAGAGCTCTAAAGAAGGTTGGAAAACACAGAGCCTATAAGCTGTTCCAGGGGAAAGCTGCAGAGTAACCCCTGGCCTTGCTGCAGGGAGCAGCTGTCCCTGTGCTGCATTTCAGTGCCTGAGAGCCCAGGAGCTGTGGAGCCTGAGATCTCCTCAGCCACCATGCCACAGCTGGAGGCAGAGCTCGCTATGCTAAATACAGCATCCATGAGCTGGGAACTCGAGTGGGCCGTGTTGGATTGCACAGCAAAGCAATTTAAGCAAATGACTAATCTAAACCCTTCGGTTTCCTTCCTACTTTGGGCTTTGAAAAAGTGCCTGAAAAGCATCAACCATCAATCCTCACCCACTGTAACCAAGCAAACCCAAAAGATTGATTTTGCCATCCTAAAGCCAAATCAAGGCAAATCCAAACAATGAGACTGTTAACTGAGCTGTGCACTTGCACAGGACTTATGGTATACAAAAAGCATGACATGTTTTTCACTTCCAGAAGTAGGAAAGAAAAATTACTATAACGAAGATTATTTTTTCCCCAGACTTCCTGGTACCTTAACTAAGCCAGTATTTTGATTGAAACTACCCTGATTCCCACAGTCTTAACAATGACTTCATTACAATACGCATTTTTAAAGTGTGTAGAGGTACACGTGTCCATTACACTTAGAAAGTGCCAAAGTATTTGTTTTTAATACCAGAGTGCATGAAGAGTTCTTCATGCAGCAAGGTCTCAGCCAACTAAACTAACAGGAACGCTTAATTTGCTATTTGAATGCTCTGATTTTAAAAAATCTTTCCAGCTGACGTAAGAGCGAATTAAGAAACATGTGACAGTAAGATCTGAAAATATTACACTGGATGTAATCATAACTGAGAGAGAAGTTACATTAGACTAGAAATAAAGATGATGATTCGTGGCTTGCTCCACAGCAATGCAGAACATTCCAGCACAGACAATGGACGTGCTGCAGTTGGCTCCAGGGTGGCAGCCTTTGTAAGGCAATCTGTGTTTTACCAGCACACACACGTTCCCAGCACAGCACACTCAGCATCGTACTTACTGCGGGGCCGGCTGCTGTAGGGCCAGGGCTGCCACGACCCTCCTTACCAACACCCTGACTTTGTTCTTCAGGCCCACGTGTCACAAGGATCCTGAAGTGCTGCTGCCTCATGTTTTGATCTGGTCTGATCTTAAACAAGCATCCTTGCCCTTGAGGCATCCGCTCTACTGAATTGCTTCTAGGTATTTCTGCCCTGTTCCTGCTGTTTCCAGGCAGTTCCGAATTCAGCCCATCACCTGTGGGGCTAATTCCTTCTGCTGGTGGCTGGACAGGGTAGGAAGTACTCCTTTCCAGCCGTATCCGAGGGTACCTGACCAACCTGTCCCCTTTGGTTCCAGTAAAGCCAAAGTTACCTCCACCTCCTGCGCCTGTACCACTCGTCTGTGGCTGCTGTAACTGGAGAACAAAGAACTTTTTCCCTGAGTTTGCCGCCAGGTCTGGCACATGCTGCAAGGACCAGCGCCGGGGTTCAGGGCTGGGAGCACTATCTGGAGCCTCAGGACCAAAGGGAAGTAGAGTAACTTGAGGCACATCTGCACTCGAGGCCCGATGCTGAATCCTCACACCACTTATGTTTAAACCTGAAGCTTTGGCCGCCTCTTCTCGCTGGGCAGTCAGCAGAGCCTCCTCACTCTGGTTATTGGTAGGAACACTACAATATACTCTATGGTTACAGCAAACAGTTCCATCCGCCTGCTGCCCTAACTCTTCGGTCAGCCGGGGCGAAGAGAGCTCAGGAGTGACCTGTGGAGAAGAGTGGTTTTCAACAGAGGCTGCACAAGGCTCCCCGAAGTCAGAGAGCTGACAGGAGGGTGTCTCCTGCGGACACTCCAGGGCCGCGCAGCCGTCGGCAGCTTTGCGCTGCAGCGAGATCTGCATGGACGAGCTCCTGGTGGGGCGCGGGGCGAGGCCGCTCAGCAGCTGCGGGATGAACATGGATGTGCTCCTCTTCAGGGAGCCCTCCTGGGGCAAGTCTCCATCGGCGCCACAATCCGCCCCGCGCCGCGACAACGCGTGAGGGCTGCTTCTCCTTGGCAACGTGTGGAACGCCATGAAAAAGTCATCTTCTCTCTCCTGGGAAAGGATCCCCGACTCGGGGGCTGTGTTGCTTCTCCCAGAGCCAAAGTGAAACCGCAGCCGATGGGCCATGGTTTTACAGAGAGGAGAAAAGGAGAGGGAGAACAGCAACAATTCAGGCACTGCCAGAAGTTAAAAACCAAAGACATAAACTCCGAGAAAAAGTGTCCCATGTGCCAAACGGTTAGCACTGCAGCCCTGGGAGCGACAGATAGCAGAAATAGCCCAAGTGGCAAGCAGCATTCCAGGCATGATTGGGCAGGAGCAGTCAGCGCTCCTACACACACGGTGACATAGGGTAGGATGGTGGGAGTCACGTGGCCTGGTTCCCCCTCTCCAATGTAAGTGTGTGAGGAGTTTGTTTTTTCCTTTTTTTTTTTTTTTTAATGCCAGCAAGAGCCTGAAACAGCACCTTCCCAGCTGCTCCTTTTCCATCAGGGAGGAGTGGCCCCAGCGGGAGAGCTCTCGCAGCTGACTGAGGCAGCGAATACACTCAGCACTGCCATAAATCTAAAGCACATCAGACTCACAGGGCACGCTTGGAGAAAGCGCTCGCAGAAAAATGTAACTACGACAAAACCACTTCCATTTTGTGTTAAAAGTTTAAGTCAACACCACATGCAAATGAGGAAAATTCTTTCAAGCATAACATTTTGGTGTGTTACAGCTCTGGGCTGTCATGGCAGAACAGAAATAAATATAACATGGTTACGCTTTCTATTTTAACCATGCTCATAACACAATTAAGCAACAAACTTTTGCCTTTAAAAACCCCAACAGCAATATAAGCTGCACTCCCCTTTGAGTAAGTACAAATTACAAACAAAACAATTGCACATATGGCAGAGATCTCTCACACAGTAAAAGCAGCAGAAATAGGCAGGACAGCAAGACACAAAGCTCCTTTTCCAGATTTACCAGGCAGTACAGGTGAGGGAAAAGCAGAGCTGGGTGTTGCATGTCCGTTTGTACTGATTTGTCCCAGAGCCTGCACAGAACTGCCTGCTCCTGGCTGCCTGCAGCAGGGAGTCAGCAATGCCAGCACACGTGGCACTGCCAGCAGGAGTACAGTTACACCCTCTAAGAGCCACAAGAACAGGACAAGCAGGCAGGATACACCAGAACGGGAACCAAGCACCCTCAATCGGCTTTGCTGCAACAAAGATACTCAGTGCCCTGGGGGCACTCTCAGTGAAGGGTGCACACACCAGAAAAGAAACTCTGGTTAAGCAGAAGTGCAGCTCCATCTCAGGGCCTGGACAGCTGTTCCCTGGGAGAACTGGAAAGGCTAAATCTTGTCAACAGCTCTGAAAACCTGTGTGTGGCGGGTCAGTCCTCTGCCTACACATCTGAACTCTGCTTGCAAGCAGCTTGCTTTCAAAAGCCAGAAGATTACCAATCCCAAGAGCAATGGCAGCTCCAACTGATCAAACTGCCAGCAGCCAGCATAGCCCCACATTGTTTATGTGGATTATAGACACAACAAAAATGTGAACAGCTTCCACACAGCAATGGTCCTAGAGACTGCCTTGTAGAAGCACAGGTGTTGGTATTATTTTATCTTATCTTTCAGCTAAAACACATTACTCAAGAACGTGGTCTCTGCACCCAAAATGAAGCTGCATCACATTTACTCTGTTGAGATTGGGGAATAGAAAGGCAAGGACACCTGCAGAGACAGAATGCACTTTGGCAATTTGGGACTAAGAAGGAACAAAGTCCTTCCAATAAAGGCCATTTTAAGTATTGACAATAAATATGTGAGAAAAAAGCCAAAATAATCAGTTCAGTGTTCTCCTCACAACCTGAGGAAAACCTGCCACTCCAAAACTCCGAAAATAGTCACCTTGCCATAGACCTCCTGCAAGGAAAGCCATGGCTCCTAACCCCAGCTGCTGCCTTGGCAGGAGGTTCCAAGCTCAAGGACAGACTGACTTCGGAGGTAGGACCAGAAGGAGAATACACAAAAATTGATTCCACAATAAAAAGTGCTGAAACTGCCAGGGTAAGGCCAGTCCTGCACACCCAAACTTGAAAATCCAAAGCAATGTGTCTGAAATGAGTATTCCAAACCTGTCATTTCCTAGCTGTCACTGCATATGAGTTTCTTCTCTAACCTACCTCTCTGTTCCTGTGGCATCTTTGCATTCCAATGGCACATGGCTGTTGAAAAGTGCAAGTGGTCATTATGATCATTATATACAAATAAACATGCTCCTGGTCAGCACACTGGAGAGGCACAGTGCCACTGGTTCACATATTTACTTCCTCCTGAGGAAAGATCCAGTCATTCAGCTGCCAAGTCCTCTTTCTCTCCAGACTACAGCTTCTGTGGTTTCCTTTGCTCTTTATTTATTAGGAAGATAGAAGGAAAGAACCTATTTGTTGAAGACAGATGCTTCTACACTGTCTTTTTTTAAATGAAAGTATCTTTGCAACTCTGTTCCTAATTTTCACAAATTAAACAAGTTTGGTAAAGGCTGTACTGTCCCCAGCCCAGAAAATGTTAATTCCTGATCTCATGAACAGAGCGATGGTGTTACAGTGTTCAAAAAGCAAACCCCCAAGAGCCACCCACCAGTGTGCCACTGCACTGGCACATTTAGCCCTGCATGTACAGAGGGACGCTGTCACTTTTCCATGGATCATAACTACAACAGAAGCTAGCAGCAGTCAGATGGTGAGAGCCTCCTCCAGAAGAGCTACTGCATCAGCCAAAGACCAAACCCAACATGTGAGCACTGTGAGGCAGAGAGCTGAAAGCCAACAGAGCATCATTCTGCCATGACCTCAAACCTTCACACAGGCACTGTGTGCACAAGGTGCAGCTCTGGGAACCACCTCCCAGAGCAAGATGCAGAAGCATTAAAGGGCTGGAAAGGGACATTGAAATGATCAGGGACTGAAGCAGCTGCTTAATCAGGGATTTAAAAGGTCAGGACTTTATTGGTTTGAAGTGGAGAGACCTACAGAGGGACCGAGTGAGGGTTTCACTGTCAGAGGACTGGATGAGGACCCAGAGGGGCCACACTTCAGTGTCCTATTAGTCCCAAACTCAAATGGTTTTTACACATCTATTTGTGTTTCTCGGCACACTCACCGAAACAACAGACTAAAGGCACCTTTAAGCTGTGCTGGATTTCTGTCAGGCACACAGAGCCTTGTGAGCAGTGTAACACAACCAAGACAGGCACTCACCAGTCTGTTCTCATCAAACACCTCGAACAGGAGCCGATGGTTGCTCGGGTTCACCTGTGGGAAATACAAGTTCAGCAGCTGGACAACAACAGTGTCTGGGTACTAGCTCAGGCAGCAATCAACCCAAGGTAAGCAGGACAGCACTAACAGGTCTAATGGAAATCTTTACTTAAACTGGAGCACCAGAACCTTCCTGCAAGTGGGAAGAGCCTGGCAGTTGACATGAAAGCTTTTATGTGCAGTTACTGCATTTCCCTCCCAGGACTCCTGTTCCAGCCTGGACAGACTGTCAGGGCTCCCTGACAGACTGACTGATTTATGAGGACCAAGAGTTTTGCTGCATTTCCTCAGCATTTCACATTCAGATATGTTTCTGACTGTCCAGCTCTCACCATCTCTAGCCCATTTAGCATACACAACCTTGGAACACCCAACACCTGAAAGCAGCAAATACACCTCCAGAAAATGATTTACTTAAATTGAAGCAGAAAGACTGCCAACATTTAAAAGGACAAAATCAAACATAAAAAAAACTCTGTCAGAAAGACAAAACAACTGCTGTTAACAAGTTTTATAGCGTTTAATCTAGTTGATACATTCAGAAAAGCTTTGCAAGCCACGTTACTATGACCAGCACGTTTAATTAAGGAAATTTAGAAATAATATACCACAATGCATTGATAATTCTGTGGGCTGGAGATGGACTTACCAGTTCTGAGAAAATCAGAGAACTGGGACACATAAAATAGGGTGTAAATTACTTAATAGGCCCCATAATTGCTGAGAACTTTCAAGATGTTTTAACAGAGCATCTATGAACTACACCAGAGGTTTTGCAGCAGTGTTGTGAATTTCCTTTTCCTGAGATTTTAGGCCTGTATTACTCAGCTGCAAACCCCAGAAGAGCTGTTTGGTGCATGTGTCCCAGTCAGCATTCCCCATGAAGCTGAGGCTAAAGACTGCAAATAAAGAGAAACTTACTCTAAAGTAAAACTCTTCATTCCATTTAGGGTTCAGTGTCTGTAAAAGAAATAACAATATTTACATACTAACGTTTCTTTAAGTATTCTGGTATGCAATTATAAAAACAATCATGCAAGTGACAGTTTTCTAGAAAGAAAAGCATGTAATAAATGTTACTGAAAAATATATTATCCATCCAAAAATTCTCTATTGAGTAAACCAAATGTGGGAGGACAATTGAGTCAGATAATCCTAAAATAGACATTAAATATAAATAGAATTTGATGATTAAAAGACAAATCATTGAGAATCTATAGAAATAAAACTTCAAGATATTTCCTTCTCAAGACTCATTTAAACCCAGGTGAAAATAAAAGTATTTTTTAAACACAAAGGTAATAACTTTAGGGCTACAAAATATGCTCAGATTTATACTGTGAAATAAACAGAAAAATAAAATATCCCCCAAAAACAAAAAGAAAAGGTTATTCCTTGGAATAGGTTAAGATATTCTTCCAATCTTCTCCCAGCTCAAGGATTGTAATTTTAACAACCTGACTAAAATGCATAGAATAAACGTGCATCTGGACTGCAAGCTGAAGTGAGCTCAAGCGTGACATAATAAACTGATAAAAGAGATGAGAACTACAAACAGTAATTTAGACAATTCAAGCTTGGGTAAGGATAAAAACAATTGGACAATATGTCCAATGTTTTTGTGCTCTTGCCAAATCATTCCCTCATGCTCTCACACAGCAGAGATTTATGGGCAGAGCTGACAGGAAAAATTGCCTTTACACCCACAAGAATTCTGTTCTAGCAGAGAAGGGGAATCTTGGCTGTTCATCTTACTCCTTGCTAGAGATGCAACAGATTCCTCATGTGCAGGACATGGGGGCTGACTACACTGCATCCCTCTACAAAGTGGCAATACAGGAGCTCATGGCAGAGCAGGAAATGCTTCCTGAAAGAAAAGACCACTGTCAAGGGCAGGTGAATCAACGAGGGCAAGGGCAGGGATGGGCTTGTGGGCGCTGAGAAACTCTCAGCTTTTTTCCCTGAAGGAGTACAATGTATTCAGTAAAAAATACATTAAAGTGAAGCAGTAAGGAAAACAATGTTACCTTTTAACATTTGTATTCATCAAATGCTACTGCTGTTGGCTAGAGAGGGCACACACAATTGACCAAACAAAGAACGGGCCTAACATTTGTTTTGAGGCACTACTGCCCATTGACATTCCATTAATTCCCAATGCTGCTTAACCACAGAGCTCGAGGAAATCTGATGGATGAGGCTGCAGAATCTTTGGTAAATGCCTGGTAACTCACAGAAATTTCTTCCACCTTTACAGGTCTCACTCTTAGTGGGCCAAGTCAAGCAGTGCAAACATCTGAGTGCCAGCAAAGAAGGAATTGCAGCAATAGCTCCGAACAGGACATGAGCAGGGAAACAATTACAAAACAACCCCAAAAACAGCTACATCCTAAAAAAAGGGCAAGTGTTGCACACACAAAGGACTGCCAGGAGTCAAGCTGAGCAAGACCTTCCTCAGGTATTGAGAAAGGGTTTTCAACACTACACAGAAAAGGAGGACACGGAGAGAAATGATGCTGCTGAACACTGGAGCTCGATGGGGAGACTGGGCATTCTCAGAGACTGAAAATGATTTTTAATATTCCATATGGGAAAGGTAGAAGACTTTGGAGTTCAGTGCAGTCAAGGTGAAGAAACTGAAGGAAGTGGATAATCTTCATCTGAACTTTTAAATTCCAGCAGGAATGTAAAAAACACACTGACCATGTTACAGAATCAGAAGCCAGCAAACAGCAAATGCAGCTTTCCCTGCTTCAGAGAGAACCTTTTCAGCAGGTCATTCCAAAGAGAGCTCCAAAACAAAGCACAAAGCATTCATCAAACCTTCCAGCTGGATTAACTATGGAGGGAGATAAACTGAAACAAAAAGCCTCCCAAGCTCAGCTAGGGTAGGTCATGGCACATGAAGCTGACATTCTCCTGGAAACTTTGTTTTTCAGAGTAAACAAACGATGTGCATTTAACCCCTTTGGCTGCCATGAAGCACTTCCAGAGGCACAGTCCAGCTGGGCAGCAGGACACACATCACACAATGGCACAGCTCATGGAAAAAGAGAATAAAAAGGGGACACTGCAGCTCCTTCTGCTTTCCCAAAAGCAGTGCTGCACAAAGGTACCCATTCAACTGAGGAACACAAAACTGAGGAGAAAAATGAGAAACTTGTGAAGGGTTAGATACGGAGCTGAGGGAGGTAACTGCCAGTCATTCATTCCTTGGATTCGCTGTACTCAGTATTTTTTATTAATGATTTTAACTCAAAATTGAGATATGCTAATGATATTTGCTGTTTACAAAACAGAGAGAGGATTGCAACTTGCACAGGGAGAACTCTGCCTTGAGATGAAATTCAAAAATTCCAAGCAGAAATTACCAACTAGAACTTTTCAACATATGAGTTAATAGCACTGTTACAGAAATGACTGAGAACGTCTGGGCTTTAACTGACAGTGAGAAAGAAGAAACAGTGCAAATCAGCAGATGCAGTCCTGGGAATGAAACAAGCACCAACAGCTCACCAGGAAGTCTTTGAAAAATCCCTTTACCACATCAAACATGCCCTGGTTCTGGGACAGCTCTGCTTGGATCTTCCACACCTCCAGGATTGCACATTGGCTTTCTCATGACACCCGATGTCCTGATTTTAGAACTGCATCATTCCAGTTCGTGTTTTCAAGAACAAAATTCTCCTCATTATTTTGTTTTTCAGCAACGATTTCAACTGAACCCCTGTTGATTCTAAATACCTCCGTAAAGAATGACAACTCATTATTTTCCCTTACTTTTCATACAGTTTATGACTACTTTCCTCTCTGCCACCAAAGCCAGCAAAATAAAAAAAACTATCCTTACAAAATCTTAGGATCCTGATAATGACAAATATCCCTCAGTGGAAATTTGTGTGAACTAAAATAGAGAAATGAAATAAAACTCAAAGTAAATAAAAAAACTCAAATAAAACTTTTGGTTTTCATTAAAAATGTAAGAAGTCCCAGGCTTTTCTTACAGCACATCTTCTGTCATCGGGTTGTTTTAAATTCCCATATTAGGAAAATATTTTGAAAATGGAAACTTTGAAGAGAATGATCATTTTTTCTAAAAGTCAGATAAATGATAATTAAAGCAGAATTTCTCAGTCCTTTATTTCAGTCATGTCTTTCAAAGAAATATGAATTTGAAAAAAGAACCTGTGGATGATGCAGTGGGATTTGATAAGCCAAGCTCTAGGGAACAACATGCAACACGTTAGGTGCTGTCTCCAGGCCAGACACACTGAGGTGCAGGCACCTGTTCTCTGATTTTGGTGTGGAGAAAACCACATTATCCAGTTGCTACACATGCATGTAATGATTTTAATTAGTGCTGCACTATGTTATACAGTAGTGTTCCAGTGTTCTTAATCCTTCCAAAGCCAACGAATTGAAGAGTATATACATACCTTTTTGATGGTTTTTGTCTGCACAAGAGCAAGTTCTCTGTTCTCATCTGCTACATACAAGGAAAGTTTCACATATGGGTCACTGCAAAAGAAAACATCAGATTTAATGGCCTACAATTGTACAGCCAGAAAGCACTGCAGAAGGAATTTGTCATGGAACTGGGTAACAACAGCACCTCCAAATACTTCTAGGGGAATTGTCTTCAGTGAAAGCTCAGAACTCTAGCAAGCTACTGACACATTAACAATGAGCTCAGTTAAACCCTGCCCATAAGAGCAGAGATCACTCCCTGCAGCTCTGTCCCTGCTGGGCCAAGAACTCCTGCTCCCACACAGCTCCTGCCCACAGCACTCCACTGAAAGAAGTCAGGGGAAAATGGGAGCTGTGGGGCTTGGCCACCACTCACCCCTGGAGGCTGACAGCAAGTATTCTGAAGCAGTGGTTATAACTGTTTTGAACCATAAAATCAAGCTGCACAGTACCAGCAGTGATTCAGACACACAGGGCAGAGAGGAACCTGCTCCAGTGGAAGCTGCTCCTGCCCACAGCACAGGGTGGAACTGGGTGGTCTTTAAGGCCCCTTCCAACACAAACCATTCCATGGCTCTGTGTTCTAGACTGGGACAAAGAGCATCCTGCAGAACAGGTGAACTTCACACAGGTACAATGTCAGAAGTGGAACAGGAGCCAAGTCTCTGCTTGAAGGGAGGAAATGAGTGACTGAGTAAAACCAGGACCCTGACCTGCTCTGGTGCTTCCCTCTCAAGGCTGCAGCACACTCAGCTGGACAATGATCCAAGACTTCTTGAAAGCATCAACAAGAGGCACTCACAAAACCACCAGACACCCAGATTTACCAACCAAGTCATTCAAATGCTGATACTTCTTGAATTTAAGGAACTATTTGGGACAGCATCACTACAGAAAAATCAGCATTGCACATTTATTATACTGGCTGCTCCATGTATCGAGTATAAAATGCCACAAAGGTGGAAACAAGACATCTTGTTGGACTGATTATTCCTATCAGTAGATGCACATAAGTGCATTTACTTCAACTGCAGTTATGTTCAGAATTAAGCACCAAGATTTAGAAGAAAGCAAAGCATCATTGTGATTTCAAAGAAATGCTGATGCTACTTTAAATTGCTTGATGTACCACGCTAATATTTACAGGTATCCTCCCAGATTTGGGTTATCAACCCACACCTGGGCAATGTTGTTTTCAGGAACCCTTAGAAATACTACAATTTTTTAGTGCTGAAATACCCTGGATGAACCTTCTGTCTACAGAAAACGAAAACTGCGAAAGTGGCACAGATTATTTCTTTAAAATCTATTTCTATTTTTAAAAACTAGAGAATAATTACGTTTATTACTAGTTTCAGTAAGGAAATTCTGCCTTTACTGAAGAAATTACTGCCATCTCTGCCTGCTCTTAAAGCGGGACAGAGTGAGTCAGACTGAGCTATGCAGCCAAGCTCTTGTGCTGAAGGTGAAGCTGGAGTTTACCCAAATGACTGGATATTTGAGACTGTTTACTTCCATGCATTTGTTTACTTAAAACAAACACGTAGCTGGAGGGAGACTGGAGCCCAGGGAAAGCTGACACCGGCCCAGTGGAGCTGTCTCACACAGCCCTGGGGGTGGCCAGCCCCAGAACAGCCCTGCATGGAGCCTGCACAGGAGGCTCAGACACTTCACACTGCACTGACAGCAGCTCTGAGGGACTAGAATGCACCTGATTGATATTACAGCTCTTATCGTTGGAAGTCAATAAATAAAAAGTATTGTAAAGCTTTTAACAACTTATTACTTAGAATCGGGCTCAGATGCCAACAACCAAATAAGCAGTCTAATCTGTGAGCAGCTCCAGATGAACCCCAGGGGTCTGGAGAGCCTCAGTTGTTGGATTCTGCTCTGGGATCAGGTAACACAGCCAGCACTCCTGGAGTCCATACAGCTGCTGGGAGAATGAAACAAGTCACACAGGAAGACCTAGTAGACCAAAACATGAAAATCAGTAAAACTGAGGAAAACTTGCACAAGAATGGAATACATTAAAAGTCACTGGAAAACCTAACCACAAATTGGAATGAAACAGACACTAAGACAAGCAGTAAAATACCAGATTCCTGTCTCACAGCAGTGTCTGCAGATGGGTTAAAGAAAGGAAATCCTGATGATTCAGGTGACAGAAGACGATAATAAATGAGACACTACTGAAAGCACAAAAACCCCCCAGCAAATCAATCAGGCGAGTTTGGACAATGCTCTCAGGCACATGGTGAGATTCTTGGGATGTTCTTTGCAGGGTCAGGAGCTGGGACTCGATGATCCTGATGGCTCCATTCCAGCTCATCATATTCTATGGTTCTATGATTCTAACTTTTGAGCACAGAAAGCAGACTCAGATCAGTCTGGAGTTGTACCTGCCAGATATTCTCACCCTGAAATGGGCTGACTAAAAGGAGGAGAACTCCAACAGTGTTGCATGCACAGGGACACCAACACAGGGACACGACAGACTGACAGAGAGCTGCCCAATGCAGCAAGGCTGCTGTGCCCAAGAGGGGATCCAACGGCAGCTGCAGGGCATAAGAAACCTACATTTAGGGCAAAAATGGGAAATTTCAAAGGACCAAGTAGCGCTTAAAAGGGAAATGAGCCCATCATCATACCAGTGCCTGGGGGTGAAGGGAAGTGAACACCTATCTAAAATGCTCCTTGCTACAAAATCAAAAATGACTAAAAGCACCAAATCTCATCTAGCCAAACGTGACTGGCCAAAACCTAAAGAAAACATCAGCACCTGCCAAGATCAGGAGAACTTTGAAGCTCATAACTGATCTCTGGAGAAAAAAAAGGGACTCCTAAGAAAATTATGCTAATAATCAAAGTTATAATAATCACAAGTTAGTACAAAGACAGTTTGGCAGAACAACAGCCATCAAAACAATCTGAGGCTTAAGAAATCCTTTTCCTGACCTCTGGAATCCCTCAGACATCCAGAATTAGTTATTTGCCATGGTGTTGCCAACTTGCAGTATTTGTCATTTTCTTAAAGCTCAAGCAACTGTAGATATATAATTATCATCTTTCATTTGAATCTCAGTATGAAAAGGCAAGCTTCCAGATCTTCTTCTGGAGGACAACAAAAGCTCTGATGACTAAAAACTCCAGCAAAAAATCTCAAGGAAGATCAGCCTCCTTTTAAAATCACTTTACTTTAGAGCACTGTGAAACTGGGGCTCAGGAGGAGTGCCCCATTTGTTCACTTGAGTCTGGAATCACATTTGCTCTATACTTTTGAAACAGTTTTGAAAGCAGGTCTCAAACTAGCTTCTGCCAGTGATGTGATGTATTATTTACTTATTTTAAGCTCCAAAAGAAGGGGGTGGAGAGCACAGGCACACGTGGAAGAACAATGGAACTACTAAGGCCTACATGGCTCTATTTTTATTTTAAAAGCTGAAACCGCCTCCCCACATATAAAATTTAGTAACACTTGTTATGCAAGTGCGTGAATGCCAGGCTTGTCACATGCAGGCAAACTTTGCATTTCAAAATAGCCCGACTGGATCTCTTTGGAACAGTCTTGCACAAGATAATTTTGCTTCTGTAAGAAACACAGAACCATTCCCTTTGTGCTGCCACTTTTCTGCCTCACATACGTGAGAGAACTGATCAACAGCCCCTGTAATTCTGGCTACAGAAATACCAGCACACTCCAACATGAAAGCAGAGAAGCCTCTCCCTCAAAGCCACATCCCAATCTGGTTCCTCCCCTGCTCTTGAGGGCACCACTATTCGGCTATCAGTTAATCTACATCCATGCCCTTTTCCCACCCCCTCACTCCATCCAGCCTGCCTGCACTCTCCTCAGGGCAGGTGTACCTGGAACAGCATCCTAAATGAGCCCTGCAGGCACTGCCTCCCTGTGCTCCGGAGTCAGACAAGCTCAATGTTCCAACAACCCCCCAAACGACCCCTTCACATTGCTGCCAGAACAGTGCAAGACCTCAGGCCCCCTCCTCCCCAGGGGTCTGGCAGGGCTGGGGCTCTGGGTTTGCCTGCCTTGGGGTCTGGGAGGGCTGAGGCTCTGGGTTTGCCTGCTCTGGGGTCCCTCCACCTGTGGGCAGGTACAGAGGAACGTGCCCAGGTACTCAGTGCTGTGGGAACTGACCTGCTCTGCACAGACACTCTGGGAAATCTGCAGGCTGTTCTGGTGGAAATACAGTGCTTTTACAGACAACATGCCTGCAAAACCACCATGTACAAACTCACATCAGTAACACATCATCCTCAAAAACACTCATCTAAAGGAGTCTCCACAAAATTATGGGAGCCTCAGGGCTGAAAAGAAGGTTATGCTTGACAAGGGGAAATTCTGTGAACGTGAAAATGTTTTTTCAGAATCATTTAAACACTTAAGAGAAACTGTCTGTGCATGCACTTAGCAGAGCTTAAAAAGTTCCAAATTTTTTTTAAAATTCCAGTGTTTTGCTTAGTCACTTTCAGATTCAAAATGGAAACAAACTGCCAAAATATGCATCATTAAAGAAGATAAAGAAGATTAGAATAATAAAGAGATACTTCTAACCAAGTTTTATGGAGAGCAGTAAAAACAATGTTCTAAGGCAGAAGCTCTTACAGGCACTGTCATTTTATCCCAACAACCATTCCCCCGGTGACTTTCCCCATCCCTGCACAGTAAGAAGGGAGAAGTACAATAAGAATGCACAGCAAATACAAGGAATGCTCCAGAACACCCTGGCTGTGTTTGCTCCCTGGCTTTATTTTAGCACGAGCCTTCTGGGTTTCACCTTTCTGCCTGTACTAACATCCATTAAGAGTTTTTCCTCAAAGAGAAGCAAGATTTTGACCTCACTGTCACACAAGTCTCGTGTCCTATGACTAAAGCAAAGCCCAAAATGTCCAATCACACAAGGATAAAGGAACATCAGCTTCTGCAAAGAAAACAAAACCTTACCTTACCCTTCACCGCAAAGCCAAACTTGCAATCCATTGTGCCTAAGCATCCCAAATCTCACTCCTCCATACCAAATCCCAGAGTCATCTTACACACCTCCCATTTCCCTGCTAGTGTTTTATTTTGCAAAGGAAGGCTCACACTTCTTCTGACTGTACAAGAAATGTAGCAAGGCTTTACCAAAGAGCTGCTAGAGATAATGACTCACATCATAGAAGCTGCAAAGTGCCTGTGGGTGAAAAAAGGAGATAAAAATGATACCTAAAACCCCACCTCCAGTGTCTCCACCTTCCTTTACCATGGTATGCTCTAATAAAGGGTAGCAAGATGGATTCCTTTTGTGTTCTTGCTCTCTTGGAAGTCTCCCAGAGCAAAAAGAATATTTTAATCTTCCAAAACAGATGGAAGTGTAAATATGGGGGTTTTTCCTCCCTGAGGCCATTTTTTTTTGCAAAGGTTAAATGAATGCCCTAACAGAATATGCACACATCAGCCTCTGAAGCTGAGGGGCTGATGTACACATAGATCTTTCTATGCCATTTCACACTCCCAAATTATCTTAACAAGTTCCAAAATCCACCAGGCTGGGGAAGGAGCGAGAGAACTCCATGACACATGGCTTGAGGAAGAGAAAAGGTCAGCACAGTAGTTCTGCCTTAAATATTAAAGATCAAAAGGTTTTCTTTAGATGATTTTATTGACATGCCACTTTTTTCTTTTAAAGATACCAGATCCAGGTAAACTCACAGATCACAGCAGATAGCAGGCAGGCAGGAAAGCTGAGGAGCTGAATACAGAAGATTCCTTTCTTCAAGTAACAAGGAACATTTTATTTTTCTGTATTTGTACAAAGAAATTTTTCAACTGAGCAATTATCTGATGAGAATTATTTTTTACTATGATATTATAACCATCAGGAATTATTACCAAGTCCTCTTACTAAGTAGCAGGACCACATCCTCAAATAAACAGCATTTCTCCATGTACAGCTCCTGAAATATATACCCAGTGCATCCTAAAGAACACAACATGTAAAAAGGGTAAAAACCCGCTAATTTTGGTGAAGAACCTGCGGCCTCATTTGCTCGAAAGCCATCGGGGGAAGCTGCAGAAACTCTCTGATGCCCTCTGCTGCCAGGCACAGCCCCGCACCAACGGCATGGGTACACCGGTACCCCGCGCCCGTACCCGGCAGCCCAAAATTCATCTCACACACTTGTACGAGCACCGACATCAGGGTTTCACAAATAAAACTATCCGTTACCCAGCATATTTCTGCTGAGCAGCCTTTCATCTCTTCTATGCCAGCACCCTCTCGTGCACTGGCCGCACACCTCAGACAAGAGGGCTGGGTGATCTCGGAGCATTTTCCACGGAAAGCAGACAGCTCTGCCCGTGCCATTCCGGGGCTGCTCACCGAGTGCCCTGGGCTGTGCTGCCACTGACAACAGCAGCTTTTGGAACCCGCGGGCTCTGCCTGTGCGGGGCCGCTCCCCTCCCACCCAGGCAGGCACGCACACAGCTGGCTGCACCAGCAGTGACTGTGCTCCCCTCAACACCTGCACCCCACACTTCATTCCACAGCCAAACCACGAGCCACGGGTGCTTGCTGAGCAGTGCAGATGCTGCTTCTGCATTCCCAAGTCCAGCTAGGGCTAGAGGAAGATCTCATCTTGTTTCTTTCCTTTCCCACACTGTTAATAACATCCCATTTCCACTACTCTGGAAAAACCTCAATTGCCAATCAGCTAGAATAAGGAAAAAGCAACAACAGAGTATGAACTCTCTCCTACTTGAGCAACTGCCCCGGAGTCTGGGTGGCTCTGGGAACTCAGTCACAGCTCTGTTCCACCTCGGGGCCTCCCTGGGCCAGGAGGCACAGAGCACTCTCCCTCTGGCACACATGCAAGTGCTGAAGAGGCAGCTCATTTGAAGAGGCACTCAGGAGCCAGATTATTTTTTTTAATGGTGTGAATAATTTATGAAAGCAACTGCCTTCAATGGATTTGTCTCTGCTCATCAGGGAAGCCATCATTACCAGAAGGGGAACAGGCTGTTAGCCAATGAAGCTCCAAGGCAGTGCGGTGCTGGAGGAGATAGTTCCAGAGGTACAGCTATCTCCACACTGTTTCCAGTAGTTCAAACCAGATATACCCTAACTCAAAGTGAACTTTAACTAGAAGCAGTGACAGAGGACTTTAAAGAATAGGCACAAGGTAAACACCTGCCATCTTTGTCATCTGCAAAGCCACAGCCACATGAGCTCTCCTCCCATCACGAACCACAGTGACAGGACACACATGAATTAAAGAATTCAGCCACATTTCAAGCAACCTTGTTCACAACAGGACTATACAGCACGACTTACAATCCTATCAGCTGCCTGGAGCCTGCCTTCCCCAGCTCCATCACAGATCCTGGACACATGAAATCAAACCAGAAAAGTGCTTTTCAGAAAAGAGCAGGTAAAAGCAATAAACCCATAACAAACTCTTACACCACTAGAAGCACAGCTCCCTGACATTGAAAAACAGCTGCAATTTTAACTGAAAAGCACTTTACATTTTCAACTTCCAGACAGCCACAATTTTCACTTACCTTCTGACTTAAAAGGCAAAATACAGCAGTGAAGGCACCCAGGGTATCCTACAGCACTGAGTGTCCCAGGGTACCTTTACTTGCTATTAAAATGATTTCCTAGGTCAAAAAGAATCCCAAAAAAGCAAACTCAAGAGTACCGAGATTTCTTTACAGTCTCTCCAGTGCTCTACACTGGTAAGAGACTTTCCTTAGATTTAATCAAGAAGGAAATGGCTTTGAGACTCTGCAAGCCCACAGGCAGTGTTTTATAATGGTAAAGTTGATTAAAAAGGGTCAGGACAACCCACCGAGATGCAAAACACAACTTATGCCCCGTAGTTCATCTTCCACAGTTGTGGAACAAGCAACTGCTCTGCCCCAGTCTGAAGCCCTGCACAGTTCCACCACACGGAGGCACAGGAACTGCAGGTCTGCAGTCAATACACACGGGTTTTCAAACACCTGTACATTAACTCAGTTGAAAGATTAAAACAAATTTTAAAATACACGTAGGGAATATGTTTTTAACTCTGCTTTTATGGAAATCCTACTGACTCGAAATCAATTTCCTTAAAATACGTTAAGGACCACATCAATAGGATTCAGAACAAATTACACTCGGATTTAGCTTCATGCATTTTGAAAGATAAAAGTTATGTTGCTTATGGTCAGCATCAAAACCTGTTCTTCAAAACAACACATTTGGAGAAAGAAAATAACAAAGCTTCGGCATACCACATTCTGCACACAGCTACCAAAGGAACGCTTGTTGCAAATTTCACCCAAAATACTGAAGCTGATAAAACCTTTTAATTGCTGCTTTCATGTAGTTTTAAGCTGGATACACAAGTTAATGAACAATTTGTAAGCATCATTAAAGAAATACAGGAAAACCCACAGGGAAGCTCATTTATACATTAAGAAATTAGTCACTTCAATAAAAGCTAAAATTGGATACCACTAATTTCAAACTGATAAAACCCTTCTAAGTAGATTGGAACACTTGCAGTAGAGCATTTTGTCATGCTTAGGCTTAAGAGAGCAGCAGTGTCAAGCCTGAATTAACCTTCAGAAACAGAAAATTACTGGGCTGGGGTTCATTTTATCTTCAGAAGCAGCTTGTCCCCAGCTATTACCTGGTCGGGTTCTGCAGCCTGGGCTCTGAGCTGCTTCCTGTGCCCACAGAGAGGGGGCAGGGGCGGGCAGGGCTGCTGTGCCAACGCACACCCAGCACCTGCGGGGGCTGCAGCCCTCACAGGGCCCCTGCCCTGCCAAGCTGATCCTGTTCCAAGGATCCAGGCACTGCACAACACCCACCTGGCTCCAAAGATGTCCTTCTTTGCCAGATCAATGCCAGAAACCACCTTCACCCTGAGGATGCGAGACTCCTCCTGTGACAAAAAAGAAAGTGGCTTTAGTGTTCATGCTGTAGAGAATTTTCAGGAGCAACAAGAGGATAGCAGAGAGCAGGAGTCTCTCCTAGGGAGGATCTGGAAAAGAACCTCCTCTTGGAAGGCTTATCTGAATGCAGCCATGAGGACTATTTGAGTCCAGTCAGAGCTGTTAAGAGTTCAATAAAGACAGAGTACGAGTAGATAACAGTAATAACATCACAGCAATAATACTGTAACCATAATAGCAATAAAAGCAGAAGAGTATTTGCTGAACAGGGCCATTTCACATCTTAAGCAATCCATATGCCACAAATTCATTCTGCATTGACACTAAAGTTCTTCAAACACGAGGGAAATTATTAATAACATTTTAGTAATGAGAGATGTCTGTGGTGTAAAAATTCAGGGTGCACAGTTAAAAACAAATCCTTAGAATCATTTTTTTAAGCCTGTCTCACCACCTTGGTGTACGTGGAGAGCTCCAAATCAGCGTTCACTGACAGATGGCAAGTCCTGCAGATGCACATCACCGGAGCATCAGCCTGATGCTCAGTTTATCACTTCATTATATGAAGTGCCTGAGGAACATCAGTAAAAATGGCCTTTTTTTATTTTCCTTTTTTTTTTTACCCTGTTTGAGCAACACAAAGAGGCCACCAGAATGAAAGCTGGAAAGTCTTCAGCAGAAACAGGTTCTGCAGTCCCCGTATCAGTGATCCGTTCTCTGCTCTGATAAGGCTCCCAGAGCTGCAAGATACTGGATTCAATTACAGTAACTTGACACTCCGTTCCTTGAAGCCTGGTCAGAAAACAATTACACTTTCCCACAGGTTTCTCCCAGTCTGTTTGCTTTAGGCAGCTGAAAGCCAGACACAGCTTTGTCAGCTGTCTTGGCACAGATTTTCTGACTGTGAGGAAGGTCAGGACCAGTCCCAAAGTAAAGCCATAGCTGGGCAGCCCAACTCATCCCTCTGGACGGACACACGGACACGGGATCAGAAAACAACAGTCCCACTGAGCCTGTCTGCAGGGCAGGTCCCACACGTCCTGCCCGAGGAACTGGGCTGCAGTAAAACAACACTGGAGACACAAATCCTTCCTGTAAACCTGCCATGTGCTGTTCTCCCCAGCAGCACTTTCTAATTAGGGAACTGGATTTTTTTCACCAAAAGAGGCCAAAGCTTACCTGAGAGGTGGACAAAACAGCATGTGAAAAGGAACGATTCAATGGACTCACATTAGTGGATATTGAAGCTTTTTCCTACGTACCATGTGCCTGGTTTTCTGGAGCAGTTTTAATATACAAAAGGCAATAAACTTGCAAACTGTGATCAAGAGAATTCCTTCAATAAGAGAAGACAGCACAGAAAAATCCAAGCAGAAACTCAGACTGTTCAGACCTCACTGAAGTAGAACTAGAGGAGAAGTTGCAATAGCTGTTTCTATATTATCAATACTACTCAGATTCCCTCTAGCAAAGTCCAACATCAACCTTGCTAGAGTGGCATCTTCTTCCTGCACTCTGCATGTTAACTGATTCAAAAGAAATCAAAGAAAAACACAAACAATCCCTCCCACCATCTTTAAAAGAGAAAAAAAGGCAAGAGGAGCTCCCACTACTGGAGGTTCCCTAACTGAGTTTTGCAAGATACAAAAGATGATGCTCCAGATGATTTAAATCGATTCTCAAAAACATACCTGAAGGGTCATATCCAGTTTAAATATCCCAAAAGCTATGACCCTGTTCCCTCCTGTGAGGAGGCTCTCAGCCTCTCAATATTCCAATTTAACAAGCAGAACAAGTGTTTTTGCAAATGTTTGTTCCAATTTTCATATGCACGAAATACATATACATATATATGTAATGTTTAAAAAAAATAGTTAAACCATCTCCTCAATTAGTGATGAGGTATGCCATATGTATTAACTTTTGCTGACTCCTTGTATGGCAATTTCTTCCTTTATCTCCAAGTGTGCTGTGTCCAGGTAAATAAAAGAGGTAAATTATTTCAGCAATAACGAAGTGATCTCACCTCATTGTCCACCAAAAAATCAGATAGAGGACTGCTTGGCTGGGCACAGCCTGAAACTCACAGAGTACCAATTACCTGATGCAGGTTTCCACCCAGCTCTCTCTGAACAGACTGTACAAGAAAATTAGAATTTTGGTTAATTTTTGTTGTAAACCCAATGACAGAGATCACTAACCACAGAAAAATTCTGCAGGAGAAGAGCCAGCATCCAAACCCCAAATAATAAAGTGATCCCCAGCACAAGCAGAGTGGAATAAGCAGACAGATGAGGAGGATTCAGGAGAAGTGGGGATCTGACACAGCAGACCGTGAGGCTGAATGAAGGATAACAAACATCCAGCTGGAGTCCTACTTCACAAGTAAACAACCAAGAGCAAGCAAAGCAGGGTACCAGGGCTGATCAGACACAGCACAGCCCTGTGGGACTCCAGGCAGGAACCAGGTACACACACTGCAGGAGCGAGGCTCCTGGGGAGGAGCCACACGCAGGGAAACCTCCGGGCACGCTGAGCCACCACGGACACCCTTCCCCGAGCATCAAATGGAATGCATAAGGGACAGGTCCCTCCCTGGAGCAAGATGGCTCTTCTGTGGGACTCGAAAAAAGCACTTGTTTAATTAGTCTGGCTGTACCTTAAACAGCAAAGAGATGCCAGAAGCAGTGGTGTAACCCTGAGTTCTCTCAGCTGAACAGCTCCAGGTCCCACATGGGCTGACAGTGCTGAGCACACACTCAGACTTCCATCAGTGATCAACCACCTAACATATTCTTAAAGAGCAATTTCCCAACACAAACTCCCATTTTCTGGCAAGAGTATCCGATACCCCTTTGAGTCGGCAAGCAATGGAGGCAACTGCACACTACAGGACCCAATCTTGGGACACTCCTTCCCTTCTCCTGCACTCCAGAGGCCAGCACCCACCCTCATCTGCTTATCATCCCACCCCCATCCTTCCATGAGCAGCCAAATATTCCTCCTTGCAACAACAGAGAGATCGGGAGGCAGGAAATGGCAAGCTGGGAACAGTTGAGGGGAGACAAGGCTTCAGAAGTCACTTGCCACTTGAGTTGCCTTTTGCCAAGGAAGAATCTTTGGTTCTGCTAGGAGCTCAAATTATACAGCAGAAAGAAATACTTGTCTGGTGATGAGATTAAACTGTATTCACCTTCTGTGCAGGAAGTGAACACCTGACTGCATTTTTTGTATTCCACTGAATTCCCTATTTTGTAAAGCACATATCCTAAGCTGCTTTTTGAAGCATAGTTCAGCTCACTCCACAAAGACATTTTTCTATCCTATTTCAACCTCGCCTGGAGCATACTGAGCCTGGAAGGGGCTCAGGTGCTGTCACTCCCTACCCTGGGTGGCTTCCAGAGGCCAGGCTGTGCTCTGTGCAGCCCCAGAGCTGATGCTGCAGTTCCATTCCAGCACCCACGGTGCAGAACACAGGTGGGAATTCTGAGCAGCCTGTCCTGAGCACTGCCAATCAATCCAGTGGTGAGGCTGCTGGGAATGGGAGGCTGTGTGTGCAGTGGGGATGGCTGTGGAGCTGTGAGCATTCCAGCAGCTGTCCCTGCCCCCAGACACAGCCCCCCCCAGCTGCAGCACGTGCCCTCCAGGGCCTGGTTACCTATTAGTGCTGAGCTCCACTGCGCCTCACGTCCACACCGACTCCTGCTTTGTCCAATCATTAACATGGAGTTTACATACTCCTGCCTTCCCAAAACATGTCAAAGGTTACAGAGTTCTCCTCTTTGCTGAAGGATAACCTTTACACAGGTTGTGTTCTCTTAGCTGGAATTCACAGTGCCATTTCAGAGGACTCGGTGTATTTAGGTGGAACTGGAAACCTATTATAGATCAAAACTTCATCAACAGTGGACAAACCTCAACTCACCTCAAAAGAGATGAAAGAAAACAGATGTATTTCCAGATTTAGGAGACTTTTGTATATATATTTATCTGTATGATTCACATTCTGTTAATTCTTTGTTAAACACACTCCACATTAACTTTATCCAGTTGCTCTGGAAAGCCAAGTAATTTCTAAGACCCATTAAAGCACTCACATAAAGAAAACTTACTAAGTCCTGCCCTTGGATTATAAAATACCCTGGAGCCAGGGAGTTTAGAGAAGAGTTGTGACAGCAGAAGAGAAGGAACACGGGTCAAGCAGTGTCCTGAGCTGCCTTCTCCCCCACAGGCAGGGTGAAATGCTGCCCCTTCAAAGGGTGATCCAGGAGACACAGCTCAGGCAGCAGCAGCTACACCCACACACAAGTGCTGTAAAACCAACCCCAACAAGCTCTGGAACACACGTGTCTGTTGTGAATGCACTGAAAGGAAGCCAATGCAGCCTAGTGTAAGAAGGAAGGCTGCAGATGTCAGCTCCCACCAGGACAGAAATCCCATGACACATGTAGTGTACACACTGAGAGCAGCCTGAAATAACAATCGATGGGGGTATAAAATTAAAAGGCTGACTCGTTTAAATGAACAGACAAGTGTGAAAGGCACAACGGCTGGATCAATACGAACCAATATTTGAACAGCTGTCATGCAGAGCAGGAAGATTAAGCATTTAACATGTTTTTCCAAAGGTATATACACCATGTCTGAGTGGAACAGCCCGGGACGGACAGGTTTAGGACTCGCCTGTTTCCTGAGCTGCACGCAGCCCGTGTGGGATGCCGGGCTGTCCCCTGGACCCGCAGCACACCCCGCAGTCACACCGGGAGCTGCACTTACCGCAGACCCCGCGCCGAGAGCTCCGCCAGGCACCGCTGCTCAGCTGCCGCCTCCGCCCGCACACGCGGAAGTTCAGCCACAAACAGGCAATCAATGACCATCACCAAGGCAACGAGGGGAAAGGCCAGCGAGCTTGGGTTTCACCTGGAGAGAGCTTCACCTGAGCCACGGTGGGGGAGTGCTGCTTGGGTTCAGTTTGGCTTTTTTCCCCTGCCCTCTGTGTTGAGACATTTTTGATTCCAACCCACGATAGGCGCCAGCGAGGTAAATTTCCACTGACTGCGAGGAGAGAAACCAGATCCCACTGGAATGTTACCTGCACGTAGAGACTCTGTGAATCCGGTTTCATCCACTGAGCACCTCAGCTCTAGTTTTATTATATCTCCAAGTTTGCAAAACATAACGTACTAAAAAAGATAACAGATCTTTAACTCAGTGTTTTGGTGGCAAAACAAATCCAAATGGAAAAGACAACAAACCTTTAATTCAATGTTTTAACTGTGGCACTTCTGGTTTCCTGAATGAAAACTCAGACACAGAACTCGGTGTGCTACACACACACAGTTCCCCAAACACACACTGCTCCTAATTCTCCCCATTTGCAGGGGGAACATCTATCAGGATCTGCAGTTCCAAAGCAAAATCAAGTATGTGTCATCTACTTAAGGGCCAGCGTTGGCCATAGCAAGCCTAATAACCATGTTAGGCTTCTCCTGAATCTCCCAGTAACTGAAACCAAGTTCAATGGCAGAAGAGTTGAGCTGATTCCTACTTCGATTTGGTGGATTAAAGCAATCCACATATGGCTGAGTGGAAAAAAACGTGTTTTAGGGAGCTATCCCACACCACCCTCCTGCAGAGAGTAATTCCCAAATTTGCCTATTCTGTCCCCTAACATCAAACAATGTTGGGCAGCCCAAGAGGGAGAATCCAAGTGGGGTGCCCTGCATGCTGGGCTGTCACCATCACCCTCAGGGAAGGCAGCTGAGAGCACCCCAAGGAAACAGCTAAAGCTATGAGGACATCACAGTGACTTTCTGAAAGCCATAGCAACAGAACGTGGTAAATCTCACTATAATTCTTGCAATATCTTACTAATCTTGAAATCGTCAGTGGCAATTTTGCCAACAGTGTTTGATAAAATCTCAGTTGTGCAATGCAAACAAAACCATGCACCAGGGCTATGACCCAAATCTCCACTCTCCTCTGCAAGTTCAGCACAGAAAACAAACTTAAAAGGTCACTTGGTTACAATTCATCTGGCTCAAGCAGGGACATTAAAATCTCCTTTCAGCTTCACCACAAGCAGCCTAGGAAGCCAGCTCAGAACTTTGTCCTTGCATGTGTTCATCACACTCCTCACCAAATCCAAGAGTAAATCAAACTGTGCCTTTTCTTACCCACAGAGTTCTTCGCTGCAGGATGCAATGTGTTTGTAAAAACCCCATTATTTTCGCCACAGATCACAAAATTAGAGCAACTACACCTAAAAGCTCTTGGAGAAAAGAAGGCTATGCAGCTTGGATCATAAAGACCCTCCTGGCTACAGTGCATTGGTCAGTTCATGGAGCATACCTGGCCCTCCAGAGCACTCCTGGCTGAGCAAGGATTCTCACAAAGCAGGAATCAAGATGAAGCAAACACCAGTAAGCACTAAAAGAACTGCAGAGCTTGGAGAACTATGGTATTCATAAACTCATACAACAGAAAAATGGCAAATGTTTTACAGTAGTGATTCAGGTCCTGTTTCAGACCTTTAAAGAAGAGGAGCTATATTCATGTTTTCCTTGGCTGCAGTGACACACTCAGCAGAAAAAAACACCAGACAGAATTTCATCAAGGCATAAGTTTGTCTTAGAGGGACACAATAATGATGTCACTCTTCCACAGGGACAAAGCAGCAGAAAAGAGCACACAGAACTGGAATGAGCAAGTGAGAACACAGACACCAGGAGTGGAGCATGGGGAATCAAAGGCACCTGCACATCAGTGACAGTGTGTGGGACCAGGAGTCCAGGAACCCAGCCCAGTGCTGAAAACTCACAATTAACAACAAACAATCAAATCACAGTGCTGCCCTCCTGGAAATGCGCTCACAAGGTATTTGTACTACATGTTTTAAAAAACTAAGTGTTCCGAGTGAATTGTGATCTGTTTTTATAGAAACCCACTGCACTCCATGCAGTTAGATATACCTGAGCAATTTTAGCAAGTGTGTTGAACCATGCCACCTGTAAGCTTTGGAAATACCTAGAGGATGCAAAAGAACTTCCATTGAATGGACCTCTTGTACAGCACAAGACCTTTTTCTCCTTGTTTAACTTTCAGACCTTTTATATCATTAAAAGAATGAATGTAAGTAAAACACTGTTTTCTGCACAATCTCATTGACTGAGCTCTCCAGTTCCATGCAGCAATCAGAGAATCATTACAGTTGGGTGAGACCTCCAAGATAAGCAAGTCCAACCTTCAACCCGATACCACAATGCCCACTAGCAGCCTAAGGGCAGGAGGGTGAATTTGCTGAATCATCTGTACATCCCACGCATGTACAGTCTAGGAAATTCTCTTTCCAAAGGAAACCTTGATCTGCTTTTCTCCGGACAAGAGAAGTGTTTAATCTTTGGTGGGAGCAGAGAAAAAGAAAAGCCTTTGGTACCTGTTGATATTAAAAACCCGACAAAGCTTTGACTGGGAATAACTGGTGCATTTGCAGCAAACTGTGACCTGACAGTGACTCTCCTATATGGACTTAGCTTTAAAAATGAAAAAGACCCAAGAAAATCACCCCAAGACCACAGCCAATCTTGATATTGCGTGACAGATCAGCATCAAGAACATCTGCATCCAAGCTGAACATCTACTGTGAATTTCAACAGAAAATTCCTAAAGAAAAGTCTGACAGAACTTCTTTTCCTTCCCTCTGGAGATACAGAAACCAATCTGATTGATTAATTAAAACCTCGAGGTTTTATTTAAACAAGTACCACAGTTTCTGACATGCACAAACTACCATAAAGCAAAGGAATGATGGTTCTCAGAGTAGAACGCTGGCAAAAGAACAAGGCAAGTTAGTTTAATTTCAAATCCTCATTATCCTCAGGTCAGGGTCCAGCAGTACTTCAAAACTGACTAGGCAAAAGGGAATCACTAAAAACCCACGTCCTCAGTGGATGTCTGACAACTCCATCCAGTAACTAGCAAGGGTCTGAATTCCCAATTAGCAGCCTTCAGTGAGAACTCACAGAAGGACCTGACAGGAGGACTTGCTCTCAAAGCAGCTGCTCTAGCACATCACAAAAGTTTTTACCTTTCACTAAATCAACCTCTGATACACTTATATTTTAATTCTTTTTCTAAAAGGACATTAAACACCTTGGTGTTTTTGATCTCATGAAATGCACGAGGCCCTTAACATTCAAACTTTTAAAAAGTGAAAAATTATACCCCACACTTAACACAATCATCTTCATTTTTCTTATGTGAAATGGCATACAAATCCAGTGGAACACTGGATTTTAGACTATCAGTTCCCACAAAAATCCACTGATTTATCCAAAAGCCTCCATCAGAATGCAGCAGATATAGCCACTCCCTGCCCGAATCCAGCAGCAATGTTACTCCGGTTAATGAGGCCAGGCTGGGGAGGGCTCAGAGCAACCTGAGCTAGAGGAAGGTGTCACAGAGCAAGCAAAGATCCTATATCACACAGGGGAGGCTGAGCTGCATTCACTCCAGCAGCCCAGCTAGTTGCCAACAGATCGCACAAACATATTTATGTAACCACAATCTATATTCTTGTTAGATATTTAATGATTCCAGGCCATAAACCAGCAGTGGCTGCACTGTTTAATGACAAAACACACATTCAATAAAAGCGTAATCCAACAATAAACTGTGATTGGAGGCTCATTTCTAACGCAGATAATCCAGGGATCGATTCCACAGCACACACCCACAGCCCAGAGCTGCACCGCTGGCTGCTCCACCTGGAGGAAGGTGGGACAGGGAGCTGCTTAAACAGGCTTTGCTGGAAAAGCCTTGAGAGCAGCAAAGCTACACCAACTGACAAGGAAATGCCAGTGGGATCCTTAAGACCTGGAACAGCTCTGAACTTCTTCAGCTCCAGAAAGACACAAGGCTCAGGTACCCTGGGTGTGGGACACTCAGCCAGCCTGGCAGAGGTGTTTGCCAGAGGGAAGAGCTGTTGGTTACACTGTAATTAATTACTTTGGGATACCAGAACCCACAAGTCACCTCTCCCAACAGCCCATGGCACTGCTCCTGTTACTGCTCTGCAGAGGCTGGAAAATGGATTTACTTGTGCCTCAACGGGCAAAGGGTGCTGGGGGCAGGAGCAGAGAGGCTGAGGGAGGTGAGTTTGCTCAGACTAAGAAGGCAATAACTCCTAATTCCTGTGGATCGCAGCCTGACATCTGCAGGGAATTCAGCCTGTACTTTCCACTTTGTACCTGTTGTAACAGCTTACCTGCAGTAGTTTTAAATCAGAGCAGAAGCTGGGAATGTCTGTTTTCACAGAGACACTTCATTTTCTGACACAGTTTGATTTGTTGCATGAATCATCCCATTATCCAACCAGAAATTAAATTAGATCTTCCAGCTCTTGGCTGCAGTTAATAATTAATGTTACTGTATGAGTTTCTAACCTCCCCTGGTGAAAAAATTCTTCCAAACACATTAACATTTCAGTGAGTGGTGTTGTCAGTCACTCCAGCAGTTCACTCCTTTAGCTTCTCCATCTTGATCAAATTTCTTTTTTTAAAGAATAACAAGTCATAGCCTCTAGCAGTACCTCTTATCCATTAAGGCTTTGCTCCCCAAGAATTTCTCATGTGGGGGAAGAATCACTCCATTACAGCCTCTGCCCAGAGCAGGGAAGAAAAACAAACAGACAAACAAAAAAAGTCAAGTCAATGGGATGGGATCTGCTCTCACCAGAAACACCTCGTGCCAGGCTTTTGGATCCTGCCTGTAGGCCTGCTGTTTCCAACCTACTGGCACACCATGTTCCACCTCCTTCTCCCCGTTCCTTTCCTGCTCGCTTTACAAACACAGCAGCTCTTGACAAAGGTTTGACTCTTTTTGTTCATTATGAGTATTTATTTGTCATATAAATGGATAGCCTAGGGCTAGCAGGCTCTTCCACCTGAGAACTGTGGTGTCTCACAAAGAACCAGAAAACTGTTCATTTACTAATCTAGGCTAAAGGCTGACTAGATTTGGGCAACTGAGCAGGAGCAAACACAGCCCCTCCTGGCTGGAAGGACATATCCCACAGTCGAATTCCTCACTTCTCCAGTGCATCCACTGACATACTGGGATATGCTATGAACAGCCAAAGATGAGAACAGAATTTAAGGTGATATGAAAAATAACTGGAGTAAAAGAACATGCCCAATGCAGGAGACAGAGTAATTCAGCTGCAGAAGTTCTCCTATGCATACATGCACTGAAGGTGCTTCTGAAGAGGAATAAAGTAGGCACCATCTTGAGTTAAAGGCATTTTTTTCTTTTAATGGAATAGGCTTTTACACAGTGTAGAAGAACAGACTCTAAAGAAAAACAAATACAGCGATAGTGATACTGAGTGCTTTTTTGGTTTGTATCAGTAATTTCTGCATATATATTGATGATGGAAGGCTTGGAAGGGTTTTAGCGGGGGTTGGAGTGTTGCTTGCATTGGTTGTTGGATTTGGGGTGGCAGTTTGTTTTGGTTTTTAGTTGTATTAATTGTTTACGGGGAATTCCTTCAAAATTAGTGAAATTCTATCAATAAATAGATTGTTGCCAGACAAGCTCAGAGGTTAGCTCAGTCACTTGTTCCCAAAATGGTACTTGACACTGACTAGACTAAGAAACACTCATTAAAATATTCACCACTCATTATCTAAAACAAAGGCTGCACTTTGTGTCTTGCCAGGCATTCTGGATGCAAACTGGGGCTCTATGCCCCAGACAAAAGGCACATTCAGAACCCATGTTTTGCAGAAGCGCTGCAATAGGGTCAGTCATTCAGCATCCCAGAGCAGGACCTTGGCCCAGGGAAGCACAGATGCACGTTCCTCAAAGAGGCGCAAAAGGAAGGGAGCAGAGGGCACAGCAGTGCTGAATTCCTCGGGCAAGCTACAGGCAGTGCATCAGCTTCCACAGCAACCAGTTGTGCAAGAAAATGATTACTTCCACCTGCTTATTCCTGCCTCTGTATCACATTGCTACCTGCAGAGATGATGAGGTACACACAGGGCAGTTTGCTCCCGACACCACAAGGACTTTCAGAGAGCTCAGTCAACAACCTATGGAATAAAGAACAGGATTTTTCTTCCAAGAGCACAAATGCATATTACAGTGACTGAAGTACAGCAGTGAAAAGCTCTTGGGGTCACACAAATTAACACAAGTCTGAAGAACAAACTCCATTTCCTCCAGGCAGGTTTAAATGAAGTCACATCTCCTTCCAGAAATAACAAGATGATCTATACAATTTTTGTACAAAGCAAAGGGAGAAAACCAGCTTGGAGCTGCAGAGCCCAAACTGCAGTGGCACAGAACTGCCTCCTTTAACAGGCTCCCACGGGAGATGGGCTGGGTTCCACACCAACACACAACCTAAGACATTCCATGGGATGGTATCTGTCCTGAATGCAAACCCATACCCCAGCTGCTTGTACTGAACACAGCAAAATCTGCTCCAGTCGTCCTGGCGGGCGATTCCGGGCTGGGGGATGAGCTACTGCACTGCCTCACCTTCCCAGTAAACATCAGGAGACGAGTGCTAAACCACCACAAGCAGCCCGTTTCCACAGCAACAGTGAGCAATGACACTCAGAGCTTCTGTAGCACATTGCAGCTCATCAAAGGCTATCTATCTATGGGCATGTGTGCTCCAGCCTGCAGGGACACTGGGCTGGGGACCCCAACTTCATTTCCCAAATGCCACAGCTGTGGTATCCAGCACACAGGGGTGACCAAAAGTGGTGAGTGCTTAGCGACTTGCCTCACCAGGTACAGCTGCAGCAGCCATCTCAGCACTCACCTCTACCTCCCTCTCACCCAGAATCTATTTCCTGTCCAAGTTTTGGGAATTTGAAAGAACAACTTCACCCCCTATAGAGCACAGACACTCAGAGCCGCTGGGAGCTGTGCAGCATGCCCGGCCCAGGGTACAGGTACCTGTACCGAGTTACAGCTGATCACCTCTCCCTGGAGCGAAATGAAATAACACAAATGCACGTACAAGTAGCTCAGAACTGAACAGACCAGACCCAAAATGAAATGACAGCAGCACAAGGCATCAAAGGTAAATTCTCATGATGTCAGCAGGCTGAAAAAACCACTCAGGGCTTTGCTAAATCAATTCCAGCAGTGTTAAGAGGCATTTCTTTAGTAACAATGTCAATTGAAACAGCGACTAAAGCTGTGACTGAAGTATTTTAAAATACGCACTGGTTCCAAGCCAAATTTTGGACAACATTCCAAGGAAAAAAGTGACCCAGATAGGCACATGATATGAGTAGGTCACCATAAGACTTAAACACACATTAGCTACAAACTCCAGCATCTTAACTCTGCAGATTTGAGGCCAGTCTCTAACAGTTGTGAAGGGCCCATGGTTTCAACAGCTTCCAAAGGGGTTCTGTCAGGATCCTGCATTAGGAACACGCAGGAACATAGTGACAAATGACCTGGCAGGTAATCCACGCCCGGCCTGTAACCACTTAGCACAGTCTGGTTTATAATGTTTGACTTCCAAACTACAACAGAAACTAGTTAGGACAAAACCAAAACCTGACTGCGTGACTTGCTTTGGCACAACCTCTAGTCCAGCTGCAGGACGTCCCCGTAAAAAACAACTCACCTTGCTCCCAGAGAGCCAGGCCAGACCTGCAGGACAGGGGGTCTGCTGGCCTTTGCTGCACCCACCTCTCCCATTCTCGGATTCCAGAGTGTCACAGCCACCCCCCTTGGGATGCAGCTGACCCCTAAACAGGGATAAGTGAAATCTCAGCCTTAACACAGGGGAGGAAAATGCAACGTTCTTTATCATGCTAATTAGAGCACAGAATGAGAATGTAACTTCTAGCTAAGAGAGGCAACAGAAGCATCAGGATAATCCACTTTGTACAAAAAACAAAATTTGGAAAAAAATATCTGTAGTGCTACCTTAAAAAGAGAACAATCCATTCAGTTTCACTGCCCATTATCTCTCCTAAAGGCCCGCATCCAGCCCTGGTTTGCAGACCTTCAGCCAGCACTGACGCTGTCAGGACCCAGGTGTGTCACAGCATTGCTGGGACCAGCCTACTCTGCCAGGGAAAAGCACACAGCAAGGCCCCCTCCCACAGCGAACAGAGAGGAGGAGTGCCTCCTGGGGCCATGGTAGCAGGAGTGGTGTTATTCACACACACTCCAGGCCAGGCATGCACAAGAATTCCCTGGCCCTGGGACTGAATGCTTTTCTACGGACACTGGAAATAAGAAATGAAATTGTAAATTACCAAACTTGAGCAGATGGAACTGAAACAAACCAAACAGCCAGCAAGGATAAATACCCAAACATGTGCCTCCACCACTTACCTGAAACAAAGAACGTGCCCCTCACTGTGGCACACAGCACCTGAGCTGCCCAAGTCCCATTCCTTGGACCCAGCAGTTCTGCACCTCAAGTGCCCTCCCATCCACTGGAGTGGGGGCAAACTTCAGCACTTAGACTGCATTTTAACAAAGGGAGAGGGGAAAGGCACGTATGTAGTGAGGTAGGGAGGTGTCCCTGCAACCCTGAACTCTAATCAGTGACACCATTACCACAGCTATAAAATGGAGTTGCATGTAAGCAAGATCTGTCCAAGACAGAGCATTTTCAAGTTCTTTCAGCCTAAGTACATATCCAACACCAGCACCAGCTGAAGGTCCTTAGCACATCACACACACCCATCTGTGCCACAAATGCCCACTGCTAAGGAGGCAGCCACAACAGGCAACCCATAAATCCATAAATCCGCAAATCCACATTTGGTTAATTTTAATAAATTAGGCTAAAGTACCTCTGATGGGAGCAGCCAGTACAGCCTCATTTCCAGGCACCTGGGCTGTCTCCATCACACATGGTCTCAGCTTGGCCGCCTTCTTCCCCACCCCAAATCCCAGCATTTCTGTGGGGAGATATTTTTGTCCACATGGCTTCCAGAGCAGCATGCTCCAAACCTTACATCTAGTGCCACCAGGAAGAGGCCAAAAGCAGATTTTCCCCACCACACCAGTTTCCACACAGATCATCCATGAGGAGTCATCCCAGGACACCTTCTCCTGCACACTACTCATCGCTCCCATCCCTACAAAAAGCCACCATGAATTCAGTGTGATCATCTACATAACATAAAGATGCTTAAGGAGAGTCAGACTTTGAACTGCTTTCAATTAAAACCAACACAGATTACAGAACATACTTTCCACCCTCAAGCTAGGATCTGCCAAAGGACAGCACACTCCACAGTTGTGCTCCCTGTTCCAAATCGTTCTGCTCCTCTCCAGCAGATAAAACTACATGGAAACAGGAAAGCCTGACTCGAGCTGGCAGGACAGCGATACAGCCACACTGACCCGTGCAGTGAGGCACAAAAATAAGGTGCTGTGGCTTAATGGCAAAGCCCAACTCATTCATGGAGTGATTCCTCAGAATAGCCAGTGTTCTCACAACTGGAGATATTTATTTTGGTTACAGGCAAAGTTCCTAAATCCTAGAAATCAGGATTCTGACAAACACCTACAGCCTGCCAGCACACAGGAATTATGGTCAAATGGAAGGAGGGAAAAAATGAACAATTACAAATACACATACCGAGTCTGTTGCCCTGGCAGACATGACCTGGCAGACATAATACATCTCAATTAATTCCATAATCCATCTCAGAAATCAAGTGTCTAGATTTGTTTTGTTGGGGCTTTGAGTTGTTTTTATAGGCTGGTTTATTTTTAACTATTTTAACTGCAATTAGCTTCCAAGGCCTGTGCAATTTAGCCACATCTCTTATATTAAAATTAATTACTAGTTTTCTACAGAAAACAATCCCTTTCCTAAGGATTTGGTTTTCTTCCTTCTTTCTGGCAGGGGAAAGGAACACTCCAGCGCTAGAAACTGGGCAGCTTAAGAACCCCATGCTGGAATAAGTTGGCATGACTGTGTTAAATACCTCTGAAAGGCACAGCTGCAGTCTCAGGTAAACCCTGCCAGGTGTTAGTACTGCCTAGCAGCAGTAAAACAACATTCCTTCCTCCCAGTGCTGGAGGTAGGAGTGACCCAGCCCGTGCCACATTCCTAGGCAGCTTACCCAAAATAACAGTGTACACAAAATTACACTGCACTTCTTCCCAAAAGGGGACAGACTTCTACTGCTACAGTGAAACCCTCTATTCAACACAATGAACATTTAAGAGGAAGTAGCAGTGAAAGCAAAAGATGGAGAAATTTATGGAAGTTAATGAGATTTCTCTGTTCACCAACACCAAAATTTAATTGTAATTAAATCAAGCTACTTTTGCACATTGTTGTCACATCTACGACTTTCTGTTGACTGAAGATGTTGGATAATCCAACTCTCACTGCTATTACAAGGCCTGGAAGCTTCCAACTTGCCCAGAAAGTCCCAGCTTATATTGCACAGAGTTTAATTAAGCAAAGGTCTTGGCCCCATCCCATCTTCTGGGACTGAGGTTGTCAACTGAGCCCAATCCAGCAGAAATCAGTGAGCTGCCAATAGGCTGCACCCACAGCACCACCTCTGATATGGCTCTGGATCCTACAGATCAGAGCAGATCCAGAGCAGGAGCTATGTTTGGTTCAGAAAGGATAAGTATTGTATCTCACAGAACCCTTCACTGGCTGGAGACCAGCACCAGCCTAGAAGCTGCAGGGGTGGATTGTTCCCACAACACCCTAAGATGTAACAGCGACTTCCTTCTGATAGATAAGCTCATTGGCACTCCTTCCACGTCTGGTGATATTTTCAAAACAAAACACAAAAGTCCCGTGAGAGGTTTGTTATCCATAACTCCCAGCACAAGCTGTGCCCGGGCTGAGGTGCCCACTCATCAACAGGTGTGGGGCTCACAGTCCATCTTTGCTTCCCAGGAAAATGGCCCCTGTGCGGGGAAGGAAAAGCAGAGCTGCCATTTCCCATCTCGCAGTGCCCTCCAGCGGCCAGCCCTTCCCACGGAGCCCAAGGAACGCTCACTCCCCCTGCCCAAAAGGGCACACAGAGCCATCTCGGAATAGGGGTATAGCTAAAACTAACATTCCTCGCCTACCTCACACCCTCATGTTAATACAAGCCTCCTTAAATGTCTTCACATTCATTTTATAATAAAATTGGAATTTACTTAGTGTCAGCACTAGTAACCAAAACATGCCAATAACTCATCAAAAGCTGGTTTAAAATGCAGGCTGTTAGAAAGATCTATTGACCTCCTGAGAACCACAGCCTATTTTGATATTCTGCCACACAAGTAGATATGCAAGCCCTGTCATTTATGAAATGCTTCCTTACCTGGACTTTTTAATCATCATTTAAGCTTTACGTGCTATCCCTGAAGCCAGTGCACTTAGAGTCTATAAAAACAATTGAGGGTCAATAAAAAATTCACTATTCTGAGTTGCTTATTGCTAAGACACTGTCAGTGCTGTGACCAAGGGAGGCCCCTCTCACACTCAGATAGCAGAGTGAGGCTTTTACATAACCAGAATATTCAGAGCAGAAACAACAGAGCTCTCACTTAAAGGCTCTGTGTTCAGTGGCAGTGACAAAGGGTGCATCTTCTCAAGGAACTCGAGGGCTTTTTCACATAAAGCCTGCAGGGTCAGGTACACAGTGGGCTGGGCTGGAGTTCATGGGGCCAGGGGTGCATCCCTGGGCACACTGGTCCCCCACACTGCCCCTGTCCACCTCCCAGCTGAGGAGCCACAGTGGCCACAAGCTGCTTCTCCAGCACATCAGTGCCCTGCTCCCTCAGCCAGTGCCACAGCAGCCAGTGGTGCTCCAGCAGCCGAGCTGGGAACCAGTGAGATGAAGGGACACGGCTCTGGAACCCTTCCCAGCACCAGTTCTGCCAAAGGCTCCACGGGAACAGCCTGGCTCAGGAAACACCTCTGGCCATGCCAGCACAGCGTGGAAGCAGGCTGAGCAGCAGGGTACAGCCTCACCACTGAGGAAACCACACAAAAGGAAACGTCACCTGAAATCTAACTGCAGCCATCTACAACAGACACTGCAACAACAACTCAGCACTGCCATTAGTTCCAAAGTTTATGGTTTGCTTCAAATGCAAAGTAGAGAAATCCAGCCCTGGACTCCCACTTCACTGCTGTCACCAAGTCTGGGGAGGGAAGGAAAATCACGGCCCTTTTCCTCCCCAATAAATCCTGCTGATCATGAGCAATACCATCTTCATCTTGAGGCCTCTGCAGCCCCATCTCATGGATCTGTTAACATGACACTGACTATCGGGAAGGAGACACCCTCAAGGGAGATCATTCCAGAGCAACAAATCCAGCAGGAACATGTAAACACGAGGCACAAAAGCCAAGCTCCCATATGCCTCAGTCTGAAACAGTTTGCACGAACAGGGAGTTTATCCACCACAGCACGAGCTGCACTTCACCCCAGCACCACTGTGGCAAATCCTGGCTTATTCCTTACCATGATGTCAGATCCAGTGCAGGGGAGCCTGTGTTTTACAGGAATTCATCCTATCCATAGGAACCATTTCCATCACACTCAGAACTGGGCTTGTTTCCCTTTCCCCAAAGTGTGTCTCAGTAAAGCGAAGCACCACACAGGCTCCTGAGGTCCTGAAATTCTTCAGGATTTATTCCTCAGGCACAAGGCTTTGCCCAGCACAGCACACAAAAACTAAGATGAAAGGTTAGGCTGCAGTGACTACATGCAGAATTATTTATCTTGAGGCATATGGAATTGTATCTCACACATTGAGATATTTTCAGGAACATAAGATCCTTTTGACAATTTCTAAGGCATGACAAAATGTCATCTCAGTAGGAAGCTTCTAATTCCAATTGACTCAATGACAAGTCACAGAAGTTAAATAGAACTTGAAAACAGAAGAATGCTGAACTGCAGAGAGCAGCCTCACATATGCTTTTTTCCCCTCTAATTTTTAACCTCTTTTCCCCCTAATATTTTTAAGTATAAAAAGACACTCTTAAAGGATCGTTTTTCTGAAGTTCCATTTTTTATTCAAGCAAACAAGATCCAAGGAGCTGCAGTTTTGCTTCCATCCAAGGACACTGAGAAAGCAAAATATTTGTGGATTTGCGTGGGCAATATCTGACTCTCAAGAAACCCAAACTGAAACAAACAAGAGGTACACTTCATTCACAAATATTTTCCGCTACAAAGGGCTGCAAGTTTATATATACACTGATATTTAGAGATTGCATGAAAGCATCTAAGCTTCTAGGAGCCTTATTTCACAGAACTGCAAAGGGGCTAAGGTTGGCACGAGCCTCTGGAGGTCACCTGGCCCACTCCCTGCTTAAGCCAGAGCTGGCTGCCCGGGCCTGGATCCCGATGGTCCCAAAGAGCCTCAAGGAGGGAGCTCCAACACCCTCTGGGCAGCCTGGCCCAGTGAAAAATTGGCAGGATATGAATCTGATTTACAACTAATTCAAAGTAATTAATATAAAACACTTTGCAGTTCAGGTTTATAAGAAGGCTGCTCTATGAACACAATACGGTCCGCCATAGCAAGCTGCAATGGTTGGCTCATCCCCTGTGACTCAGTGATCCCCAAATCCCCAACCTGCCAAGCGTTCCAAGACCTGTTAAGAGTCCTGGGGCAAAGGGGACAATGTCCCCGTGGAGGGCAGCCCTGTGAAGCACAGCTACCCGCAGGGATGAGGGCAGCCCCTGCGCTGCAGACACGCCGGCACACGCGCAGCCCAGGCCTGCTCCACGCCTACCACACACATCAGCTGTGCGAGCAGCAGGGAAGCCTGCGCCTCTGCTCTGTACCACACACTGCTGCTTCTCTCTCTGGAGAGCCACTCAGCAAGTCCAGCTTGCATGTAAATCACTGCATTTTCCAATCAGCAAATGTGCCAGGAGTGGAAGCACTGCACAAGGCCACTCAAAGCCCTCCAAAACCCCTCTACAACAGATCTGCAAACTGCATTTCAATCCCAGGCAGGAACAAAGGAAATGAATAGGCTGAATATGTCCACATATGCAACTCAGCCTCTCACAGCTAACAAAGCTCTGCTTTCCAAAAAATCATGAGCCAAGTCCAAGCCAATGCTAGTGGGAAGTCGTTACCCACACAAGCCAGCATGCAGAGAACTGTCAACACACCTTCCTCAGCCCTCTTGAGCTTTACTAGAGCTTTCTTACAGGCACCTTCCTGAAAGAGACCATCCTCCCCCCTCCATGCTCTCCTTTGCCCATTACTAGAGATTCAACAGCAGGTCAAGCTCTCAGGGTCATGAAACTACAGCTCAACAGGCTGTGAGTATCACACCTGCACCCTTCTCCATGCCACCCCTCCCTCAGTCCCCTTTCCCTTTCTTCCATCCTATTTCCATTTGTGGACTCCTGCTATAGTTTTAGATGGTCACTGTTCTTCCTGAGAAGTGTCCAGCATCAGCGACTGCACAGCAAAGCAGGAAACAAAGCACAGTCTCCTGTCCCTCAGTCAGTGTGGCTGTGCTCATCACTGCAGCTGTGATATTGGTCACTGCTGAGAGACCAGAGTGTTTCTTTTCCCAGCAGCTCGCTCCTTTTCCAACAGCTTAGTTCTACCTCGGGAGATGAGTGACAAACAGATCTCCTTGCCCCCTGCTCCACGGGCAAGCTCCCCAGTACCAGCTGGGGCAGAGTATCATAGCAGGAACAGCCCCTACTCTCCCGACATCCCTCCATCTCCAAGCCAAGGTGAGAGCAGCCAGCAGATTTCTGCCTGTATCCGTTTCTCTTTAGCATTCTGTGCAAGTAGCAGCATATGCCGAGGCAGGGACAAAAGACACAGTGAGCGCACGCACAACAGCAAAGGCAGCAGCCAAGCTCCAGCGTGATGTTCTCAGCCACCTCCCTGAGACCTGGCAGGGTGGCTCCAGCTTCCCTTTTCCTCACAGATCACACCTACTAATATAAGCACAAAAGCACCTCCAACCAAATGTTTTGGAATGCCCATGTTGGGACAGCAAAGCCCACTGCCTTCAGCCGTCCCTCAGCCTGCGTAAAGCCCCCAGCAGCCCAGGAGCAGGCAGGATTCCCGCAGGCCTTCTGGCAGCCCCGGGGCAAGCAGGGCCCTGCAGATGGCTCGGCAGTGGGCCCGGCTACCTGCAGGGTCAGGCAATGCACCGGAGCTGACCAAAGCTGCTTGGGGACAGATGCCAGGCACCGCTGTGCTTACACCAAGGCTTATAGAAACAGCCCAGGAAGATTCTCCTTTGCTGTTGTGCTCGCCATCGACATCACCCAAGGCTCCTGTGACACCCTCTCCTCTCCCCTAATTTCACACACAGGCACAGCATTTGCAATCCCTCAGCTCTCAGCTTTACAATTTAACAAAAACAGAATGACAGCCCCTCTCACCAAAATACCCACGCCTGCCCAGGAACCTCCTTCCCAAAGAGAACGAAACGTTACAGCCATGCAGACTCGGTGCCTCTGAAACACACCACGTAAGAAACATTGTCTATCAGCTTCACAAGGCAGATGTTTTTAATGTTAGTTTCTTCTACACCACAAACAGACTGACACATCACCCGTTGTGTTCAGTCCCACAAAACCGGAAGCAATACTGCTGCAATTACTATTCACTCCTGTAAAAATAAAAGCAATACGTGCACTCTAACAGCGATACCCTGAAACCACAGCCCAGTAATGCAGCCTTGCCCATTGCTGATGCTCTATGACACTGGCTCCTAAGAAAAGAAGCACCCGACCAAGGCAATGAAACAAAAAGGACATTAAATAAGATTTTTAACGTTTACCTAAAGTAAACCACACCGTTCTCCTCATGCCTGTATGATTTGTTTGGTTCTGCAGAAAACATCGGCTGATAAAGCCGGCACACGGTGATTACTTATCGCGGGTCCTACCCCGCTTATCAGCTCCATCTGCATTGGGGCCAGGCTGTGTCTGACACAGTATTCGGCTCACCGGCCCGGCGGCCGCTCCGCTCCGGCCCCGCTGCCGCTCCCTGGGGACACGGGCAGCGCTGCGGGGAGGAGGCGGCGAGGGGCGGCCGCCCCCGCCCGCAACACCGCCGGCCGTGGCTCTTTGTTCGCCGCCGGCCCGGCCGAGGCACCCGCGGGCTCTGGGCGGCCGCACCTGTCTGAGGTGCGGACAGCGCTCCCCGGGCCGGGCCGCCCCTGGGCAAGTGACCGCCGCGGGAGGGGCGCGGAGCCCTGAGGGGCGGCCAACGCTTGCCCTCACGGACCGACCGGCGACCTTCGCCCAGCTCCCGAACCTCAGCCGCGGCTACCGCCGACGGGGCTCCGGCACACCCCGAACCTAGCCCGTCCGCACCGACCCACCTCGTCTTCCGAGAGCCCGTACACTGGTTCCGCCGCCGCGGTCGCCATGGAGCCGCTCCCGGGCCCGCCGAGCCTCCCACCACCACCTTCTCCTCCTCCTCCGCCTGCTGCCGCTTCTGCCGCCGCTGGCCCGCGGGCGGCGGAAGGCGCCGGGAGCCAAGCCCGGCGGAAAGGGGCCGGGGGCGGGGCCGCCCGCGCTGCCGCCGCCGCCGCGGGCCGGGGCTGAGCACGGCCGCAGGGACGGGGAGCGCCGGCGGGGCGGGGAGAGCGCCGAGCCGGCCCAGCGGCGGCGGGCGGGGCGCGGCACAATGTGCGGGAGGAGCCCCGCTCCGCGCCCGCACCGCCCTCAGTGACGGGCGTGAGGGGACGCGAGGGACGGGCTTGAGGGGGCGCGAGAGGGGGCGCGCGGACAAGGGGGTAAAAAGGGAGGGAAGAAGTGGGCGCGCGAGGGATGGGTGCGCTCGCGGGGGGCGCGCGGGGGCAGCGGGCGCGTGTGGCAGGCGCGTCCCCCAGTGGGCGGGAGTGGCACGGCCGGGCCTGTCCCGGGATGTGTCCCCGCGCGGGACCGGGCCTGTCCCGGGATGTGTGTCCCCGCGCGGGACCGGGCCGGGGAGGCGCAGGAGGGAAGTCCCCGCTGTCCGCGGCTCTCCGCAGCAGTCGGAGCTGGTCTCTCAGTGTGTCATTTCTCCCCTCGCCATCACGGGTTTTAGGGAAACAAAACACTGTAGACACTTGGAGTGACTCCTGAGCAAAATCAAGTCCCGCATTAGCTCTAAATGAGCTTTTGATTTGTTTTCTGGCCCTGAGCTGGCTCTGCCCCAGCCGTGCCCCTCCCTATGCTAATCTCCATTTATGATCTCTCGGTATCTCCTGGCAGTACGTGGTTCTTAAGTGCAGGCTATTGAGGGAGTACCATGGCAGCGGTGCCTAGACACGTTTATGCAATGTGTTAGCAAAGGCACGTGGGGCTGCTGGCAGGGGACACATCTGTCACCACACAAGGCTCTTCTGGGCACTGATGTCAAGTGCCACTGGCTCTGGCTTCAGCAGCCTGCCTCTGTGTGCTCAGGTACCTTGTACCTGTTTCTGTTCCACAGAGCCCAGCAAAAAGGGAAAAAGGAGATCCCTTTTTCTGGAGAGATTGCACAGCAGTCTGTAGGCCAAAAAGCGTTTTTCCAGCCTTTCCAAAGCCCTTTTGGGGCTGGAAGGATGTGACCTCTGCCCAGATAGCAGTGCCTCGGAGCTGAGCATGAACTGTTAAAGTCCAGCCTGGGGAGACATCAGCCTTTGTACTGCCACGGGTCCCTCCTGGCCATAAACCACACGTGGTGCAGGCAGGGCTGGGCTGGGCAGGGGCTTCTCCAGCACCAAACTGGGCTGTGTGCCCAAACCCTGGCATGGCGAGTCCTCCGGAGCACCAGGCTCCTTCCACAGGCCTCTTGCCAACACAGATTCGGTTTTATTCCTCTTTGTTCTGAGCTCAGCAGATCATTCCCAGCTCTGGGTGTAGCTTTGTCCCCCTGCTTTTCACTCACCTACTTGGTTGCTTTGAGAGAAGCATCTTCACCACCTCCCTGGATACCACGGAAACCAGGATTTCAGGAGTCCTTTCATTCAGTCCATAAACACATCTCAGTTCTTTGTCTCCATATCTTTCTGTGCTGACACCGAGGGTTGGAAACCATCAGGACCTTGGCAGGTTTCTTTTCAAGAATATTTCTGTTTCTGAATTACAGAATGAAAAAGAAACAGTGTAATTCAACAGCTGTAAGTGAACTGTAATCCCAGCTTGGTAAGGATGGATACATGGATACCTCAGAATCCAGATCTTTTCTGCAGCACATGGCCATGTCCCTCTGGAATCATATCCATGGCTTTTTCCTTGCACCTCACAGCACCTTGGTTGCTGGTGGTGTACAGTCAGCCAGCATTCTCACCAACAGGTGCTCCCCAGGGAAAAATACACCTGTACAGGAGCAGAATGAAAGGATCTCTGAGGCCAGAGCAGAAAATTAGTGCCACTAATAACTCCGTTGGATTGCAAAGCTTTAGCATTGAATCCAGGCTGAAGATTACTTGTTTGTTTGCCTGTGCATGCTACATGCATAATTCCTCTTTGGAATTGTGTTTACAATAATAGATGGCCCTGGAGAGATGTAATTCATGTGATAATGCTGACATCAGAAATCTCCAGGTGCCGCTTGGATGATTTATTACTGGCCTCTTTATCGAACCAAGCCCATGAATTATTTACAATTTTCTGAGGAAAATAGATTTAGTATGTCTTAGGGCTGGCAATTCTCCATGAGAGCTGAGGCTGCCTCCACCTGTGCAGAACAAGAAGCAGTGGGGAATGGGAGGAGGCAGCACCCCTGTGAGTGCTGCATGCCCTGCTCATAGCTGGGTGGCACCCAGGCAGGGGGCAGGACAGTGGGGAGCAGTGGCTTGCTGGGCCAGATCTGTGACTGCTTCACTGCTTCCCTAGAAATTCCTGATATAAAAATGTTACCTGAACGCTGCTGTGTGTTTCACAAGGAATCTTCAGGAACTGCTGGTAAAACAGCCAGTGAAACACTGAAAGCTCAGCTATCCCCACTCCTTGCAGCCATTCTGCACTGCCAAAGCTCAGCCATTTCCAGTATTTGTGGCTGTTCTTTGTTTCCCTGTTGGACTTAACTGTACCAGCTGTTACCCAAATACTGGGAGATGCTACTTAGAAGGTCGCTATAACATGCCAGTGGAGAGACTTTACACTGTAAATCCCGTATACTTTTAATCATCTACTGACAGCAGACACAAAGAGAATCCAAATAAACCATGATCTTCCCAAATACAGATGGTTTGGATTTTAGAGAATTGGCTTGAACAGATTAATAGAGCCCCGACCTAAGCAGAAAATGCTCTTTAGGAAATGAGCTGGATGCTTCCAGCTCACCAAACAGCATTATGAGAGCAAACTGCTGCCAGAAGCTGCCCAGAATGACTTGCTTTTTGCTGTTCAATTTATTATTTATTTTTTCTCAACAGCTCTGGTGAAATATAAAATGAGAGTGCAGAGGTGAAAATCACCCAGGCAAGGCTCTCTTTGGTTTGATGTGGCACCAGCTGCACATGGAGTTAGGTAATTCCTGTCTTTTAAATGATTATTGTACTTCAGTGACTGCCAAGGGGTATTTAGCATGTTCTATTCACACTGTATTACTCATTCCAGTGGACTTAACAAATCATAAAAGTAGTAGTGGCAAGGTACAAATTTTATCTGATCGGTTTTTCCGTCGTGGTTTAAAACAGGATTTCATTATTTCTGCAGAGGAGGAAATAAAATCTGCATCACAGTGGGCCAAAATGAGGCTGTGTACTGGCACACCTCAGCATCATTCAATATTTAATGGTGTTACTTAACAATGTTTTGCTGAAAAAAGGCTTTTCCTACTGCAAAGCTTCTGTCTGGTGATGATTTTTCTCCTTTCTTCTGGAAAAATGTCGTAAGAAATGTTAATATTTTATCAGATTGCTGTTGGAGTAACATAATTGCCTGTGTTCTCAGTATATACTTTCCTTGAAGCATTATTGAAGTGGCTGGGGACTCAGCATGGTTCAGAACACAGAAAACTAGTAAAAGATTAACTATTTTAGAACATGTCAGTATTTTATAATGTATTATTGGGAATGCCATAGAAAACTCATCAAAGCTAGAAGCCAAGTTGAATCAAGCTCCCACAAACATAAATTGTTAATTGTTGCTCAGTTCCCAGTGACAATATAACACTGCAGGCATGAGCAGGAAAAGGAGAAGTCAAGAGAAGCCCTGTGTTTGTGTCAGTAATTTACAGTAGTTTACAGGAAAGGAAAAACCCAACATTTTGGGGCTATTTAAAGAGTAATAATAGAATTGCACGAGGTGTGGTGCCACAAGGTTTTGGACAGGGACTGCTAATTGTTCTGGAAGGCCTTTGATATAGTCAGTGGCCTGCTTTCCAGACAATTCCTTGCAGCTCCCCATCTCCCACAGCATGGAAGTGCTCTGGATAGTGTGGGAGCAGAGGGGCCAGGTCCCCAGGGAGCAGGGCCACTGGCAGGGACCAGCTGGGCAGTGCTGCCACAGAGCAGGGCTTTTTTTCCAGCTCAATACTTAACCTGAGGACGTTTTACCTTGCTTAGCCCATGAGCAATCTAAATACCATGAGATTTGTTCTGCAGACTGTTTCTTTCACTTGAATTTCACATTCTGTCTGTGTTAATAACCCTGGGTTTGTTGGAATGCTTGTGGTACTGAGAATCACAGGCAGACATCCCTGGGGAGGACAGCAAAAGAGAGAAAGAGGAAAAATTAAATGAAGCCTGAAGCACTTATGGAGGTAAATTTGCTCAGATCTACACTGTGTCACTGAGCAGTGTGTGAGTCCCAGCTCTGTGTGACAGTCTCTGTCTGGGTGAGTGGCAGGGAGGGAGAGCATCCAACAGACCTGGGGTTGAGGGCTGGGGACAGAGTCAGGCACAGGAGCTTTCCACAGCCTCCATGGGAATACCGGTGCTCAGGTGAGTCACATGGGCCTGAGTCAGGCCCAGAGCCTCTAATCTCTGGGGCATCTCCCGAGCAATGCTGTCTCTCCTGTTCCACCACAGCACAGGCCACTGCAGGGACAGGAGCTCTCCCTCTGCTCCCTGGGCTGCTCACGCCTTGAGGGAGGAAAAACCCCAGACCTAAAAGACTGGTGTTATTAACATTCAGGCTCATCTTGCTTGGTCTCATGTCTCTGCAACTGGCCAGAGTGGAAAATTACCTCCTTCTGTTGGCCTCTCTATAATTCTATGTAATTTGATTTCTCCTGGTTCTTATATTACGGTGCATAGGGAGTAAGTATCAGCTGTCCATCTTCTCCAGAGATTTGTGCTTTTACAGACCCATAACCCTCTCCTTCAGTCTCTTTCCTGCTGTGAATCTGTAGCACACTCAGTCCCTCCAAGATCCACAGCTGTCCTTAACCTGTGAGATTTCCAACAATCCATTTCATTTCTAAGCAGTGCCTTTGCAATCCTCACCCTCTTTTCCCCCCTCCCAGCCCGTTACAGGGTGGCTCTTTGGGAGTAAGAGCCGTGACAAACACAACCCTGAGACAGCAGACCTGCATCTTCCTGTAAAGCATTTTTGGCTGTGGATTTGGTATTTGCAGCATTGGGCTACCCCACCAAACATGGCTTTCCTTTGCTCACATCCTGCTAAAGCTGGTGTGGACGTGAGGAGCTGTCAGCACGCCACCCCCCCACACCATGGTGGGATACTCTGTATGAGCTTGAAATGTGATTGCTGAGGACACAATTCCTTGTCCAGGATCCTGCAAGTGTGTTTTTGGCTGGCGCAGCCCCAGTGAAAATCCTGCACCAATGCTTTCTGGAAGGAAGGGAGAGGTCGGCTCAAGCTTTGGAGTCCTGTCCCTGGGAAGAGGACACGGGAATTTGTGTCTCATGGAAGTTTCCAGATTGTTGCCTGTGTTGCTCATTCTATGCAGGATTATCAGTAGGGAATTTGCCCTAAAATCCCTCTCTGGAGGCCCTTGAGGAGACACTGCTGTGTTCAAGCTGGAGAGCTCTGGGAAGGAGCCCAGCTTTTGTAAATCCTCTATCATTCCTGCCTCAAACTGTAATCAGCACAGCCACCCCACCCGTCCCACTGGAATTCCAAATCATGCATGCATATCTCCTTTCAGGGTGGAGATTTCTCCTGAACTTTGGGTTTCCTAAGCCCCAGTGTTTGGGCTGCAGCTGACAATCATTTCTCCTATGTCTGCAGGGCACGGAATGGCTTCTCCCATTCCAAAAGCCAAGTGCGTTTATAGAGGTTTATCCAAGTTAGGACAAATCCTCCTCCTCCAGGGAGATTTTGGAAGCACGAGGACAATGGGCTATCCCTACTTTTACTGTCATCTTTCTAAAGGAGAATTCGTTCACTTAACCTCAAATCCAGACAGCCTCGGGATTTTGCTTCTTGTAGAATTGAAGGCAGGTCAGACTCACAGTCCCACCTTTAGATCCTTTAAAGTGTGACAGGCATACAATAACAGACAAACTACTTCAGTGGGGTTTGGCAAGAAATCTCAGCCCCCCATCTTTGTTCCTGTACAAAAGAGAGATATTAGATATCCCTCTCTCAAAAGCAGTGATGAGCTTTGCCATTTCTGTGCCTTCATTTCACAGTACTGACAGGTGTTCCTGAAAGCAGGTGTAAGAAGCTTTCAACCATTTCTATACAGGGCTATAAAGATTTGGGAGAAAATTGACTTTTTGTGGTTTCCTTCAGGTGATGTCCTCAAATCAAATCTTTTAGGAAATACCTGCTCTTTAGTAAAACAATAGAAGCTCATTAGAAGAAGAAGAAGAATAACTTGGAGACCCTGGAAGATCCTTGGGCACAGAAAGCAACAGCATCCCTCTTAAAGGGGTGGAAGATTGGGCTCCAAGCCCACGAAGTGCTTGCCAGGATGTGGCTCCCATCCCATCAGCTCACACTGAGGCATTTGGATATTCCTGTTCAATGAGCTGTTTGGTTCCCTTTGGGTTTGTATTGTTTTTTAAACTTTCTGTGCATTCAGCCAAAGCAAACTGTCATGGCACAAGTTATTGACTGAACTTCCTAAGGAGCCTTAGCCCACAGTGGGCACTGCAGCAATAAAATTGCACAATGTTCACGTGCAAGTGTTTCACTGGGATTTCTGTGAGTGTGATTGCAATAGGGAAATGGATCTGTTGTCTGTGCTTAGAGGAATTATCTTTATAAACAGTTCAATTCCAGGCTGAGGGGCATACCATGAAATCAGCCATGTGCAAACCAGCCAGAATATTTCCCCTCTATTTTCTTATGCTGTTTGTCTTACTTCAACTCAAGCTACCCAACATTTCCCCAGAGACTGAGGGTGGTTTGAGAAATGCAGGATCTCTCTCCAAAACAGATTCCCAATGGTTAAATAATTGATTGCATAGGATTAACAGTACAAGAGAGTTCTGGTGTAGGATAAGGAATGCCAGTTAAGAAAATCCATATTCCAAAATACTCCTGGAAGTGCTCAGTGTCAGTCTGTTGAGGAGCCCAGCAAGGCACTTCCCCCTTGGGTGTAAGGCCCACATGGCACCCTTGGCCCAGCATCCCCTGGCTGGGCAGTCTGAGCACACAGAGGAGGGAAGAAGAAGAGGGAACAAACAAAACAGAGCAGAGGGAAACACGAGGGATTAGTTAGAGGAGAACTGGGAGGGGAGTAGTGAGCAAAAGGGTGAGTAGGAGGAAAATTAATCTGAGCTGTAGGCATGTAAAAGGTACATAAAGCCATGAAGATGGCACCAGATTAGAGTCGTGAGTCAAACACTGAAGCATGAAACAAGTGTACAATGGGTATCCCAGATTGTTCTAATTCACACAAAACCTTGGGGAACTAACCCCTCTGCCAGAGATCTGTTACACAAACCCAGTGTTCATCATGTGCAGTAAGTGATGCTCAAAGGTGAGTCATGGAGCTGATGCACATATGTGGGGTCAAGTGGTGGCACAGGTTCCAAATGTTCCCAAAATACAAGGAAAGAATAGAAAGGGATTAAGAATTGTGCCAAAAAGTAAAAACAGGATTACTTTGAAAGACCTCACCCTGACAAAGCATGGTTTTTACTTACAGAGCCAGCTTAGGCTCTGAAGAGGAATCAGTTCAATCCACCCAGCCTCTGAATTACACTCACAAACATTTTTCCTCAATCAACCACACAGAGTAGAGACACTTACCCTGGCAAATCAAAAATGGCCAGTGCCAGATTATACTTGTGATGTTTTCTCTTTTTGTAAAGCCTTATGTGCCTCACTATTTATTTCTGTAAGGTTACACTTCTTTATAGCACCCTCTAAACTTTGAGCAGCCATGCATAAATTCACTCCAGAACTGGCTGAACGTCATGTGGAGACTGTTCTGGTGCTTCCATGTCCATCTCCATCTGGTATGCTGGGAAGAAGAGCCAGAAGGGTGCTGTGAGTGGCACCTCCTCTTGCCAGAAGACCCTCCAGGTAGCAGTTCATGCCAAAGGCAGAACATGCTCTCCAGGGATGGGATCACAAACCTCATGTACTCAAACCATCCCCAAAAGAGCAAACTCCTTCTCTGACACAGAAAGATCCAGAGAGAAATTTCAGCAGCAAGGAAGACGTACAGATCTGTCAAAAACACTGTCTGAGGTTACCTGAGGTTCAGCAGGTTGGCATTTCTGTAACAGACAAACATGTTTTGCATTTCTGTTTATAAATTCTGAGCACAGTCATTTCTGCCGACACTCACGGGGATGGCAGCACATGGCAGAGGGATACTGGGGACAGCACAGCTCCATCCACCCAAATGAGGTGGCAAAACAACAATTTGCAGGAATTCTGAGAGCAAGAATAGGGAATAGTAATCAACCAGAAGCTGAATGTTTATCCGAGGGTACAGGTTGAACACTGCAGAGTCAGGAACAGTTCTCCAGAGATGTGTTAAATTATTCTAGAGTAAGGCTGAAAGCGTGGCATCTGTGTGAGCCTGTGCAGCTACCTTTCTTGCTGAGTGGGAGGAGGATTAGTGGAGAGAGAAAAAAGACATCAGGGAAGGTATTCTGTGTTGTCAAAAGCTGCAGCATGTGTAACTCTGTGGGTGGCTGCACATCCTTACAGAGTCCCCACGGATTGCAGCGGGGCTCTGCATCTTTTCTTATCAGCCAGAGCTGGGTGCATCCTCCTGTGGGCACACACCTCTAACAGGAATATATTATGGATTTGTTTTGGTCAAAACAAATAGCAGCACTTTTGAAGAAGCTGCATAAATTTAATGCAGATATGCCTACATCAAGATTGCTGACATTTTTATAGACCAACACACACAAAGCATGAATCACATTTACCAGCAATCCAGTGCTTAGGCATTTCCAGTCTGCTTACTTTGGGAGTTTAATCAAACGAATACTAATAATTAATATCATTAATTAGCCATTTAAGCAGTAATGGGGGCTTAAAGTAGGATGAGTGAGTGAATTTCTAGTTAGCTCATGCTTCCCTGCATATTAATTTTAAGTCTTGAATAGAATCATAAAATACCCTGAACTGGAAGGGACCTACAGGGATCAGCAAAGTCCAACTCCCAGCTGGCCAGTACAACCTCTCCTTGCCCTCATTCTGTTTCAAATCAATCTTTGCTACAGTTCCACATGAGCTCTCTCAGTGATTCCTTTTCTGGAATACTTCCCCCTTAATTTCAGGCTTCAAGCCACGTCTGTAGGGAACAACATTTCAACTTCCACAAGGTACCTTCTTTGGTGCAAAGACCAAAAGAATTTCTTTTTCCTGTGTATATGGAGCCTGGAAAAGAACCATGGGAGCTATAAGCCAGGAAAAGAAGAAAAGGATGCTGTGGCAAGTTATAAATATATAAATACATAAATATATATGTGGCCACTTTATTGTAATGCCACATATATATATATGTATACATACATACATGCATGTGTGTATATATACATGCATGGCTCTTGGTACAGTCCCGCTCATGAATATGTTGCATAAAATGACACTGTGAGGTGGCTAAAAGCAGTAACTTCCTCCAAAAACAAACTGACTCACTCCTGCATGTCTCTGGTAAAACAGGGATGCTGCACATGATGGATAATCCCTGTGGATGCTGGGGATAGCTGCCTTCAGAACTGTGTGGTCCCATGGCAGGACCTGGCTGCTCACAAATGGCTCCTGACCTGTTCCTGTGTGCAGGGAACATTGCTGGAAATCTCTGCACAGAGCTGGGTGTCCTCCTTGCAAACTGCCCCTGAACAGAGAAAAAATAACAATCCACATAACCTATTTATTGTTCCTTTTATGTCTCAAACCTGTGCTTCCCTGCCCAGACAGGCGGCCCATGTGGCCAGAGAGCAATTGTAGGGCAGAACAATCCATTAGGAGCATCTGGATGCATACCCTGAAGCCACAATTTGTCCTTGCTGCTCTTACTTTCTTCTCCTTAATTGTATTCCCTGCCTGCTGGTGTGTGAGAAGTATTTCAGTCACTGGAATCACTTCACTAGGACATATCACTTGGAGCTGCTTCAGAGATGATTTAATCTTTGCACAATGCTTTGAATTTGTAAGTAATATTATTGCTATGTACCTTGCTCTCTCCTGGAAGATTCCCCTAGTGCTCTGAATTTTCATGGAACTGCAGCTAGAATTGCCTGGCAGACTGGCTTCTCCCATCTTTTTTTGCATGCCAGCCAATCAGGAGAACAGCAATGTGTGCTATCTGGGATAACATCCCAAAGTAAACGCCTGCACAAAGGGCTCTGAGTAATGCTGTAGTAATTCCTGATCACAGAAGTGCCTTCAGGGAAACATGAGATGGATTCCCTTCTTAAACCACAGAAAATAATAGCAGGGTTTCATTGCTGCTTTAGTCAAGCCAACATACATTCCCTTCCCTCAGAAAGTATGAAAGCAGCAAATTGCCCCAAATGGGCCTGGTTTTGTGCAGACAACAATGTAAGTCATAAAATCTATAATATCCCAAAACAATTGCCCAGAGCTGAACAATGGGATACACTGGGTGAAAGCTAAGCAGGAATAATGCTCCCTTAAGGAAAGACTCATTACAAATCATAGAAGACAGGGTGCAACAAGGAAGAGTGAGAGCCAGAAAACCCTCAATTTTGATTTGTGGCAACACAGACTCCTAGGAAGAAAAATAAAAGAAAAGAAAAAGAAAATAAACTTTCTACTGTAAAAACAAACCAAAAAAGCCAACCCAAAAACACTAACAAAATAAAAAATCCCAAAAAAACAAAGAACCAAACAAGAAAAAGAAGACTTCCTAAGTGTACTCTGATGGGAACATTTCCGTGTTCAAAAGGGTCCAGAGACCAATCTGTGAGCAAAACTCACCTTCCCACTGAAATTCCAAGTGGGAACCTGAGGAGGAATGAAGTGCTTGAACACTGCACAGCTCCAGGACTAAATCAGTTCAGCTCTTCTGGGGAAAGGAAATTCAGAAAGGAAATACAATGGAAACAGGCACAGAACTCGGCTCAGTGGTTTTTAGTTCCTCAGTCTTCTCCTTTCCAAATACCCCTGCAAGGCCATGTGCATATTCTACTGCTCTGAATGTGTCACTGCATTTGTCATTTCCCAGATCCCAGTAACTCCATTGCCTCCTGCTTCCTAAAGTAATCCTGAGTGACAGCATGCAGATCTAATGCTGTAAAAGCATTATTTCAAAGCCAAATGTGCTCTGTCAGGAGCTGCAGCAAAGCTGGAAGCAGCAGGTCAGTCCATGTTCTGCAGAGCTCACGCCGCAATTCAGCGGTGTGCTTCCCCATCTGTTGGCAGAAGCAAGGAGTAACACCAGAGCTCCTCAGGAAAACTCATCTGCATTCAGATGGAGTCAAGGGCCCCATTCTGTGTTCCTCAGAAATGTCAGCCCCCGATTTCACAGCCTGGGGAAAAGAGCTGTTCTCCACATGGGAAATGTCCCTGCCATGCTTGGTGGAGGGGTTTTACAGAAACATGGACTTGTATAAAATCCATGGATTTGATAGAAACAGCCAAAAAGAGGAATGCACAGGAAACATTTTTTGAATAGCTGGAGTAGGAAAAGTCTCCACCTGTCCATGTCCTTGCTGTGAAATCTGCGTTAGGATTTCTGTGTGTCTGTAAGAACAAGAGGATCCCTTATCTATCCAGGGAGTAACTACCCAGGGAATAACGAGGCATGCTCCAAATGCAGTTTAGCAGTCACTGCTTTTTTTTTCCACTGTCTTCGTGAAATTCTCTGCTGGGCTGCACCAACCCCAACTATGGTAATTAACAATTCAGTTGGAATGGAGCCTGATTTAAAGCTGAGCTCTCTCAGTGCAGAATGTGAAGCAGGAAAATACCCGAGCAGAGAAAAGCTCCCTGGAGAAACCTGTCCACAAACACAGAGTCTCCTGCTGATGTGTTCTTAGAAGAACTTCTAAAGTTCTGGCACAACATGAACCCACCCCTTCTAGAGGTTTGGTGACCAGTATTCCACCTGAAATCACATGGCTGTGTGAGGAGGCACGAAGGCACAGGTATCCATCCCTCTGCCAAGGGTTATCTCTGCAGCTGTGGCTGCTATTGATTTGTTGTTTCCTTCTCTTTTAGATATCGATGTTAGGAAATTGAGACTTCCAAAAGATCTGGGCTCAGCTTTCTTGACACTGAAACAGTGGGCTTTATCCTAGGAAGACCTCTAACCTATCAAGTTCATCTGGAAGCTTTTAATTTAAATGGGGGAGGAAAAAAAGGAAAAAGAAGAAACCCTCCACATTTTAACATAGAAAGGCACAATTCTTTCACAATTGCCACCATTTATTTTCTGACTACAAACTATGTAAGTTGTAGCATCTGCCCTTTGCTCAAATTAATAATTTTCAAAATTATTTCCATCTAATTATTTTAAAATTATATTACCATCTAATTTACTTTTGATTCCAGATTAGCTGAAAGTATAGAGAACTAAACTCTTTCCCCCCCGTTTGGATTAACTGATAAACAATGGAGAGATGAACAGGGAGAGGATTGCTTAGAAAGACAATCTGCCTTATGCCCTGGTTACTGCATATCAGGAAACGAGTCAAATGTGAATAAACGTGAACGTGAATAAATAGGTATGTTCAGAACTACTTAAGTACAGAATTACTGATATGTATGAGCATTTCTACACAGTTGTGTCCCAAACCCTGACAAAATGAGACAAACAGGAACAGAGGTTGGGAAGGAGAGAAGGAGCAGTGGGACAGAAAGGAGTGCATTTTCGACTAGGGCATGTTGCTGTTTTGGGGTGAAGGAGTGAAAGATGAGACTGAGGAATAAAGGAGAGGATGGAGGAGAAAGGTCCCGAAGCAGAATTGGAAATACGTGCTGGAACTGAGCAGGGGCAGTGGTGGATGCTCATCCTCATGGCCCCAGCACAGGGAACAGCTGCTGTTTCCCTCAGACATGGATCTGTACTACCTAAGTGTAAAACTAATATTTGGGCTGGGCCATTAGTCACTGTTAAGGGGCCCTTTTATCTCCAGTAAACTCCTTCCTCACAGAGTGTCCCACAAACCAGGCTTTGCATGCAGCGACCTTGTGAATTCTGAAGTCGAAGCCAAATGTTCAGCCCTGGCCAGGAATTAAACTTTGGTTTTATTTTGGTGTGAGGAATCTGAGGCAGGCAGTAAAACAGAAAAGTGCTGAAAGACACAGCTCTGGAACTCAGCATCACATTTTTGGTTTAGGAAACCAAGTCTGTCTGAACAAGACTTTTCTGGCACAGGAAAATTGAGTATTGTTGCTGCTGAAAAAGAAACCAAGTGATCTCTCCAATACCTGCCAGTCCAAAACAAAGATCACTTTTAGTACAGAGCAGCGGCCCATCATCACTTTAAGAGACAGAATTTTCCAGTTTTTTATATTTAATCAGATCAGTAACCGTATCTGCGTTCCACTTGCCCTAAATTGCATTATTTGTGAACAAATGTGCATATGGCAGAACAGCACTACTGTCATCTCTAAATATGACCACCTTATCTGTTAATTAATTTATCTGCTTATTAATGAGCAAAACCATGGGTTAACAATATCACTCCTGTGCATCCCCCAACTCTCCAGTCCTTCTTCAAAAGGATTTGGGAACCAGGAGTCCATTCTGAGATTTTAAAAGGCCAAAAGGTTAAAATCCTGTAGCCCTTCCAAAGCCCTCTGTAATGCTGTACAGTCCAGTGAATAATGAGCGACAAAGCAATCCTGTCATTTAGAGCAACGCCAGGAGGGAGGTCCCAGCTATCACCAGAGCTTCACCGCATCCTTCCCATCCATCCAGCCGGCGCTGGAGCAGGGACCTCCGGAGCAGCCTGGAGACGCCCCTCGGTATCTCCCGGGGTGCCAGGACCCCCCGGCCCCGCGGGGCAGCACCTCCCGGGGTGCCAGCAGCGGCCGGAGGGTCCCGCTGAGGCCGAGCGGGAGGAGGCGGCGGTGGGAGCGGCCGCGCTGTGTCAGACCGGGGCCCCTCCCCTGCTCCCCGCCCGGAGAACCGGGGGAACCCGTCCGGCCGGTCTGGCGGCGGCTCCCAGGGAGCCGGGGCGGGCGCGGGGCCGGCGGGGCTCAGGAGGCGCTGAGCTGAGCGGGGACCCGCGGGCACAGGTGGGGCCGGGGCCGGGGGGCTCCTGTGGGCCAGGGGCTGCTGGAGAGGGGCCGCGGGGTTCGGGGCTGCAGGGCAGGGGGCGCGGTACCTCCATCACCCCCAGGACGTCCAGCGCCACTTCCGCAGGTGCCTCGCTCGGGGCGGGCCGGGACACAGCCCTGCCCCGACCCCCGGCCCGCCCCGCCGAACAGGAGGGGCCGGAGCTGACCCCGGGCGTACCTGGAACGCCTTCCCTTCTCTTCTCTTTCCTTCCCAGAACATCACCTGCTCGGAACGTTGTTTTGGAGGCTTTCAAGCCCGGCGGGGCAGCGCGGACGCGAACCCCGCGGGAATCAGCGTCCCCCTCGCTCGCCCCGCGGGATGTGCGGCCGCTGATCGTCGACCTTAGCACAGTCTCTCCAGTCTGGAAGTCTCAAGAAAGCGCAGGAGTTTGCTGGGAGGTGAGGTAAGGCACGGGCAGCCAGCGCAGCTCGGCTGTCTGCGGTCTCCCCGAGCCCCCCGGGCACTGACTCGAGCCCGTGGCCCTGGGCTGGTTGCCCTGCTCCTGGCTTTCCCCCCTATACCTATAAATGATGAAAACAGCCTTCAGGGCTGCGGTGTGATTACTCATTAGTCAGTGTTTATACAGCCATCAGAGCAGCAATAGGTTTCTGCATTAAGGAGTAGTAATTCTGAAACAGAAAATACTGGACAAGTTGCTTGTGAGGTCAGGACTTGCTTGGGAAAAAAATTAAAATAAATCGGTGTTTTGGTCCTTACCTCGTGCTTCGTGCCTATAGCTTAAATAGCATCCCTTCCTTGGAGTCGGGATGGAGCTGTGCTAAATGGAGCAGTTAATGGAGCATTTCACCGCTGGCTCGGGTGTCAGCAGGAGCGGATTGAAACCGAAGAGCCAAAAGCACCGGGAGCTGTGGCAGGGAGCGGTGCTGGTAATGAATAACAGTGAGGGGTGTTTGGTCTCTGTGGAGAGCCGGGGCCGCTGGGATTTTGGGGTGGCCTTGTGCAGTCCCCACCTGTGTGGCTGCTGCTGGAGTCCCTGGATTAACCCCCTGTAAGTGTCTCTGCTGGATCAGGCTTGCTCAGGTCCCTGTTTGGTTGTGGGTTTGATTAGTCTTTCTCCTCAAAGCCTGGTTTAGAAGTCGAGTAAGTATCCGGCCATTTTTGAAGTTTTCCTTGTCAGCTTCTCCATTGGTGGTGATCACCTTAGAGTCTGGTTGCTTTCGTGCCTGTCCCAGGCCTCTGTCTCTGTGTTAACTTGTAGCTATTGCAGAGATTATTTTCAGTAACTTCTAAACTGCTCTCACTTAATTCTGCCATATAAGATGGCGTGTGACTGTTCTGGACCTTTGCTTTGAAGCTTGGGATGGTGAATTCTAAAAGCCACTTGCACTGAAGCTATTTGAAAATGAGCTGCAATTTATTTCTCTGCTCTCTTGTTGTGTGGCTGTTGTTTGAGGGCTGAGAGCATGAAGCGCTGCCTGCTCTTAAATGTGGAAAGGGGATTGGTGGTGTTTCAGATCTGAGAGGTTTTGATGTTCTTCCTGGCCTTGGGCTTTGTCAGGCCTCTGTTAAATGAGATGCTTTGTGCAGCTGTAATTGAATGCAGGACGCTGGCCAGGAGCTTCTGAAACCCAAGCCTGGCTCTGTCAGTGACTTACCCAATGGCCTTGGGCAAGTCACTTAACCTCTCTGTTTCTGTGCTTGTCGTGGTGAAGGGCATGATTCTCACTCGAGACTGAATCTGTGAGTCCTGCTCGGTGCTGAGCTCTGTGACAGCTCTGCTTTCTGGCCAGCTTACAGGATCCTTCTGGAACGTGTGCTATGTTTTCCCCAGTGTTCTGATATCAACTGGAAATATGTTTTTCATTTGACAATTTGACAATTGATGGTGATAGGAAAGACGTGCACTTATGTCTTTACAAACAAGGTGAGAGTGTTAATGTCTTTGAAATGTCTCTACCAACCTCAAGCCACAAGTCTGTCCCAGAGCCCAGTTTGACTCCTGAACCTTAGGGTAATAGGACAAATGGCTTCATACAAAGCCCATTGCAGAAACCAGACAGCCTGAGCTTCTCAACTTCGAGGTGAAATGCCAGGTTCAAGGGGAGCTATGGGGTAGGAAGTTTGGAAAGGCTGCACCTCAGCTGGTGGGGAAAGGACGAGGACAACACGCACTCAGGAGTTCAGGATAAAACTCGGGAGAGTTCAGGAGAAACTCCACAGGGGTGTACCCCAGAGGACTCTCTCCCTTTATTTGAATGAAGTTGCAGGACTCCTCTGTCTCCTTGGTGGACACTGGCTTTTCATAGCATGATTTTTCCTCACAATGGGCAATTTCAGCAAGTTCATGGGTGCCCTTGGGTACAAAATGCTGTACAGTGATGCACAAGGAGATGTAGAACAACACATTAAAAGAAAAAAGGGGGTGAGAAGAAGCACTGTAGGGGAAAACAGGAGACAAATCAAGGAAAGAGCCATTTGCCAAAGTGACTCTATTCCTGAGAGGAGGGAGAGGAGCAGCATGGAAAAGTCTGGAGAACTAAGCAGAAATTTCTCTTTTTCTTAAGAAATTTTGCAAGGCAAATTAATATCACGATTTTTCTAAAGAATATTTTTTTGTTATTGCATGCACAAAAGGAGGAATCTGGCAATAAACCATTTTCTACATTGTTTCATTGCAGATGGAGCCTGATCTGAAGCTGAACGTGGGATTCTCTGTGAGTGGCTGGTGCCAACATCTGTGATGCAGTCTGGGCTTCAGTCACACACTCCATTGGGTAAAGGTCAGTTTAGGAAAATGGCTTCAGTGTCCATTGTAGATGTTGCCAGAAAAGATGGATTAATAGAATCTCCCATCTTGATAGCAGGAATTAACCTTTATTTAGTCCAGTTAAAAATACCTGCTAGTTTTGATGGTGACAATGATTGCCAGGAAAAATCGACAAAGTTCCAAAAATCTTCTACTCCAAGCAATGCAGTTTAAGCATGCACAAAAATAATTCTTTTTTCCTCTGTTAACCTCAGTATGGGCTGTTGTATAATGTGAACCTCGAGACCAAGGTAACACCCTGTAAAGGGCAGGTTGAAACCCCTTCAGAATGCACTGGAGACTGCAGCTTGAGCAAAGGTTACCAAGCCTCTTATCTTCTGCAAAGATAGTTTGCCTTGCCTTGGACTTTAAATGATGGAACTCTGCAGATCTGTTAATGAGAAATCCTAGGGCAGATAATGGGGAAAATGATGATTTTGTTTCTGCAATGGCCCATCTTCAACCATTTTTGTGTAACCTCAGGCAGCTGGCCTGTAAGCTGTGGGTCTCTTTCTTGGAGTGATTTTCAGTTAAATTCTTTGTGTCTAGTTAATCTCTTCATTGGGTCAAATCCTGTTGGCTCATCAGGATAAATTCATTATATTGGAATGTCCTTCATACTTATTGTCATACAAGTTTTAATAAGTAGCTACACTGGAGAGTATGCAATAGCCCCTGCTTTCTATTTTTATTTTTTTCCCCAAGATGGGACTTGAATGTTTGTCAGCAGCGCAGAATTGTTCCTCTCTCCTCTCTCTAGAGGTTTTCAGGGTCTTGGTGTCTCAGCTTGCTTGAATAGGTCTGCAGTGTGTTCAGGGGAGGAACTGTCACCTCCCTGCAGCCAGGTTTGGCACAAGCAGCTTGGTGGTGCCAGATGGTACAGTTTTACTGTGGTGTTTGCCTCCTGATGGTGCAGATAATCGGGGTTCTTGTGGCATTGGAGGAGGCACTGGGGTTGGTTCCTTGCAAAGGAAAGATCTGTGGGTGTTGCAAGGTTGGCTGTGCACAATAGCAATTAAAAAGTCTCTTGGAGCTGGAATTAGTCTTTAATCCTCAGAGTTTGTACAGCCTCCAGAGCAGTAGTAGGTGCCTGTGTTAAAGTACTACTGTGAATCAGATACACTTTGTATTTAAAAATGGTGTGTGTAAAATGAGGGGCTGTGTGGAGGCAGCAGTCGATGGATGGTGCAGCCAGGCTGACTCCTCTGGGACCTGTCACTAGCAGAACAGGATCCCCAGGGGTTTCTCACATACCAGGGAGAGCTGGAGTCCTTGATGGCTCTGTTGTGTGGAGATCTCGGGTGTGACACGTTGTGTCTCGGGTATGACATGTGCTGTCCTGGGTTGTGTGGGTGCATGGCTTCCCCCCGAGCATTTTATCTGCAGCCATACTGGAATCACTCTGATTTGAACCTTTTGGGGTGATTCTGAGTCACCTCGTGTTGGGCAGGTGTTGGCAGGCTCCAGTGGGAGCTGTTTCCAGGACCACAGTGCAGGGAAGCTGTGTAGGGCCAGGAGTTGGGTTTCAGTACCTTACACTCTCGAGCCTCAGCTGGCTCAAAGTACATAGCTGAACTCCTGAGCTCAGCTTTCTCCAAGGCATCCCAGGAGCTGGGCTCTCCCTTCTTAGGGTGCATGTGACAGCCAGTGTGTTTCAGAACAAATGGCTACAGGAAATCATCCCCTTCCAGATATAATTTTGGGGTGTAAAGTAGTCATTCAGGGAAGTAACTGGAGTATTGTGTGTGAAATAGGTATAAATTGATCAGCTTTAAGCATGTAATTTACATGGCAATCTACCTGGAGTTCAGTAGTGTCTGGAGTGAAGGTTATTTCCTTGGCCCATTTGTGCTGATTCATGCTATTTCAGCTGCTGTTTTCTTTTCCTCTCAAAATGTCATAAAGATTACCTGGAAGGTTTTAGTTGTTCAGCAGACCCTTCTATCTGCCTGCCCAAGCACTTGTTACCAGTAACAGTCCATATCTGCTCTGAGTAATCAGTGATATCTCATCTGGGTGGATGGATATCTCGTCTATTGGAAGCAAATGCAGTTTATGATTTGCCAATTTCCCTGTAGCAGCTCTGGTTCCAGGGAGATGAGTTGCTGAATACATTTTTAATGAAGGCTGACACTGTGTGAAAGCCTTTGGCTGGGATCCCTGAGGGGAGAGCAGAAACACAATATCCTGCTCTTGGAAGCCTTGGCTTGGCTTTGGAGGGGGTGGTAAAAATAACTGTGGGAGCATTAACTGGTACCAGTTGGGTTATTATCAGGCTGGAGGGTGGATCACGTCCCGAGAATGTTTCCTGGGCTGTCTTTGCAATTCCAATTTTCAGGTCTCACATGCTGTTAGAGCTGTCCCTTAATCCTGTGCCCATGGATGGAAGATCATTCTGAAACCTCTCAGGGTATAAGCTGGGATATGGATTTGAGCCCCTTGAATACAGGTGTCTCCTCTGGTGGAGCCATCCAAGTGCTCTATGGGCTCTGATTTCTCCTTTGGGTGCTGGGGTTGCAGCCCTGTGAGTGTCCTCTCCGTTGCTGTTCCCTGCCTGGCTGTCTTTGTCCGTGTTCCCATTTTGGCTCTGACTCCCCATTACTAGTGAGGTGAGCAACGTGGGACAGCTGAAGATGGCAGAATAATTGCTGCTGGCTCTTGGGGAAAATGTAATTGGAGTGATCATACATCTGCCAGCATATTCCTGTGGGAGCCTCGTCCCAGAGGTTGATGTCAGACACAGCTTTCTGCTGCAGTTTTGGGAGTTTGTATTCAGCCTTCTGTAAGCAGGTTTTGTTTTGCAATGCCAGATGCTCCAGTAACACCTCGTAAAGAGATAAATCTTACCTGTATGAGGATCAGGCTTTGCATTAAAGTACTTTTTAAATGCCAAGTTAAATCAGCAAAATATCTTGCTGTAGCTTTTTTGTCCTGTTTGGACTCCAGAGACCTGAAGCAGTTCAGAAGGGTCTCTCTGAGTTACTTTTTGTACTATTTGAGTTTGCTTTATGATTCTTGCTTAAAATAGTGTGTTCTGAAAGAGCAGTGCATGGCCAGGTTTGAGCAGCTGTTAAGCTGCCAGAACGTATGAGGTAGTGCAGAATGTGGTGCCAAGGACAGGAACACGCAGGGTGTGGGCTGTGCACAGGCTGTGGTGGCCAGCAGGTGTGGAATGGTGAGTCTTGTGCTTCACATTGTAGGTCTTTATACCCATAATAAACACAAAATAACAGCTTTAGTGGCCTTTTAATCCTTTTTCTATACATCTCCCTTGTTCTAGGTGGATTCTTTAACTTTCAGGGCACTTTGAGTGATGATCTGATTTGCAAGAAGTCACTGGAGGTTCATGCAGCACTGTATGTGCAGTGACTCTCCAGAGAAGAATTTAGAGTAAGACTGGGTTGTTGTTTACTGCCTTGAAACAAATGCAGTAAGTGGAATTTTTACAAGGTTTAATTTATTCTGAATTATCTGGTGCTTGCCCTGAGGCAGAACCAGACACAAAACCTGAGTGACTGAAGCACTGGAATTTGCCCTTTTAGTAAATAAACTGGATCAGGTGTACTTAAACCTATGTTTAATACTATTTTGATCTCTTTATGTCCCCATGTGTCCATACTACTGTTGGATCAGCAGGATTTTCCAAGCTAGAAGGCAGAACTGGGAGCTGGGCATTGCTCCCCAGCTGCCCAGGCAGTGTGAGCTGACACTTCCTTTAGGCTGAAAGGGTTAATGTAAGGTTTTCTGATCTGAAACTCATCTGAAACAGTGTGAAAGCCCCTGTTGTTAAGTCAGGAACTAGAAAATGAGGGCCATGCAGCCCAGAACCATCTTTTAAAAGTGTTCTCTGAGTATTTTATCAAGCAGTATTTAACAAGTATTGTTCCATCTCAGGCCCTCCAAGAACTGTTTCCACAGTCCTCAGAATAGTGACCACATGAAAAATCAGTACTGACCTCCTTTCTTCTTGCCATGTTTGTTTCCCTTTAGTTTCTGCTGGGTGTGCACTCTCTTACCTACTGCCTCAGGATTAGTTGGCATCTCTGCTGCTCCATGCTGTCGGTTCCTGGTTCCTCCCATCTCCCCTTTCACATCCTCTGAACTTCTGACACGGCTCTGCCCTCCCAGGCAGCCCTTTTATTCCGGACTAGGTGTCAAGAAACTTAACTCTAAACCAATTTGTCAGCCTGTCACGGGAGGACTCCTTTGCCCTGGGTCCCACAGCAGCTCTAGTCTCTCTCCCAACTGCGGGAGCTTTTCCGCAGGCTCCCGGCCAGCCCCGGGCACAATTTCACTGCCTCCTGCAGCATGCTAATGGTGTGCCCGCAGCACAGAGAACTTCTGCTGCCTGCAGGGCAACACTTAATGAGATCTCCTCTCTTAACGAGGTTTCCCAGTCGGCAGTTTAGTTCTCTGAGGAGGGAAAGTGACTACAGTTAATTTAACTTACCCCACATCACTTCACTGGCATTCATTCCCAGTGCATTCCCAGTGAGTATCACAGGCATTGCAGGAATTGCCATGTAGCCACACATCTCTAATGGAAAACAAAAGCAGCTTGGTTTTGATATCTCATCTAACCCTTTGCACGACTAATTCGTTCATTAATCATTAAGCGGTTAATCAGTAAAGTTGAATAGACTAACAGCTGAATCTCTGTGTGCCAAGGATATGAGCTTGTTTCAGTTGTTGTAGAGTGAGAGCCAGTCAAAGATCTGCTGGCATTTTGTGTTCTAGGGACTGTGTGTGGGAGGAACTTGTTCTCCCCAGCAGTCCCCACAAGAGGTGTTAGCAGGACAGAAAGAACTAAAGCACTGAAAAGAGGAGAAATAAAACAAAAATGTCACAGTGAGGTATTCAGGAGCCTGAGTTAGAGCTTGAGGTGTATTCTCTAACTCCAAGGTTATTTAGGAAAACATGATCTGTCACAGAAGTCTCAGGTTCTACACCTGTGTTAGTGACCAGCTCTCATACTCCTGGGTAATTCCATCAGGGAGAAGTTTCCAACAGCTTGGGTGGGTCTTGGGAGAAGTCATGTGGATTCCTGTACAGCCAGCCGGGTGGATTTGTTGTATTTTGTGGGTGTCAGTCTGTGCTGGGCAGGCCCTGCAGTGCTGTGGCTCTGGAGCATGGCCTGCCTTGGGCTCCCTGCCAGCAGCCTGCCACTGGAGTAGCACAGTCAGTGCTCATGGAATATTTATCTCACTCTTATAGGAGATATTAGGGAGGGGACACGATTAAGCTTTGCAAAACCAGAAGCTGAGAGGGATGTCAGCAGGTTTGGTGCCAGCCCTGCTGGTTGCTGAGTTTGTTAGGAAAGGCAATGCCATGGTGGTGAAGCAGGTCAAGGGGCACGCTGGGAAGCTGATGTGTAGTTCAGGATTAGGATCACACCCAGTGATGGCTGGAGATGTCCAGAGTGGAGGCCCAGCCGAAGGGAACATGGGCATGGCCACAGCTCAGCTGGAGACCATCCCTCCTCTGATGCAGCTCTGAGCCAAAATGCATCCCATGGTGTCCAGGGGTGTTTGGACACCAAGATGTGGGATTTTGCAGTGACAAACACTGATGTTCAGCCCATGGGAAGAGAGAGGAAGCACCCTGGTTTGGGTGAGGCTGGGCAGGCCGGGATGGAGGTTCAGCTGTGTGACCCAAACCCTCGATGTCTGACCTGGAGCTCGGTGCCCAGCTCTGTGTCCCACTGCAGCCAAGCAGGGCTCCAGCTCCTGTGGCTCCTCAGGGCATGATGTAATGGCCACTGGGAGATGTGTTCGTGCTCTCCCCAGTTCCTACGTCCTGTGTTGGGAGCACACGGTGTTGCTGGGGCTGCAGTATAGCAGAACAGTAAGGAAGGGCTGGCTGGCACAAGAACTGCCCCCTGACTCTGGGCAGTGCTGGAAAACCAAGCCCATGCCCTGTGCTGGTTTCAGATGTGGGGTTTGGTGGCCAGCACCAGCAGAGTAAAATTAGATGTGGTTTCCAGCACTTGCTATGCGAGCTCTTTTCCTAACTTGTCCAAAATGCTGGCAGGGTGCTAGCAGCATGATCTCAGAAAGGGATTCAGAGACCACCTTCGAGGAGGATTCCCAGCCCAACGATGAGGTGGTGCCGTACAGTGACGATGAAACAGAGGACGAGTTGGACAGTCGGCAGCCTGGGGCTGAACTGGGACCAAACCAAACCAGCAGGGACACTGAGGAGAGCCGAGATCCTGGGAAAAAAGGTAACAACATCACGAACTTCATTTGGGGAGAATACGATGCTGGATGCAGAGGCTGAGCCTCAGGGACCGATTGGATTCTGTGTTTATTTCTCAGGTAAGGTTTGGAATGGCTTATCTGACTCTGGAGGAGTAATTGATAGCAGTTCAGTTTAACAAATGTCAGGATGAAACTCAGCTTCATTCCAACCTGCAGCCCAGTTCTGTGCTACTGCTCCTTGCGTAAAGTTAATGAGCTGCATGGTGACCTCCTCCTAATTAAGGCAGGACCTGGATGTACATGTGCTCTGGGAACTGTTCAGACAGACCTTCTTGTACTTGTTTTCCCAGTCCTCTGGAAGTGGGCTCCAGCATAATAAACACTTCACTGTGTTCAGTCAGTGTGAGCAGATTTCCACTTCACTGCTCATTTTGTAGCCTCATGAGTTCCTGAAAGGTAAAAGGTGAGTAGGAGGAGTTCAAAGGAGCCAGCAGGTACAGCATGTGGCTGCTGCCTGTGTAGGAACAGCAGTGGGAGGAGCCTTTCTGGTGTTCCTGTTCTGAACCTCTGCCCAAGAAACACCTGTAGCTCCCCTAAATTCCCTTTTCTCATGCTGCAACATGAGTATTTTCAATGTAACCAGAGACTGGGTAATTTATACAGATTTTTTCCTGTTTGTGTGGGAACAGTTGATGAGCTCTCATTTCATAACCACCTGTTATGTGTTTTTATTTTACAAACACCTGTCACATGTTTAGTTTAAGACTTTTTTTTATTATGACATCCTTTAAAGTTGATGAATTACCAAAGCAGCTTGCTAAATATTAGGTGTTAGTACCACAGTTTAAAGTAATTTTGAGGAGCTTCCTTCCTGCAGGTTTTACCTCAGACCTAATTTGCCAGTTTTCCATCAGTTTTCTCAACACTGCAATGTTTTTGGAATATGTTAAAGAAATTCTTATGTAGACTTTGTGATTTTCTTTATGCCCTGTCATTTGGCAAAATTTAGTAACTTCCTCAATTCATGCATATAATCTGTTAATTCAAAACATGGTTCTTCGAGATAAATATTTCTCTATTATCTTCTGGGCTTGTAGCCAAGATGCTAGAAATGAAAGTTGTGTAGTCGCAGGAAAAGTCCAGATATGTCGGTCTGGAATTTGCTCTATGGTGGGTGGAAAAAAAAAAAAGTCTTTACACTTGGATTTGGGTTTTGAAGTGTTAGTCACAGCCCTGCAGGCCCCACGCCCCTGCCGCCGGGAGTTTCACCCCATCCACGGGTGAAGATCTATGAAACCAGGAAGAGCTCCCATTAGGGACAATCACTGTGGGCTGAGGACAGGGGGAGATGCTTGGCGGGTGAGTCAGGAAAGCTGCATTTCAAAATGCTGCCTGCGTCATCCTTCCCGGGCAGGCAGAGCTGCGGGGAGCTGGCTTCGAAACCGGGGATGAATGAATTCCTGGGATGTGGGCAGGGCTGAGTGCGTGGCTGGGCTGCAGGCAATGGGAGAGGAAGGACCTGGCAGGGAAAGCGGTGGCCCGTGAAAGAGCGGGCACAGAAAATTACCTGATGGATGCAATTCCTGCTCCTCAGTTTTCTCACAATCGAACAAAACTAGTGGCTGAAGAAATAAAATTAGGACTTCAGATTTGTACTTTTTTATGGGTATGAATGGAAACCGTGGCACAGTGTGGTTAAATCAAATAATTGCCTTCAAAAGGTGAACTGACCTCTTCATTTCCAGCAAGATACCCGGGTTGGAGTGCTTAGCATTTCACGGGCATCAGAGAAGCAAACCAAAAGCGGGAAGGGAATTTGACATGAATAAATGTTACTCTGCAGGTTTTCCACAGAAATTTCAAATGTTAAGCAAGGCTTCTTCCTACCTCTGAATGCACTTGAGTTGCTAATAAAGCCAAACAGCCTGGAAATGTCTTGGAAAGGTTTTTTTAAAGGATATGTACTATAAAGAAGGTGCCAGTCTTGCTTCAGTCGAAAGTAACTTTAAAGTATGGATTTGAGAGAAAACTTGAAAGTGGCAGATTTGTCCCCTCATGTTTATAGCACTTTTCGACCCCTTTTGTCTCTTCCAGACTGCAGCTGGCAAGTTAAAGCAAACGATCAGCGCTTCTATGACCAGCCAAGCTTCAAGAGAACAATCTTCCTGTGCTTCAAGAAAAGCAAATATGCGGTAAGTTATCTTATGCCAATGAGGTGCTAATTGTCGGGTGAATGATTCCTTAATCCGATAAGATGTATGGAATGGCTGGTGAGTGGTATAAAAGCCACCGTTCGTAATTCCACAGTGTTTCCAGCAGAGCAGGGGAAGAATAACTGGGTTGGGGTTTTGGAATGGAAAATCAGGGTATCAAGAGACTGTTGAAAGTAAGATGGAGAATTAGGAGCTTAAAAATATGAACTGTACATTTGTGTTAGAAGTAGAAACTATGTTTTGTGATTGATGTTTGGGTTTCTCCCACAGGGAAATGCAATTAAGACATACAAGTACAACCCCATCACTTTTTTGCCTCTGAATCTGTTTGAACAATTCAAGAGAGCAGCCAACTTCTATTTCCTTGTTCTTCTCATATTGCAGGTAAGCAAGACGGAGAATACTCACTGTGAAGGGAATTTGAGCTCTGTAATATTTATGACACAATTCAGTGCTGTCCTGCCAGGGAATTGAGGGGCACTATCTGAACTGCTGTAGAGACCAAAGGCATCATAACAGAAACCTGCAACAAATCTGGATGAGCTATGGCAGAGTTCTGGGATGAGCTAGTTGCACAGAATTAGAATGAACTCGTTGCAGAGCTCATGAAGTTCATGAGGGGAAGATGTTTCTTGAGTTGATCTCAAATCAGAAGCATGAACAGACGATATGAGTCAGTGCAATTGTTAAAGGGACTGACTCCTAAGTAGTATAACAAGGGACTGACTCCTAAGTAGTATAATGGCCAAACTCTTCCCATAGACTTTTGTTCATTTTTACAACCTGACTTAAAATTCTCTCTGATGTGTTCTTTTTTCTCTAGTCAGGCCACTATGAAATATCTCTGATTTAAATGTTTGATGATCCTGTACTGCACTGATTTTATTGGTCTTTTGTAGTCGATTCCTCAAATAACTACCCTGTCATGGTACACAACGTTGGTGCCCTTGCTCTTGGTGCTGGGAATAACTGCAGTCAAAGACCTGGTGGAGGACATTGTAAGAAGCATGTTCTGTTAATATGAAAAGCAAAACTCACCCAGTGTGGCCCGTTTCTCCTGTTGTGCCACAGAGCAGGGAGTACATTCTTTGTTCTGGTTTCAGGCTCGTTACAGGATGGACAATGAGGTCAATAACAGGACATGTGACGTCATCAAGGATGGAAGGTTTGTGTGTTCCCCTCTGAGCTCTGTGAGTGATCATCATTGCCCCGCTTTGCCACACATCTGAAGCTATAGATAGTAGGAAAGGTTCAGTTCTATTCTCTACTGCCTGTCTGAAAACCTAATTGAAGGTGGAAGAGAATTGCTTAAAGGAGTAATTCAACGTTAATTCTCTGGGACTAAATCTGTGCTAAGCTTTTTGCAGTAAATTGCAGTTTCTGAAAGGCAAACCCACACCACACCAAGAGGTATTTTTGTTCTAAGGAAAGTTCAGTATTATAAGATTTATAGAGTGCATCATATTCTAGATTAAAGAGTAATCATTATTAAACTATCTTGATATTAGGTTCAAAGCCACTAAATGGAAAGATATTAAAGTTGGTGATATCATTCGTCTGAAGAAAAATACTTTTGTTCCTGTAAGTGCTTCAGATACATTTGTTTTATGTTTCTAGAGAGCTCTGTAGGAGCTTTGACCTGGCTTTATTTGATGTCTATTTATTTGTTTTATAGGCTGACATTTTGCTGCTGTCCAGCTCAGAACCAAACAGTCTGTGCTATGTGGAGACAGCTGAACTGGATGGGTAAGGTTCTACTTAAGGATGTAATGGAGCTAATTTGGGCTGAGTAGGAAAAGAGCAAGGATTGTGTGTGTAAGTCTGCTTGTTAAGCCGCACCTGGAGAACTGTATCCAGCTGCTGATTCACACAATTCAAGAATCATTAAAAATTGTCCATTGGAGTGCTACAGACACATCAAAAGTGTTGGAGAATGTGACGTAGGAAGAAAGGGGGAAGGACATGGATTTATTTTTTACTTTACTATAGGTTGCCCAGAGAAGTAGTGGTACTTTAATTTAACTGTGTTTAAACTTCTCTCCTGCATCCACGATTTTAATAAAATCACCTTTTTATCCTTTCTTCTTAGTGAGACTAACTTAAAATTCAAAATGGCCCTAGAGGTGACACACAGACACCTTCAGGAAGAAAGTGCCCTGGCAGACTTTGATGGTTGGTACAGTTCTACACCTAACACTATTAGAACATAGCTCAAGTAGCTTGTAAGTCAATAAAAGTAAAGTAAAGCTACAAATCAATGCATTTAGATTTAACTTGTACATTAAACACATTCTCCTCCATATTTTCTAGGTCTGGTTGAATGTGAAGAACCCAATAACCGACTGGATAAGTTTACAGGAACATTATCCTGGAGAAACTCCAGTTATTCCCTGGATGCTGATAAGATTTTGTTGCGTGGCTGTAAGATGAGGAATACAGACTTCTGCCATGGAATGGTCATATTTGCAGGTGTGTGATATTTCCCCACTAAAAGCACACCTGTAGAGTGGAAAAGAACCGTCATCCTATAGACACCAACTGCATTTCATGTCCCAGTTTGGTAAAACTTTAATGCTAACATGTGTTTGCATATCCTATCTTTTCCTTTTTTAATTTTTCACTCTTCATTTTTAGGTGCTGACACCAAAATAATGAAAAATAGTGGAAAAACAAGATTTAAAAGGACAAAAATTGACTCCCTTATGAACTACATGGTTTATACGGTACGCTCTTTTGTTTAAAATTCAGATTTAAGTGAATAGTGAATGCAAAGTTAGGCAGCTTCTTCCTGTGTAACAAATATGTTTTGACTTTTTTCTGGCCTGCTGAGCTGGAGTAGGAGGAAATCTGAAAGGTGTCTTTGTGGGAAATGTTTGCTGCATTTCTCCTCACAAATACCTGTCATATTCTGTTTGGAACACGAGAATTAAGTGGAGCAAATGTTTCTGAAGTGTGAGGCGTCTCTGTGCCCTGTAGATCATCGTGGTCCTTATCCTGCTGTCGGCTGGGCTGGCCATCGGACACACCTACTGGGAGCAGCAGATTGGCAACTCCTCCTGGTACCTCTACGATGCGCAGGACTTGAGCCCCTCCTACCGGGGCTTCCTCAACTTCTGGGGATACATCATTGTCCTCAACACCATGGTGCCCATTTCCCTCTATGTGAGGTAGGCAGTAGCTGAGGAACTGTCACTGTGTGGAAATGGGAGCTGCAGCTGGGACTGAGAACATTCCTTCTCTTTCATTTAGCGTGGAAGTGATTCGCTTTGGCCAAAGCTATTTCATCAACTGGGACCTGCAGATGTACTACCCTGAGAAGGACACGGCTGCCAAGGCCAGGACCACCACGCTCAACGAGCAGCTGGGGCAAATCCAGTACATCTTCTCTGACAAGACTGGAACCCTCACACAGAACATCATGACTTTTAAAAAGTGTTGCATAAATGGGCAAAGATACGGTAAGTTGTGCAAAGCCTGTGCAAAAGAAGAGGAGGAATTTTAATGCTCTTTGGAGATCATAGACACACAAGTTCTGACTGAACTTCCACAATTTACACCTGGCATTGGGTAAAGCATAGGATTGAATTGTTGGGGTTTTCCCACTTACAAAGTGGAAATTAAGGAACTTTAGTGGGAACTTCTCAGCTTTCAGAAAAACTGAAAATTGGTAATTTGCACAATTTTTTGTACAAATTTACTTTCATTAGAAATGCTTTGGGGACAAAGTCAAGAAGCAGACAAGGAAATTATAGTAAGAGCAGCAGTTTGTCCTTTTTCTTTGCTTTCAGTCCTAGGGCAATACATGTTCTAGCTATGTTTTACTTTGTGGTGGCTGTGAAAGCTCTGTTGTGCCTGGTCCCCCTGACTGTGGGTGCTTTTGCAGGAGACTGCCGGGATGCAGTGGGGCAGCTGCAGAGCCACCCAGAGGTAGGTCCATGTGAGCACCCAGAGGTGGTGGGTCCATGTGAGCACCCAGAGGTGTGTTCATGCAGCCACCGCTGTACCTGCTCCCTCGGCAGAGCACCGAGAGATGTGGGTGGGCACAAAGCAATGGCATCTCTGGTAACTCAGACTCTCTTCCCCTCTTTTCTATGCAGCAAGTTGATTTCAGCTGGAATGCGTATGCAGATGGAAAGTTCTTATTCTATGATCACTATCTGATAGAGCAAATAAAGTCTGGAAAAGAGCCAGAAATGCAGAAGTTCTTTTTTCTGCTTGCTATTTGTCACACAGTCATGGCTGACACTTCTGATGGTGAGTATGGCTTTTTGGTTGGTTTGGTTTCCTTGTGTAGCAGAAAACAATAATTCAAATCCAGATCCACAAGGGAGAGATCTGCAACTAATGCTGACAGCATAAGGGAGGAGTGTTAGGCTGCCCTTTTGAATTAAACAAAACTAAATGTAGAGGTGATCAGCTATTGAATTACTGAATTCACGGGTTGGAAGATTCGATTAAAACATGGAATATTAGTATTGCTTTACTCCCGTATTTGTGAAATCTCCATAAAACCAACAGTGTCCTGGTCCTTTCTTGTTCCTAATGTTTTTGGGGTTGTTTCCACTCACTGTATTGGTGCCTCTGGCCAAGGATTTGTCTTTTGGAGCTTCTTTTGAAAATGTTTATATGCTTGGATTGAGAAAGTAGGATATTGAGGTTTTGCTCTGCTGGCAGTGCTGCAGCAGTGTCCAGCCGTATCCTCAGCTGTATCCTGGCTCCAATCCTCCAGGTCAGCTCTATTACCAGGCAGCTTCCCCGGACGAGGGGGCTCTGGTGACGGCGGCGCGGAACTTCGGGTACGTTTTCCTGTCCCGAACACAGAACACCATCACCATAAGTGAGATGGGGGTGGAGAGGACCTACGATGTCCTGGCCATCCTGGATTTCAACAGTGACAGGAAGCGGATGTCTGTCATTGGTAAGCTGATTGACACCTGTGTGGAGAAAGTCACTTGTATTTCAGGGGTGAAGAGGGATGTGCAAAGGAAGCTGGGGTCAAGAATTGACAGCTGTGTGACAGTTCTGGGTGTGTTTGAGTCCACTGAAAAAGAAACGCCATCCTGTACTTTGGTACTTGGCAGTAGGCTGAAAATCCAATCGGAAATTATTCCTTTATATAAGGGTGCCATCTCTGCTGTTTCCCTCCACAGTAAGAGAGTCCAGTGGCAATATCAGGCTGTATTGCAAAGGAGCTGATACGGTGATTTACCAGCGGCTGCACCCCAGGAATCTAAAGAGAGAAGCCACAGAAGAGGCACTCGATGTATGTTTGTATTTTGTATGCTCTTTTCAAAACAAAAATTGTTTGTTTCTGACAATAGTGTTATAATTTCCTTTTCCTAAGCTACTAAGACAAATGGAAACCTGCAATTGGTTCTGAAAGTTGGACTTGTTCTGTCAAACTTGTCAAATGCTCGTGTTCTTACCCTCAAGTTTGGATTGCAAATGAAGAGTTTTCTTCTGTGTGGTTTTAATTCTTTATCAGGTCTTTGCAAAGGAAACTCTCAGGACACTCTGCCTGGGCTATAGAGACATAAGCCAGGATGAATTTGAAGTCTGGAATAAGAAGTTTGTGGAGGCCAGTTTGGCCACAAGTCACCGGAATGAAGCTCTGGACAAAGTGTATGAGGAAATAGAAAAAAACTTGATTGTAAGGAGCTGTACATTTTTAGTGTATTTCAATTCTTATATTAAAAGAAACATGTTTCAATGCTACTAACCACCTGTATTTCAAACCCCTTCCAGCTGCTTGGTGCAACAGCTATTGAAGACAAACTACAGGATGGAGTTCCAGAAACTATCTCCAGACTCTCCAAAGCAGACATTAAAATCTGGGTGCTTACTGGTGACAAAAAGGGTAGGGCTGCTTACAGCCAAACAACTAAAAACAGGAGGATTTTTTCCTGTTCATCTACACTGTGGCATTGAAAGGGAATTCTCATACTGAAACATAAATCAGAAATTACATAGGAGCGCTTGAGGTGCATCTGGCTGCTTCTAACCATTACTTGTGACAGAACTTTCAGTAAGTACTTTCCTCTCTTAATTTTTTTTTGGTAGAAACTGCTGAAAATATTGGATTTTCTTGTGAACTCTTAACAGAGGAAACGGCCATCTGTTATGGAGAAGATACCAGGCAAGTGAAAACACAGAGCAGTTTGTTTTCAGGATTTTCAGTCTGAGACTGACCTAGCTTAAAGCTTTTGCTTGACTTTTCTGTAAGTGTTTCTCCGTCTTTCCAGTACTCTACTTCAAACCAGGCTGGAAAACCAGAGGAACAGGGCTGGATCCAGTCCACATTCTTCTCTCAGAATGAACGAGCCCTTCTTCCAGGACAGCAGAGATCGGGCTCTAATCATCACTGGCTCCTGGCTGGTATGTACAAAGGCAGTTCTCCCGAGTATTTGGGATTTTGGGACACCACCGGGCTACAGTGTCTCTCCTTGAGGACTCTGTTCCTTTGTCTGCACAACCAGTTCATTAAAATGCCAGAAATGGATGCTGGGAGCATAATGACCTCAGGTGTGTTGTTAAGCAGTGCCTGGAGTAGGACTGGAAATGGTGCAGAAGGGAACATAGTAAGTGTTTTGTTTTTTTTTCACAGAATGAAATCCTGCTGGAGAAGAAAAAGAAGAAAAAGAAACTTAAACTGAAACTCCCCAGAACGGCAGAAGAGAAGAAAAAGCAAACAGAGAAAAGGAGAAGGGCAGAGGCCTACAAGGAGCAGCAGCAGAAGAACTTTGTTGATCTGGCCTGCGAGTGCAGGGCTGTGATCTGCTGCCGTGTGACACCCAAGCAGAAGGCCATGGTGGTGGAGCTGGTGAAGAAGTACAAGAAGGCCATCACCCTGGCCATTGGGGACGGGGCCAATGACGTGAACATGATCAAAAGTAAGGCAGCTGTCAAGCTCTCTGGCTAGGACAGATCTCCTCTGGCCTGCTCCTGCAGTCTCTCCACTGTCCCTCTCTGTCAGAAGACTCTTCCATCTGCTTTGCTGCCGTGGGGCTTTTTGCTTCTGTGCCAGTTTCCCTTTCTGAGGAAGCACTTTAGGAAATGGTTAGTGTTTTTTCCTGATCTATTTTATTTTTTTCTGTAGACATTCCCTGAGCAGGGACTCAAATCCCATCTGTTCTCATGCTGTGTGTTACAGAAGTGTAACATAGAGACCAAAGCAGTAGCTTGGCTGCCCCTTGCCTGGTGGCATTAGCCATCCCAGATTGTACCTGCTACTCTCAACAGCTTCCCAAGAGATCCCAGTGAGAAAAAACATCTAGGATAGGTTTTATGTCCCAAGGGTGTTTGTAAACTGCCTGGCCAGTTTGTTCAGGACTTTACTTGCTCTGTCTCATCGCTTGGTTCTCCTTTGGACAAATTTCCCAGGTGCATTCTGACAGAACAAGCACTGAGAGAGAATCCAGGTGACAGTAGAAATGTGGCCCCAGTCATGTTGCTGTCCCTTTGTCCAACGCAGTGTTTGGTGTTTGTCTCCTTCACCCAGCTGCCCACATTGGAGTTGGGATCAGTGGCCAGGAGGGCATGCAGGCTGTCATGTCGAGTGACTACTCCTTCGGGCAGTTCCGCTACCTCCAGCGGCTGCTGCTGGTCCACGGGCGCTGGTCCTACATCAGGATGTGCAAGTTTCTGAGATACTTCTTCTACAAAAACTTCGCTTTCACACTGGTCCACATCTGGTACTCGTTCTTCAATGGCTTCTCTGCCCAGGTAGGAGGGTGTGCTCATGTGGGATAACAACAAGCAGATGCTGCTTTCACTGTGGAACAGCGAAGGAACCTGGGAAGTGTCAGGAATGTGAAGTTGTCACCAGTGATTTCTGCAGGAAGATGTGATGAATACTGAGTGAGTTAGTTACAGGCAGTTAGGTATGGTTCCAGAGGACTAAAGTCAGGATCACTGTTGTACAGGAGTGGGACAGCTTAACACAGGCTAAAGAGCTTCAGCAGAGCCTTGAGCCAAGGTGCTGCTGCCTTTGGGTGAACACTGAGACAGGGAAGCTGTAGTAGAGCACATGTGAGTTTTCTCAGGAACTGGAGGGGAAGGATGTAATAAAATGAAATCTCTAAGTCCTGCAATTCCTCCTCTTTGTAGACAGCCTACGAGGACTGGTTCATCACGCTGTACAATGTGCTGTATTCCAGTCTCCCGGTCCTGCTTGTCAGCTTGTTCGACCAGGTATCCCCATGTTGTTACAACAGATGAATCCAAAGGTGTCTACCACCAGGTCTTTAAGTTACACTGAATGTCCATGAAACAAGAGGGGTTTGGTTTTGTGGCTTTTAAGAAAGTGTTCCTTTTACACCAGTCTGCAAATCCCTGCTGTTGGAAAGAGAAAGGGATCTGCCATTCACTTTGGGACACTATATAGTTGGGTGTCTATCTCACTCTTCAAAGCTTAGGCTGAGAACAACAATTCACAACTCTCTTTTTCTTTTTCCTCTTTATTAAGGATGTGAGCGACAAACTGAGCCTTCGGTTCCCCAGACTTTATGTTTTGGGTCAGAGAGATTTACTTTTCAACTACAAGAAGTTCTTTTTAAGTTTGCTCCATGGAGCTCTAACTTCACTGATCATCTTCTTCATCCCATATGGAGCCTACCTGAAATCTATGGGACAAGATGGGGAAGCCCCTGCAGATTATCAGTCCTTTGCTGTCACAGCAGCATCCTCTCTGATATTTGTTGTCAATTTTCAGGCAAGTAAGCTTGGTTTCCTGAGCTCTGGTGCTCTGAGAGCACTTTCTGCTCACTGTTGTAAATTTCTCTACTAAAAAGGTAACAAGATGCAGAAAGTAGTTGACATTATCTGGAATTAATAAACTCATTGGGTACTTTTGTTTGCTTTTAGATTGGCCTGGATACATCTTACTGGACTTTTGTTAACGCTTTTTCAGTATTTGGGAGTATTGCACTTTACTTTGGGATCACATTTGACTTTCACAGTGCTGGAATCCATGTTCTCTTCCCTTCTGTCTTTCAGTTCACAGGTCAGTCCTGGTCGTTTGTGGTTCTCAGTCCTGTCTCATGTAGCTTTGTCATAAATTAACTGCTCTTTTTATTCCCAGGAACTGCTCCGAACGCTCTGCGACAGCCATACCTTTGGCTTACCATGATTTTAACCATTGCTATTTGCTTACTGCCTGTAGTGGCACAGCGCTTCTTATTCATGACAATCTGGCCTTCGGAGAGCGATAAAGTGAGTGAAATCTGTGTTATTTGCGTGAATAAGGCAGGTGTTTGTTTACAGCGGCTGGTGCCAGTGCTAAGGTGTGGGCTAGTGGAAGGTGTCCCTGCCCATGGCAGGGGGTGGGACGAGATGGGCTTTAAGGTCCCTTCCAACCCAAACTATTCTGGGATTTTATAATGTTAGAGACAAGTGATGGTGCCCTTGGGAGAATGACACAAGCCTGGCTTGGGTGCTGTGGGCAGAGGAGTGGCCACAGGACTGGCCAGAGGTAGTGGCTCAGTGGGGGCTGTTTCCTCCTGTGCCTAGCTGATGTCTGGTGATGCCACCGAGACCCCACGAGGCTGCTGAGGGCCCCAGTTTGGGTTTAACTTAGCCTTGACTAGAGTGCCAGGGTTACATGTTAAGAGTGTAGGCGATAGGTTTGGCTGCTTCTGCTCTGCCTTGAACTAGCACATAGTTATGAAAACACTTCAAGCTGTGTTGATGTTGTCCCAATGCACGACCCGCTGTGTGTTTGCAGATCCAGAGGAACCGTCGGAAGTACCTGCAGGAGGAGCAGCACTGGAAACGGAGGCAGAGCGCGTTCCGCCGCGGTGTCTCCGCCCGCCGCTCCGCCTACGCCTTCTCGCATCAGCGCGGCTACGCCGACCTCATCTCCTCGGGCCGCAGCATCCGCAAGCGCCGCGCCCCGCTGGACGCCGTGCTGGCCGCAAGTGGCAGGGGCTCCGGGCACACGGGGGAGACCGGCTGATGGACTGACTGCCTGTGGGGAGGAGCTGGAGCACAGCGACTGCACAGAACTGTTCCAAACAAACTCAGCGTATTTTTTAACCGCCCGGCATAAGGATGTTAAGATTTTTATGTCTTATCACAGAAGTTTCTGGGTTTGTTCCTGGGAGCACAGAAAGACCAAGAGTTCTCCGTAGAGCTACTGATCCTTGTGTGACCACTCTGTATGACAGTGAAGGATCCATGTGCTGGGAATGGAAACCCAGCAGTGTCAGTTTTTAGTGATGCCTGGAATTGCAGACTTTTCAGTTCTTAATACTATGTTGGTATAAAACTGTATCTACATTTCATATTTGTCATTGAAAGCGATTTCGCTTGTGTGCTCCATTTCATTAATTCAGACACGATGGCACATGGGGTGCCCAGACCTGGAGCGAGCCCTGGCTGCTCCCATTGGAGCTGTCACGGCTGAGCTGGGGTGTCTTTGGTGATAAACTCCAGCCAGTGTCAGATTGGATTAGGGATCAGGATAGATCTCAGCTCTGGAAGCCGCCCCTGGAGCTGGCACAAGCTATTCATTTCAGTTTTGGACACAGTGATGGACAACTAGAAATCAGTTACTTTCATTGGAATGTATTTCACTTGCTGGTGCCTCAGTTCTTACAGTGTAAAAAGTATTTTTTTGAGTCTCTTTACATTTGCACATTCTTTACTCAAGTTGAGGTGTTTGAATGTCTCACATTTATCTACTTCCCCCTCCTGAACTAAAGCTAATTATTGAAATGGTTTTATAGTAAAAATTATGACCTACAGCTCTCATTCAATGGAATGTACATTTCAAAACTGTAAAGCAAATAAATATCCAAAAGTCTATTTCCTTGCAATGAGTCCGGGGGTTAGACTCGCCCGCGGACCGGCCCGACTATCCCGTGCCGTGTGCGGGAAAGAAGGGAAGGGAGGGGAAGGGAAGGGAAGGGAAGGGAAGGGAAGGGAAGGGAAGGGAAGGGAAGGGAAGGGAAGGGAAGGGAAGGGAAGGGAAGGGAAGGGAAGGGAAGGGAAGGGAAGGGAAGGGAAGGGAAGGGAAGGGAAGGGAAGGGAAGGGAAGGGAAGGGAAGGGAAGGGAAGGGAAGGGAAGGGAAGGGAAGGGAAGGGAAGGGAAGGGAAGGGCGGAACAGGCGGGCTGGCTGACGCAAGGCAGCGGCGGGTTGGCTCAGCCCGCCCGTGATGCACTTCCTGCGCCGCGGCCATGGCGGGGGACGTGCTGGGCAGGACGGCGGCGCTGGCCCTCGGTGAGAGCCCGGGGCCTGACCCCCGCACCCCGGCCCCCCCCCCGTGTCCCCCTCATCCCCGCACTCCCCCGGTGATGCCGGTACCCCGGGGGGCCGTGCGGGGCCGGGCCCGGCAGCGCTGCGGCGGCGGGGTGCACCGGGAGCGGCCACAGCGCTGGGCCGGGCCGGGCCCTCCCCAGGCACGGGAGGACCCATCGCTTGTCATTTCGGTTCCGGCGTTGGCTGGTCCCAGGCCCCATCTCCCTGCTCACCTGCACAAAGCTGTTCCCGTGAGGGGCTGCTCCTTCTGGTTCCCGGTGTGCAGCCAGTATGGCTTCCCAGGGTTCGGTACCTCGGGAGCCCTTGAGATTTTAGCGAACGCATTGCATGGATTGATTTTTAAAGTGAAATGTATGAAATAATTCTTTCCCCGGCTGAGCAGCCGGTGCCTTCGAAGGTTTATCACTGCTGATAACCATCAAGATTTGGTATAATAGAAAGGGTTGGGTTGGAACAGGCCTTTAAAGGTTACCTCATCCAGCCCTCTGCAGTGAGCAGGGACACATCCATGTGTCTCCATTTTCTTCCTCATAATGTTTTTTGAGTAATTGTCCCTATTTATCATATATCCCAGAAGAGCTGTATGTGTCTGAACGAGAGGGCAATGACTCCACTGGTGATGGGACGCAAAAGAAACCATTCAAGACCGTGTTGAAGGTGAGTGTGGAAAACACCTGCTTTGGTTGGCAGTGTGGAATGTGTTCTGGGGCAAGTGATGGCCCTTGTATTTTAAAATGTGAGTTTCATACCTGTTTTTGCAACCTGAGCAGGAGCAAGGTGCCTGCTCAGGCTCTGTAAGGATCATTTTGGTTAATTTCATTTATTTTCTCCCCCTTTTCAGGCATTGATGACAGCAGGAAAAGAGCCATTTCCTACAATTTATGTGGATTCCCAAAAAGAAAACGAGGTGCTGTGGCATTGAAGGGTTTCCTAGTGTGAATTATTTTACTGCTCCTTGGTGTGAAGGGACACAATGTAATCTGCTGTCTTTTGCTCTGTCTTGAATTCTCTAGAGATGGGCCATCATTTCCAAATCACAGATGAAGAATGTCAAAAAGCTATGGCACAGGGAGCAGATGAAAAATGAAGCTAAGGAGAAGAAGGAGGTAGGCTGCAGAAGGAGCAGAACACCATTGCTTTCCAAAAACATTACAGTGTCATCATCATTCCTGCCCCTCCAAAAAAGCTGCAGGTTTTCCTCACTGGTGCTGTTGTTTCATGTGTTATTTACAACTGGACTGGTTACAGCTATTTAATAAGTAATTTATTTCAAACCAGGCAGAAGATCTCTTGAGAAGAGAGAAGAACTTGGAGGAAGCCAAGAAGGTTGTTATCAAGAATGATCCCAGCCTTCCAGAGCCCAAGTGTGTGAGTAGGATCCCGTGCCTTGGCAGATGGTCTGTGCTAGGGCATCTGGTCAGCACAGACATTGTGCTGCTCTAGGGTGGGGTCTGCATGAGCTCTAGGAGGTGGTGAACCATTCCCCTATTGAATGCCTTTTATTCCCTGCCTCACAGGTGAAGATCGATGCTCTGGAGGCTTACAGAGGGCAGAGGGTGAAGATTTTTGGCTGGATCCACAGGTTACGGAGGCAAGGTAAAGCACGAGCATTGCTGAGCCCATGCAGGGAGATAGAACAAGTGCAGTGGCCTTCAGAATGTAGACACAGAATGAGCCTGACAGCACCTGGTCTCACCTTTTTAAACCAGTTAGGTGCCCTCTTTGGTTGATCTCAATGGTCACTGCAACACTGGCAGTTCCCCCTTATGTGGTCACCTACAGATATTTTTAGTTATTATTATTATATATATCTATATAATAGATATATCATATATTAGTGTATATTATTATTTATTATTATTATTATTAGTTCAAATCCTACAGGATTTTCAGTTTGGAGGCTAGTCCTTCGGAATTTCCTCAACTTGTTCTGTTGTAAGCTAACCCTGCCAAATGAGGAGATAACCAGCACCTGCTCACAGTGAAACCAAATTCATTTTCTTTTGAACTAGGGAAAAATCTGATGTTTATTGTCTTGAGAGATGGCACAGGGTTTCTTCAGTGTGTCCTTTCTGATGAGCTGGTAAGTTGTGATGATTCAGTTCTGTCATTAATATAAGAGTTCATACCTCATCTGGTGTTCTCTTATGTAGTAGATGTTGTTTAGTTCTCAACCTACTGACTCAGTTGTGCTACTGTTAAATTGTATGTCCTCCCATGCAGTTTGTCAGTGTGAGAGCTGTTCAGAAGTGACTGTGTGCTAATCTGTGATGCCATAGGAAAGGTAGCAATAAAACTTTGCTCACCTGTGCCTTTGTGTCTCGCTGCAGTGCCAGTGCTACAATGGGCTGGTGCTGTCCACAGAGAGCAGCGTGGTGGTGTACGGCACACTGAACCTCCTGCCCCAGGGCAAGCAGGTACAGGAGCTCCTCAGGCTTCTCCTCCTCCCTCACGGGTCTTTGGTATGCTGAGGGGGGCACAAGCAGAGGTGCAAGGAATTAGGACTAGGGAAAGAACAAAGCTCCCAAAGCTGTGCTGTCACCCAGTGTTCAGTGTGAGACAGGTGAACTGTGTGACTGTTCCATTTCTGCCTGAAACTATTTTCCACCCATAGACAATTCCTAGAGTATAACGTGGAGAGCATGTTAACTAAATGACATGGCTTCATTTTGCTTAACAGGTTTATTCAGTTTTTATTTTGTGAGGCTAAGAATTTTTTCACATCTCTTTTACTGAGATATGTTTGTAGGATCGACCCAAGGTGAGGCTAATGTGAACCCCCACTATTACATTTTGGTAAAAATCTGTGTGTTAGCCTTTGAAAATTTGCATTTCTACCCTGAAAACGCTGTGATTGAATTAAAAATGCCATTTGTCAGGGGTGGAAGGCAGCTGTGACCCACACGGGGGAGCTGATGAGAGCAGAACTCAGACTATTTGGGGTGGGAGACCATATAGCTCATCCATATAGTGCCACCCCCTGCCATGGGCAGGGACATCTCCCACTATCCCACGTTGCTCCAAGCCCTGTCCAACCCAGCCTTGGACACTTCCAGGGGTGAGGCAGCCACAGCTTCTTGGAGCAGCCTGTACCAGGGCCTCACCACATTCTCAGGGAAGGATTTAATCCTCATATCCCATCTACCCTGCCCTCTGTCCATGACAAGTCATTCCCCTTTTCCCATCATTCCAAGCCCTTGTGAAAAGACATCCAAGGGGCATCGAGTGGACTTTCCCCCAGTGTTTGTTTCTCTCCCACTGCAGGCTCCGGGAGGCCACGAGCTGAGCTGCGATTACTGGGAGCTCATTGGCCTGGCCCCTGCAGGAGGGGCTGACAATTTGCTCAACGAGGACTCGGAGGTGGATGTGCAGCTCAACAACAGGCACATGATGATTCGAGGCGAGAACATGTCCAAAATCTTCAAGGTGCGCTCCATGGCTGTGCAGGCCTTCAGGGATCACTTCTTTGCCAACGGATACTATGAAGTAAGTGTGTGTTCCCTGGTCAGCAGGTGACTGCTCTAGTGCCCTGACTTGTCCAAGTCCTCAGTTCTTCACTCAGGCAGTGACAGCCCTGTTCTCCTACAGGTCACACCACCAACCTTAGTGCAGACACAGGTGGAGGGAGGCTCCACCCTGTTCAAGCTGGATTACTTTGGTGAAGAGGCATACCTGACCCAGTCCTCGCAGCTCTACCTGGAGACCTGCCTGCCAGCTCTGGGAGATGTCTTCTGTATTGCGCAGTCCTACAGAGCTGAGCAGTCCCGGACCCGCAGGCACTTGGCAGAGTATGCACAGTTGTCCTTGTTTCTTAATAAAAGCTTGATTTCCTTTACAGTGTGGGAGTAAAAAGGAGTCAAAAAGTGTGTGGTTTTTTAATGAGTTTGTTTCATAGCTAAAGATGTGTTGCTTGTATGTGACTTTGCCATGGTGTGGCTCTGTTTCAGGTACACTCACATTGAAGCTGAATGTCCTTTTATAAGTTTTGAGGATTTGTTGGACCGTCTGGAGAACTTGGTGTGTGATGTTGTAGACAGAGTCTTGAAGTCACCTGCAGCGAACTTACTGTACGACCTCAACCCGGTATGCAGCAATGGGAACGGCCAAGAAAATAGCATCTTAAGCCTTTCCTACTCAGCACCTTCCTTTGGGAGATGCAGGGCATGGCAGTGAGCTTACTTACTATTTGTAATGATAAGAAGAATATTAAACATAAGAATGAGAAATCTGCAAGACTGGTAATGACCAAAGCAGGGAACTGTGGGGGAAGATGTTCATTGCTAGTGTGCTCCAGAAGCCAACAGCGTGCCAGGATTTATGGAAGTGGGTGTTGTGCCCGTGGAATAAAAACCTCCATCCCAGAAATGGGATATCAACCAGCTGGTGCTTGCTGATGGAGCATGAGGGAGCAATGAAACAAGTGGTGTTTCAGTTCCTCTCATGGCACATGGAGCCCTAAAGCTCTGGAAATGCTTCCTTATCTTTCCTCCAAAGTGATCTATGAGATTTACTGGGCTTCACATGGTTGTGTTTGGTTCTAGCTTTGTAGTGCTGAGTTTGATTTGTTCGTTTAAGTGATAATTTGATGATGTGTGAGCTGGAAAGGGTCGTGGATGTGCTGATCATCTGGAAAAGTATCTCTTTTAAAGTGGTGCTCCTCCACTTGTCTTTGCTCTTATCCACAGGGTTTCCAGCCCCCTAAACGTCCCTTCCGGCGCATGAACTATGCTGAAGCCATCGAGTGGCTGAAGGAACATGATGTGAAGAAGGAAGATGGCACTTACTATGAGTTTGGGGAGGTATGCCCTGCTGGCTGGTAGGGTAATGTATTCCATGTAATCCATGTAGAAATGCAGCTGTGGGTTGGGATTTGACCTGATGTCCTTCAGCATTGGGATAAAGACCTGTGTTGTCACCTGTCATCAGTTCCCTGGCCACACTTCTCCAGCTTCAGTTTGAAGGAGCTCAGGAGAACTTGACAGCATAGCCAGAATTTTTTTCCTCCTCGGCTTTCTGTCTCATATACTGCGGAGACTTAGATTTTAATTGAACAGATTTTTTTTTTCCGCCAGACATGTGGGTTTTTATATCTTCTAAAATAAGTTTGCTTTAAGAATTTAAGGTAACTCAGGATGAAAGCGTGGACATGTGCTCTCTTTGTTTTATGCCCACTTCATGTGGGCCTTGTTGTATAGAGTAGTTTTGGTGCTGAGTCTTACTAAAGCCTCCTCTAACCGTAGGATATTCCTGAAGCTCCCGAGAGGCTGATGACAGACACCATTAACGAGCCCATCCTGCTGTGCCGGTTCCCTGCAGAGATCAAGTCTTTCTACATGCAGCGCTGCAGCGACGACTCGCGCCTCACCGAGTCTGTGAGTTGTATTACCTGCTGGGGTAGCTTGGAGTATGGGGACCTTGGAAAGAACGAGTGCTGCAGGAAGCTCCTTGGAGAATCTTTGCCAGGTTTTGTCCTGGGTGCCTGAGCATGGCTGGCTGGCAGTCAGTGCTCCCCTGCTGCAGTGTTGCTCTGAGTGGGACGTGCTGTGGTGCATTGCAGGTGGATGTGCTGATGCCAAACGTGGGTGAGATCGTTGGCGGTTCCATGCGCATTTGGGACAGTGAGGAGCTGCTCGAGGGCTACAAGAGGGAGGGCATCGATCCCACGCCGTACTACTGGTACACGGATCAGGTCAGTACACGGGCTGCTGGGCTGACGCTAGAGCAGGGCCTTCTCCCCTCTTGGCCTTGGCTAGTTGGTTTGGTATTATTGCAGCTATAAATTAAAAGAAAATGTGTAATATCCCCTCCCTGAATTTCACAGAGGAAATATGGTACGTGCCCTCATGGAGGATACGGTTTGGGATTGGAGCGGTTCCTGACCTGGATTCTGAACAGACACCATATCCGAGATGTCTGTCTCTATCCACGCTTTGTGCAACGCTGCAAACCTTAGCCATCCTTGGGAAGAATTCCTGGAAAACTGAGCAGCTGATGCTTGGGAAAGAGTGATACTTGCTGCTACACTACAGCCTGTCTGACAACAAGACTTCCTGCAACCTGTTGCTAATTCAAATACCAATTTAGGATGTGAAAAATACCAAAACCTCTTTTTTAAAACAAAAGTGCTAGTCATTAACTGGAAAAAGCCTTAGAAAAATTGTTTAGGTGCATTTATGCTCTTGAGTCATCACAAAACAAAGATTCTGATAAGTTGTCATTTAAAAAACAAGATACAATTCTGCTTTTAATTTTTGTGACTTAAAATATGCTGGGCATTTGATCATTTTGTTTTAAATTTGCTCTAACTTTAATCTCTTTTCTCCTGGAGTTTCTTGTTGGGGAAGTCAGGAGTTCAAGCTCTTGAAATTCCCTAAGGGTGCCCTGTGAGAATGGTATGGAGAGACATGAGCAAAAGATAAAAATGAGCACTGCACGTTTTTAGTTCCTGCTGATTTTAAGGGGGGTTCTCTGGGTTGATTCAGTAGCAAGGTGTGTAGTGCAGCACACAGAATTCCGCTGTGAGAGAGGTGGGTAGGGTCTGGGGCTTTGGGGTTTTTTCAGATTATTTATTGCTCAGCAGTGCTGAGGCTGCTGGTGAGGCAGGCTTTGCTCCCTTTCCCAAGCGCTGCTGTGGGCCCGTGCACACCCAGCTGGACTTGTCTGATGGCTCCTAGCCATGGGGGGTTCTGGTGCTTTTTACTCCCTGCTTGCAGCCAGAAATGGCTGACTGGGACCCAGAGGAATGGTAACTGAAACACGTTGGATTTTCAGACTGTAGTCCCAGCAGTGCTTTCCCATGTCACACTGAGGTGTGTTCATGGAGCAGCTCCCTGTTTCCTTGTGCTACTGCAGCAGAGCAGCTTCCCTGGCTGTAATCAACTTATCAAATAGGGATAATGAAATACTTCATGTGTTGAGTCACCTGTATCATTTCTAGTCACAAAGCAATTCCTTTACCAGAGAGAGAAAAAAGGTAGGTGTATCGTTTGCCACCTGCACTGAGACTTGAGCTGGACTTGCCATTCACTCCTGGAATTGCTGAGCTGTGGATACCCGTATTTTTGTAATAAGTGATTGGTTTTCTTCATCTTGCATGTTATATAAACTGGTCTAAATCAGCAACCAATAAATTATGGCAACAGAAGCTGGTGTGCAAGACAGTACTTGACATTAACACCTGTTCCTATTACTGATACAGTGTAGACAAAAACCCAGGAAAAGGGAATTTTTCAAGTGCAGTAAACATATCCCAAGAACTGGCATGAGATTTCCCCCCCCCCTTTTAAACAACATCCCCATTAACTTTAAAGCATGATTTTTTCTGATTTGGAGGGACCACCTCAGCTGCCCAGTGAAACGTCCTGGAGAGAGTCAATGTGGTGCTAAGATAGCCGAGGTAGCAGTGCTGGGGGGAGCAGCTTGGAACTTCTGGCACCGGTAAAGACTTTATTGAATACTTTCCCTTTAGTGCCTGAAGTGATGGGAAGGGAGAAGAGTCGGGAAAATATACTTCTAGAAAAACATCCCTTGTTTGGGATGAGTTTTCAGTCCTTAAACCTGACAGGGCTGAGCTACTTTGTCAAAGTTAAAGGCTTCCTTATCAGGGGAGCTGCTAGAGGAAGGACTGAGGACTTAAGAAGTGCTCATAGAAGAGGCAGATCAGATAAGGAGCTTAAAAGGTGACCGGATGAAGGATGATGCTGTGGAACTTACCAGAGACTGCTGTGCAATTCCCTCGGCAGCTGGTGGAGAGAGGTGGGGCGGGATCCGGGAAAGATGCTCCAGCTGCTTGGAACACGAGAGAACCTGTATTTTTATTTTTATTAGAAAGGGAAAACAAGCCTGCAGAAGAGAAGAAAATGTGCAATCAGAACTTGGATCTCTCCTTATCCTCACTTTCACTTAGGGGACCACCCGCCTCGGGACCACCGCCTGCTATCCTCGGACCGCCCCGCTTACTGTGCCGGGGCGGTGCCGGAGCCATGCCGGGGCGGTGCCGGGGGCGGTGTAACGTGAGGGGCGGTAGCGGGGCTGTCTGAGGGAATGCGGGCGGCCAAGATGGCTGCTGCCGCCTCCGCTGCCGGGCGTCACTGTGAGTGTGGGGATGCCGCCGCGATGGCGGGAACGGGGGACCGGGGGCGACGGGCGGCCTGAGGGCTGCCCGGACACCGCGGGCGCTGCGCGCGCGGGAGCGCGCCGACACCGCCGGCACCGCGTTACACAATGACCGACAGGCGCCTTTCGTAACGCTGACCCGTGCCGGGGCCGGCGGGGCTGCTGCGGCTGCCGCCGCGGGGCCGTGCGGCCGGCCGGCTTACCGGGGTGTGCGGGAGGGTCTGCGCGGGATAATGGCGGCTTCCCGCCAGTGCGCTGAGGGGGCTTCGGGAGCCTCGCGGTCGGGGGTCTCCGCGCCCACGCCGCAGGGGCCCCTCAGCTGCTCGGGGGTCTCCGCGCCCACGCCGCAGGGGCCCCTCAGCTGCTCGGGGGTCTCCGCGCCCACGCCGCAGGGGCCCCTCAGCTGCTCGGGGGTCTCCGCGCCCACGCCGCAGGGGCCCCTCAGCTGCTCGGGGGTCTCCGCGCCCGCCCCGCAGGGGCCCCTCACTGCTCGGGGGTCTCCGCACCCAACGAGCCCTTTGCTCCTGCCCGCCTCAGCCTCTGGCCACTTGTCCATAGGTTGATATATTTTGTCCTTTGTGGAATTCAGTTTTAAACGAGTCCCACCGTGCCCTTTCTGAAACATGAAAGAACGCTTTTACCAATGTTCCGTCCAGCTGGGATCATCCTCACATCACGTTCTGCTCTGTGTCCTTTGGGATGCAGGTGCAAATGTGCACGAAGCTCACCTTAAGTGAGGCGATAGCAGAATGTCCTGAGAGGGCCGGGACTCTTGGTCACGGATTCACCTCCTGGCCCTGCACATCCCACCCTGTGCCTGGGAGTGTTATCCCAGTGCTCCTGGAGCTCTTGGGGCCGTGACCATTCCCTGGGGAGCACCCTCTGGGCCAAATGCATTCTTACAGTGCAGAAATATCAACGCAGCCATTGAAACTCCCCTTTTTATTGTTCTCTGTAATTGGCATATAGTGTCAGCACCTCAGAAAGCAATAACCTAAGAGCTGGAAGTAAAAAATAAATATTTGAAAAGAGCCTTTCAGGCATCAGCGATGCTCGAAGCTCTTTAGTTTGCAGCCTTTGGTGTCAGTGCAGATGCAGACGCAGCATCCACAGCCACTCGTAGAGTAAGAGGTTGGGTTTCAGGGTGTGTTTCTTTGCCATTGCTTTCAGCAGGTTTTGAGGCCGTTCATCATCTGTTCAGGAGGTTATTAGAGAACTGTGATCTGTAAGATGCTCTTCCCAGCGGGTGGGCCGGCTGCTGAGGAGCTCTGTGCTATTGGGGCTCAATTGCATTTGCTCATTGTCTGACAGGGGAAATGTCGCACTGAATGATTGCCGGAGAGACCGGCATGCAGAATTTAACCTTTTCTTTTTTTTCCACGGTGAGCAATTCACACTCTTTTTGCACTAAACGAATACCATGTAATGACAATGAACTCCCGAGGAGAATGAAGTGTGCCTTTGAAAAGGCAGCCTGTAAGCAGCATGGAATTGTATGGAATGGGTTGGAAGGAGCCTTAAGGATAATCTAGTTGTGTTCAACTGCAGGGCTCCAGTATAAGTAGGTGGAGATGCTCCAGGGCTGGAGCCCTTCTGCTCTGGAGCCAGCCTGGGAGAGCTGGGGGTGTTCACCTGGAGAGGAGAAGGATCCAGGGAGAGCTCAGAGCCCTTTCCAGTAGCTAAAGAGGTTCCAGGAGAGCTGGAGAGAGAAGTGGATGTGTGCAGACTTGTAAAAGCCTAAGCTTTGTCTGATGCTGAAATTCAGATTTGTTGCCATCACCTGGCTGGGCAGTGAGAAAGGAGGTGGCCCAGGTCTCCAGGTAAATGGATTCTGGAGTTGCTGCTCAGTGTTCCTGACACAAACAGGAGCAGATGTCTAACCTACATTGTGTGTCTACCCCACGAGGAGTTCACAGTCTGACACTTACTCCTCAGTTTCTTATTCCTGTTTCTGCTCTGTTGTCACCTGTTATTTTGCAGTTATGATTAGAACTCACAGATTAGCAAGGCTTTGGGTTGGGGTTTGGTTGCTGCAGAGCTGTAAGTGTAGTGTTCAAAGAAAGGCAGAACTTGAGATTTCCTGACTTTCTGTGATTCCAGGACCTGGAGCTGGAGTGAGGAAACGCCGAGCTCTCAGTGCTGTGATGGGTTTGTGTGCTGGGGAGGGATCTGTGCTGTGGTGGTGCAGTCCCCTCAGCCCAGCAGGGTTGTCAGCGCTGTTATCAGCGCTGTCTCTCTCTCTGCAGGGCTCAGGAGCTGCAGCCAGCTGCGGGTGCCGGTGCGATGGAGGGGCCAGGCCACGGCCGCTGCAGTGACCCAGAGCACCAAGCCCCACATCCAGCCCCAGGAGAGGTAGGTGCGGGCTCTGGGCTTGCTGCCTCTCCCTGATAGAAGCAGGGCAGCCACGGGGCTTGGTCTGCTTTATGTGTGTGTGTGTGTGATTGTTTATCTGCCTGGCTGCACTCATCTTCTCTGTGCTGAGGGGCAAGGACAGCCTTGGTCCTGCAGAGCTCCGTGAGCCCAGGGCACACTTAAGGCCTGAGGCACTCTGGGAGCAATGGAAGGACATTCATTATCATTATTATTTGAAGTTCTGGTTCCTGTCTCCTGGGTTTTATTCAGCAGCCTTTGATACACACTCCAGCAGAAAAGGAATGGAAGCTGAGGTCCCGAAACATTGGGGCAGGCCTGGAGGACTTTGTCTGTACCAAGAGGAGGGCAAAGCTCCCTGTGCAATCTAAACCTCTGCTGGGGAAGTGAGAGGTTCCATGGGGGAATTGGGTGAGAGTTGTGGTCAGCAGCCATTCTGTAAATGCTGATATCACCATCTGTACTGCTGTGCTGTGTGGGATGTTATCCTTACAACAGTGTGCCAGACCTGCACCAGGGTAGAAAATCCATTCTGGAAAAACCCAACCCAAACACAACTGGCCCTGCAATGAATTCATGTGCAGAAAGGCTTCTTTCTGCTGTCACTGCTGGAGGAGATGTGTCCCCGCAGTAATGAGGACAAAGACTTGTGTGAGTGGCTCATCTGTTTTCTGGAGAAGCTGCTGCTTGGTTTGTTTGGATTCCACAGCTGAGACCCTGTTTTATAACCTCCCTTAGAGCCAGCAGCTGGGAGACAGCTCTCTCAGTGTGTTTCCAGCTAAAGTTTGTGTTACAAAGGGGTTACTTTTTAAAAAAGCAAAGATAGTGTAGATTCCTGTGTCTGGCCATTCCTGTTCCTAGTGCAAGTGTTTACATAAGCAGGCGGAACCTTGGAATAGGAACTGGCTTTGCACAAGGCAAATGGAGGAGGATAAACTGGTTGTTTTGTCATCAAAATAAAAATAAAAGCCATGGGTCACTGGGATTTGAAATCTCTCTTGCTTCCATAGGAAACCTAAAACAGGGATCTTGATGTTGAACATGGGAGGCCCGGAGCGGCTGGATGACGTCCACGATTTCCTGTTGCGTCTCTTCCTGGACAGAGATCTGATGACCCTTCCAGCTCAAAAGTGAGGATCCCCTGGGGCACAGGCGGTGTTGGGTGTTGCTGTCTGAGCTGTAGGCTCTGATATTTACCTTCTGTAGAGAGCAGCATTCCCTAAAACTGCTCTATCCTGGGAGCAGTCAGTGCAGGAAGCAGTGCTAGAACTCTCTGGAAGTTGATGTGCCATGTTGTTCTGTTTTGATTGCAGACTGAGAAGCGGGAAGGGTCGTGGGATAGAACAGACAAACAAACCCTGCAGCTTTGCTGTAGTTTGCAGATTGCCAGGGTGTTTTGGGGTGTGCTGTTAACGTGTCCCTCTCCACTGCTGCAGTCAGTTGGCCCCGCTCATCGCCAAGCGCCGCACCCCCAAAATCCAGGAGCAGTACAGCAGGATCGGCGGGGGCTCCCCCATCAAAAAGTGGACGGCGCTGCAGGGAGAGGGCATGGTGAAGCTGCTGGACAGCATGTCTCCTCGTACTGGTACTGCTCTCCCAGCCTCCCACGGGCTGCTGCTGCTCTCTGTCTGCTTGCAAAGCACCTTTGCCTTCTTGGTTTTCATTGTGGGGTGGATCTCAGCCCTGCTGGGAAACCATGGTGCTCAGGTTGTTGTGGAAGGCTGGGCGTGGGGAGTCACCTCTGTCCCTCCTGTGATCGTGGGAAGATGACTGAGACAGACTAAGTGTGCTATTTCCAGGTGTCCAAAGGTGTGTGGCACTGCCAGGCATTGCACCTAGCCCTGTAAGCCCTGCTTGAGCCTGAGGAAGCCTGCACTGAAGGGAAGTGGCTGAGGCTTAGATGGGAAGAAAGGGGAATGTACTTCACGTGAACAGCTGAGGCAGGTGTGGGAGGAGGGGGTCAGAGTGCTGTTCTCAGCAGCTGTTTCAGGGCTGGAAGGACAGCTGGAGGAAAGACAAGGCTGTGTAGATGAGCAGTCAGGACATGGCTGAGCGATAGCAGCAAGCCCCACCCGGGGACACAGCAGGAGATAAGGCTGGACAGTTTGGCTGGGGTGGAGGGACATGCTGTCTTTGCCAGACATGAATAGAGCCTCCCTCCCCTCTCTGTGTCACAGAACCTCTCTGGAGCTCATTGCCTCCCAGCAAGGAGTGCTGGCTGGTATGGGGTAGCCTGTGCCCCTGTGCCTGGTAGAGTGTGACATTTCCCATGACTGTGATGGGAAATGGGTGCAGATGCTTCTGTCAATGCCCTTTCGTGCAGGGCTGTTTTGTAGCTCTTTGTGGCAGTGCCTCAGGCTTGGCTAGAAAAGGGCTAGAGGAAAAGGACTGCTAAAAGGGTTCTTGGAAGGCTAGAACCAAATTTATTTCCATCCATTCAGAATGTGATGTGTCACTGGTGCCTTCATTCAGGTGATGTTCAGTCCTTTCTCCTCAGATGTGACTCCCTAGCTCAGTTCCAGCTGTGGTCCCTGCAGGTGCAGTCAGAGCCTGAGGCTTGCTGTGCCATCCAAGGCAGGAGTGTTCTTGGAGCAGGAGCCCCTGAAGGGTCAGGCTTGCAGCAGGTTCTGCAGATAAGGCTTGGAAGGTTTATCTGCTTTTCCCAGTGTCCCACTCCCGCTTGCTTTTGTTGGTGACCACTCTCTGTGCAGTCACACCCTTCTCTGGGCACCTCTCCCACCTGATAAGCCCTTTGGAGGCTTCCTTTTTTACTTGATAGCAGCTGCAGTTTAACAATAGAATGTGCTGAGCACTACCAGCCATTTCCTTCAGCACCCCAAGTGACCTTGCAGAGCACTGTGTTCCTTCAGAATAGCTTGGAACACCTGGATATTCCTGCAGCCAGCATTTGGGAATATGGTGTGCTCACAGGTAACACTTCGGGAGTGCTGAGCCCTCTTAATGAGGAACTGGCAGGAGGTGCTGGTACCATGTGAAATGTGGCAAAAAATAAATAATTTTAGGGCCATTTTGCCTTGATCTGGGGTCTGGGCAGCAAGTGAAGCCTCAGTGTGTCAGCAACACTGTACATCCTAAATTAAGACACAGCTACCAGGAGAGGAACTGACTCTGTCTGAGCCAAGAGCAGGACAGGATGTTACTCTTAATAAACAGTCTGTGTACAGACACCAACACCTCTCTTTTGCTGCCCGTGGTCCTGAACAAAACCTGACACTGTGAGGGTATTGCTTCTAGGCTGGCCGTGTTCTTCCCAAAATGTCCTTTCCCAGGTTAAACTCCTACAGCCCCTGCTGTGGTTAGTCAGACTTTTGTCTTTAATGCCATTCAAAGATGTTAATGAGGTTACTGGCTCAAGGGCTCCTGAAGTTGGGTCTTTATTTGCTGCTGCTCCCAGCTGGGAGCTCTCCTGCCTCCTGCAGAGAGCTGGGGCTGACTAAACCTGTTTTCTGAATCCTGCTTAAATGTATGGAGGGGAGCCCAAGCAGGGGACATCTGCCTCCTTCAGAAACCTGCTAAATGTTATTTCAGAGCCACTGACCCGGAAACCCTGAAAAAGAAACTTTGCTTTTGTTCTCCTAAGAGCCTCTGTCCTCCACTTAAAATACCAAAACAGCAAAGCTGTCCTGCCTGCCTCCCATCCCCTAACCAAGCCATGCTCCCAAAGCTGACACCTACAAGATTAGAGGTAAAAAATGGAGGAACCTAAGATGTCCTCATATTGCTGCCAAAATTAGGTGTTTAAGCCATGAAGCTTTTTATAAATCCCCTCCAAACTCAGAACGGGAGAGCACATGATTCACCTCTCTGCTGCCCCAGACAGCAGTGCTGGTGCTTGGGGTTTGGGTGCCATTGGAGCAGGTGTGCTGGGCAGGGAGGGCAGCTGGAGCTGTGGGCTGTGAGGGCATTGGGCTGTTCATTTAGCTTCTCACAGTTACACCTTTTTACACTTTTTTACCATTATGTCGTTAGAATCAGGACTTGCCCCATGAGACACTGGGGCTCTGTCCAGGCTGGGAACCGTGCCTCTGCTAAATGCAGGAGGAACAGGCAAGTGATGTTCCTGTAGAAATAAACCATAATATAGATCACTTCTAAATTCTAATCACAGCCAAGTGAGGTACCAGAAAACTGCTTGGCCCAAGAAAGGGCTTATATGACAGTGCTTTACAGAATTGCCCAGAAAATCATCAGCAGTTTATTTCAGCAGTTCCAACCCAGCTGCTCCTGTCTATTTGCCATGTAATGCTTTGTTAGTGTGAATTCTCACCTGTTGCTGCATTCCTCCCTGGTGCTGGGGCTGGCAGCTCCTCACAAGTATTACATCGGGTTCCGGTACGTGCATCCCCTGACGGAGGAGGCCATCGAGGAGATGGAGAGGGATGGCATCCAGAGGGCCATTGCCTTCACCCAGTACCCCCAGTACAGCTGCTCCACCACAGGTGAGCCCTGGGCAGGCACAGGAGCTGTGAGTGTGGAGAAACCATCTGGACTCTGACCACACTGGTGCACTGTATGATCTGGGATAGAACTGTTCCCCTTGGAGACTATCAGCTCCATTGATTTATGGTTGTGCTTTAATTATGTAGCATTTGAAAATATGATAATAGTTTGCTGCCAAGCTGGTTCAACCTGACAGCTTGCTGAACTTTTGTTGGTAATTCTCTGTTTCAGGAAGCAGTTTAAATGCCATTTATCGCTACTATAACGAGAAAGGGGAGAAGCCAAAGATGAAGTGGAGCATAATTGACCGGTGGCCCACACATCCCCTTCTCATTCAGGTGTGATCTGAAGGCTTGGAGGTTTATCTCTTGTCTTTTAAAATATAGAAAAAAGGAAGGATAACAGGAAGGCTTCAATCTGAGGGTGCATTTTAGTTGTGTGATGAGCTGGGCCTTGTCTGAAATTACAGGAGGAGGGTTATTTCATGCCCCATGCTTTGGCAAGATAATGTGTGACAGTGCCCACTGTGCATGCTGTTTTAAAAGCTGGGTGATGTTAACCTAATGGTGGTGGCTGGAAGGAACCTCTCCAGGGAATTAGTCCAAATTCCTGCTCAGAGCAAGTCTGTGATCAGCACACACACAGATTATGCTGGTTTGTCAGATTCCCCTGTGGCAGCAAAGAGTCATTCCTTGCTGTGGCAGAGCAATGAAGGGAAGCCTGCTTGTTGCTTTCTTTGCAGAGGAAATGGCACTTTAGGCTTTATCAGGGAGCTTTTCCTGTGGTGTGGGTTTGCAGTTTCTGTGGTGTGCTGAGCAGATGAAGAAATCACTGAAGGCAGGCAGGGAGGAGCTGCCTGTGCTGGGTGATGTTCCCGGGACACACTGCCTGAGTGTTGTGCACACTGGGGGAATTCGGGAGCTCTTACGGCAGCACAGAACATGGGGTCACTGAGAGCAGAGCTGCCTCCCAGTGCTCCTGGCTCAGATCTTTGTCTCTGTTTCCCTGAGCAGTGCTTTGCTGACCACATCCAGAAGGAGCTGAACCTGTTCCCACCAGACAAAAGGAAAGAGGTGGTCATCCTCTTCTCAGCGCACTCGCTGCCCATGTCTGTGAGTCCCTCAGGGCAGGCTGTGGGAGTGCCAGGCACTCTGCTCCTTCCCCAGGCTTCCCCGGTGACAGAGGGGTGCTGTGTTTCTGCTGCAGGTGGTAAACCGTGGTGATCCGTACCCTCAGGAGGTGGGAGCCACTGTGCAGAGGGTCATGGAGAAGCTCAATTACTCCAATCCCTACAGGCTGGTGTGGCAGTCCAAGGTATGTGCTCAGGGAAGCTGAGCAGGTAAAACCTGTGCAGAGTCTTACTGGACTGAAAAGAAATACACCTTTATTTACATTTTCAGTTATTTTCTTCAGTCTTGTTCAGGCCAGCCCAAGTTCTGTTCCTTTGAGATGTAATGGTGAGAAGTATGTCTTCATTAAACATTTAATGGGGAAAGTAAGAAGTCCAACCAAAAGCAGGGAAATAAAAATAACTGCTTCTGTCCCATCCATAACCTGGTCTGTCATCCTGCCTAAGGAAACGTGGCTGTTCTTTGTAAGAATGATTTAATGAGTGTTTTTCCTTTATTTCCACTTTTCTGTTGCAGGTTGGGCCAATGCCTTGGCTCGGTCCCCAGACAGATGAGACCATTAAAGGGCTGTGCCAGCGGGGAAAGAAGAACATGCTGCTGGTGCCAATAGCATTTACCAGTGACCACATTGAAACCCTCTATGAACTGGACATTGAGTATGCCCAGGTTTTAGCCAACGAGGTGAATGCTCTGTGGGTTTGGTCCCTCTTTGGGTAGGGCTGCTCTGTTATTATTTCTCCAATTGCAATTTGCTTTACAGTTGCTTCTTGCAGTATTATTTGGGATTAGCTTCATTTTCCTATAAATCAAAGATTAATCTGAACTGGCTTAACCACAAAACAGGTGGGAGTTTGTTTTTCTAGATTTAGGTCTTTAAATCATTACAAATATTGCTAAAAAAGGACAAATGTTTTGGCTGCAAAATGCAGTGTCGCCTCAAAGTAATTCTTGCTGTACTAAAAGCCATGACACTGCATTTAATGCTGTCATTTTGAGGCAACTTCTGAATGAAGTGGGAAGATTTTGAAGGATCATTGAAGGATCAGATTAACAGGTTTAATTTTTTCCTCCTTATTTTTGATTCAGTGTGGCGTTGAAAACATCAGAAGAGCAGAGTCTCTCAATGGAAACCCACTGTTCTCCAAGGTATCTGCTGTGCTGCAGTGGCTGTAAAGGTTTGCTGTTGTGTTGTGTTCCAGGTAGTCTTTAAGATATTTTGAGTTGGAACCCCTTGTAGCTAACCTGTGTAGCACAGACGGTTCATTGTACCACAATGTGTGTGTGTGTGTACGTGTGTCAGAAGGGGGCTCGGGGTGCCCAGGTTGGCCTGGGGGGTTGCACAGCTGGATTTGCTCCCTCTGACCCTTGCCTTCCCCCCTGCAGGCCCTGGCAGACCTGGTGTGCTCCCACCTGCAGTCCAACGAGGTGTGCTCCCGCCAGCTGACCCTGTGCTGCCCGCTGTGTGTCAATCCTGTGTGCAGGGAGACCAAGGCGTTCTTCACCAGCCAGACCTGCGAGCCCTGAGGTGCCACAGCCTGGGCACCTGCCCAGCACAGCCAGGGGCTGCTGGGCTCAGTGCTGCTGTCCCCCGAGCAGCACGCACCACTTGACTTGGGCTTCATTTTCCTTCTGTTGTCTTGGTTTCAGAAGAGTTGTAGGAGGTAGGGGAATAAGGGCATTTATCCTGTAACGTGTGAGGAGATCTCACCCGACCCCGTGGGACTTAGCCTGAGCCCAGCAGTGAGCACTGAAAAACTCACACAGCTTTTTTACAATGAGCTTCTATTTCTATGCAGGGATTGATTTGTATGCAGGGTGGGCACGACTGCATTAACTTGCCAGGTTAAAGGTGCAGTTATTCTGGTTTTGCTTTAGGTGCAGCCTGACCAGAACAGTCTGAGAGGGACTTTGGAGATCAGGTGACTTCTAATGCTTTTTAATAATGTTTATAGATATATATATATATATTTTTTTTTTTTTTTAGGACATAAAGATAAGGCTTTGGTTTGGTTTGGTTTGGTTTTCTCCTGCCAGAAACTTCCAGTGAAAGCTTAGCTGGGATAGTAGAACGCACAAAACTTGTTTACATTTTCTAGGAAAAACATTTTCATTATCTGCAGGCAAGTGTTTGAAGAGGATAAATTGAAAGGAATTAGCCTGCTTGGGTGATACTGGAGAATTTACTCCATTGAACCTGCATGTTTCAAGGCTAGCAGGAGCACGTGTGGAAACATGCTGGCTTATCTGTTAAGCAGAATGGCTATTTAAATTCTTCTTATTTTTATTAAAAAGGGCTTTTTCTGTTTGGTGAAGTAAGTTTAGGAAGTCAGGCTTGTTCTCCAGGAGGTTTATAGATCCACTCTGTGCTTTCTACTGTGGTTTTTGTGGGGATACCTGTGGAGTGCCATAGGTAGGATTGATCTGGCTTCATTGCTGTTGTTTCAATGGAGGTGATCAGTCAGGAGTAATTTCCAGTTTCACACTGCAGATGCCTGAGGACAGGAAGCCCTGTGCTGGGCTCTCCTGGAAGGCTGCCAGCCCACAGCAGGGCCCTGGCACTGAGTGTGCCCCTCGTACCCACAGGGTCCCCCCAGAGCTGTGACCCTGGCACTGACCCCCACGTGTGGCAGCCCAGCTGGCACCTCCTTGGGGGCACACGTTTACTTGATGTCCTTAGCACTGAAATGCCAGGACCTGGGCACTGCAGGCCGGCTCCTGGGAAGTGCTGCTGGCTGGGAAGCAGATTCCATGCTGCTCAGCCAGGTTGATCTGCTCAGGTAACCACAAGGCACGAGCAGTTTGGCCTTTTGAGAACAGGGTGTTTAAAGAGAGAAGAGGCCTCTGGTGGTGTATCAGGGGTTTGTCTTGTGCTGTTTTGTTGTTGGAATTAAAGATGGGGTACTGAAGGAGTGCTGTAAATCCCCAATACCTCTGGAGAGTTGCTTGCTCCACTGCCATTCCTGCTTCCCAGGGTGAGGCACACGGGTTCCTTCAGTGCCACAACCTCCTGCAGCACCCTGTCTCTCACAGAAAGAAGTCTTCCTTGACCCTTCATGCCTGTGCCTGTTTCAGTGGCAGGGAGCCAGAAGCTTCTCTTCACCCTCCTCTCCCTCCCCTTGGGCTCTGCTCGCAGCCTGGGCAGGCAAAAGGAGCACAAATGTCCAGTTTGTCTGGGAACACTGGCCTTATGTCTCTCGTTGGTCAAAGAACTTCCTCTGTTTCACTTCTCTGTGTGACACTTAGGGATCAGTCTGTCAAATCTTCCTGCTCACTCCTGTTTCCTCACAGGTGCAGGGAACATGGACCTTCAGGTGGTCCAGGCTGTGACCACCACATTTACAAGTGTGGAAAGCAAAGGTTAACTTCTTATGAACCTTGTGGTATTATAAATACAGATGGCTTTTCATTTTCATACTGGAGAGAGCCCTGAAAATACTAGCTGGCACTGATTCTGAGGCATTATGTTTGTCCCCAGTAATAAAAGGTACTTAAAATTCACTTTTGAGTGTTCTAACCACAAGTGGGATAATTACTCTGTTGCTGCTATTACACCATCATGTAGAAATCACTTAATTTTCCAGCTTTTAGCAGATGGGGCCTGTCTCACAGATCTGGTGCTGCTGTTTGCTGTCAGAGTAGTTTCCATCAAGGGTTCTGAGGAGTTCCTCATCTCTGAAGCCAGTGCCCAGGAGGTTGGGTGAGTGTCTGCCCTGAGGAGAGATGAATGCCATGGTACATGTGCCTTGCTGAGCCCTCCTCAGTGCAGTCCCACTGAGTGCAGCTCACTGTGCCCTGCACGTGTTCCCAGTGCCCCCCTGGCAGGCTGCAGACCCCTGGTGCTACTGACCCTGGGCCTGGTGTCCCCAGGTCGGGGGGGGCCCTGGTCCCTGGCCAGCAGTGCAGCTGGGCTGGCTTGGAGCCACGGGGGCTTTGAGGATGGCAGGGGGTCACTGCCCTCCTGGCCCAGGAGGGAGCTGGGCAGGGGATGTGCCCACCAGAGCTCCCAGCACAGTCAGGATATCAACTGGAAATGGAGGAGTTAGGAACAGCCCATGGTGTCCTGAGGGAGGAAATGGGAACTAAAGGGGTGAGGTTGTTTTCCTGCTTTCACACTCTGCAGTTTGGTTTATTTTTTCATTTTTGAGTGATTTATTTTCTCTTTTAAGTTTCTTTTTAACCTGTCCCTTGGTCCTGGCTGCATTTCAGAGAAGGTGGGAGCTTCCCAAAGGTGCTGTGACACCAAAAGGTGTGTGAATGGTGTCAGAGCTGGCCTCTCTGGAGAGGAGGATGGCACAGCTGAGATCAGTGGGGCCAGGGTCTCCCTAGGAGTACCTGAGAGCTCAGTGAATTCTCCCTTCCCACCAGAGAGCTGGGGATCACCATGAAGTATAAGCTGCAAGGCACAGGAGCTCCTTTGATTCTGTTAATGCCAGATGTGTACAGATAATTGCTTTTAAGCCAACATATGCACTTCACATTGACCAAGGACTTCCATTTGATGTAACACAGCAAATTTAGATAATCCTACAGTGTGTCATTTGCCATAAGGATGGAGTTCCAATTAAAGTTTTTTTTAAGAAATAACTGAGCTGTGTGTCCTTGTAGGAGCCCTTTATGCTGGTGTTTGAAGTTCTCTCTGCACCTCTGGTGTCAGGCTGAGGTGAGTTACACCCCCTAAAAAGGCTGGAGAAGATGGTGAATCAGGGATTTGCCTTGCTATGGGATCCCACCTGTGATGGATAATTTATTCTGTTCCTGTTAGTGGTCTCTGGGCAGCTCCTTGCTGATGTTACTAATTAAGTGCTTGATTGATTATTTTCTGGAGCAGGGATTGGAGATGTTGGATACTTAAGCTGATCCATTAGTGAGCTCTTGTGACTGGATTGTTGTGGGGAAGAGAGCAGGATGCAAACCCAACACAATGGAAGATGACAATCTGGAGGAGAGCAGTGCTGGTGCTTCTTTTCTTCTGGAATCTCAGTCCAAGCTTTGCTGTTTTACCTTTGACTGGGGATTTGGCTGTGTGAACATGGCAGAACTTTAGCAATGTCGTATTTGAATCCAAATCAATCTCTGACGTAGTGGAGGCACTTTTCCTTCCCTCCCTCTTTCTGAAGGGCTCACTCTCCACCTGCTTTGCTGCTTGGCCATGTTTCTTTTCATGTTTCCATGAGCAAATTCCTGAGTTTGTATGGGCTGCCTCTCATCTTGTGTAGAAGTACTTGTCTCCAGCAGCACAACCTGGGCAAGGGATTTAGTTGTAAATCAGCATTTCAAGCCATCAGGAGCAGGTTCTACTTCTGCCTGTAGAGCACAGGAGTTTGCAAATTTGGACCAGGTCTAAAACCTGCCTTTTGTTTTCCTGCTAAATTTGTGCTCAGCAATAAGTGCCAGGAAAAGGTTATTTAATTTGAGTCCATTGGCTAAGCTGATGAGCTTCCTTTCCATGACTGTGTGGAGATGGATTGTCTGTCTGTCTGTCCAGAGAGGGATCATTTCCAAGACACACAGCCTTTGCTCCCCAGCTCAGAGGTTGGACCAGGCTTGGAGCACTGCTCTAGTGGAAGGTGTCCCTGCCCTTGGGATGGACTTTCAGCTTCCTTCCAGCCCAAACCAGTGTGGGATTCTGAGAGTCTCTAGAGGTGCTGCCTGTGATCCCACTGCTCCTGGGGCAGGGGTAGGGATGCAGAACCGGAGCCTGGCAGTTCCCGGAACGATGGAGATGGGGCTGTCAGGGGGAATCCAGAGCACTCTATCCTCCTGTCATTTTTAAGGATGATCCATAACGTGTGAACATCACCCACAATTGAGGCCTAATTGCGTTTCTCCAGGCACTTCCAAGGAAGCTTAAACGAGCACTTAAGAGATAATGCTCGAGCAGTCCGGGGAGGGGGCTGAGCCCAGGCCGGGCTCCTCACAGCGAACTCCCCCAGCGCTTTTATCCGGAGTTATTGGGCCATTACAGGTTGTCTTTTACTGCCTTGGATCTCTTGCGCTGCCAAGCGGAGGGGAGGGGTGTGTAACATGACCCAAAGTGGTCTTGTATGTTTTAATCTGCTGGTTTAATATCTTATGGCTTCCTGCCATCATCCCTTTCTGAGCTGGACCCTGGAGTCACTCCTGGAGGTTTGCTGTGTGCAGAGGCTGCAGGCAGGGCTGGCCTGGGCTTGTTCTCTGTGTGTGGGGCATTGGTGGGGCACCTGACGATCCCACCGTGGTGTCCTGCCTCGCTGCCGTTCCAAGGTTTTGTTTGTCCTGCTTGTTTTCCTTCAGCACCTCCCTCCCACATGTGAAAATCAGTGGCATCTGCTTCTGCTGTTTTCCTCCAAAAGAAACTCCCTTCCCTCACCCAGCAGGGTGAGCAGCTTTCTCTGCAGGCTGCATCCCGGACTGTTTCCCGAGGGAATTCCCTCGGGGTTTCAAGTGCTGCGAGCGTTTGGATCACAAGAGCTGCCAGCACTTCATCTGCAGTCAGGAGGGACCCGTGCTGTGATCTCTGCAGGTCCCACACGGGAGATCATTGCTGATGGATGCTCTGCTGTTCCTGGCACTGCCCGAGGAGCAGGACGACGGGGAGGAGGAGGAGGATGGGAGTGTGGTGTCTGCTCCTTCGGGCTGGGCTGCTCCGAGGGCAGGACCCCATCTCCAGCCTGGCTGCCACGAGGTGTCCCTGCATGCTTGGGATGGTGCTTTGGTGGTGCTTTGCTTCTTTATCTCTGCTGACAAGGCTTAGGAGGTTGTACAGCACTTTAAGCTGGAAAAATTGTGATTCCTGGCAGGGCTAGGAAACGGTGAGTTGAGGGGAATTCACAGGAATGGCACTGGGAAAAGCTGATGCTGGTGCAGCATCCCAGCCTGGCTGCAATCCTAGCACACACCCAGCTCATCCTCCAGCTTAATGAAATGGTCCCATTTCCTTCTTCCAGCTGTGCCCACTGCTAAGTGCCTGCAAAATGCATTCCCGGGGGAGCAATGCTGCAAGTGAGATGGAAATGACCTGCCGTGGCTGCATTAGTCTCGGTGTCACCACTTTTGCCTCCTTGCTGTTCGAGCCCCAGGCCGGGGGGGGCACAGAGGGCTCAGGGCTTCCATGGGAGCCCCTGCACACTCCAGGCACAGGGAGAAGGAAAGGGGGCTGCAAGAGCCAGGTCTGGGCTCTGTGAAAGTGCTGAGGAGGCAGCTCTGCCTTATCTGCACCCGTGGCCACTCAGCAGAGTGAAATGAAGCAGTGTAAATTTAATTAATGGCACAAAGTGGCTCAGTGTCGAGAGAGGGACACAAAGAGAATGAGCATGAAAACAGATTTTTCAGTGAGTTTATTAACCCCAAGGTTAGACATTGGTGCCAAGGGTAGATCCCAGACAGTATAAAGCCCACAGCCTGGTTACTGCTCTGGGGCTGGGGTCCCCCCATGCCCTCCCCAGGTGGTCAGAGGGGGGTGAGTTAGGGCAAGAAAGGACTGGATTTCTTTGGTTTTTAAAGACACAAATACAACCAAGTGCTTTTCTGTGCACTTTGTTTTGCTTCTTTTCGAGGAGACAAAACAAACAAGACTTGTCCACAGCTAGGGTAAGTGACTGAATGAATGAATGAATGAAGGCAAACCTGCTACATCCTCCTTGCCATGGAATTTCAGCTCCAGGAACCTCCTGCCTCCTCCCGTAGAGCTGCTTCAGGGAAAGAAAGTGCAATAACTAACATAATTGTATGATAATTACACTGCATCATATCATTCCATGACTTACATAGCTATAAAGTCATTTCTCCTGTAATATCACAGCTACACAAGCTGTGCTCGTGGGAGAAGGTGCCAGATCTTTTCCCAAGTACTTTTGCTCACACTTGGCTGGGCCCTCAGTCCCAGGTAGCATTTTTGGGATGTGGTCCTGCATTAGTCTGGTTGTGCTCAGCTCTCCTCTACCCTCTATCCCTGAGAGCTGTGGCAGCCCAAGCCCCTGCTTGGCTCCACTCCACCCCTTGGTGTGAAAAAAAAATGGGAAAAAAACTTCTGATTGCACAAGGAAGCAAAAGCATTGTTTTCCTCTTTTATTGAACTTTGGCAAATAATATGTGTGTGGGGGTTTTACATCAATAGCTATAAATAAAAACTTTGAAAGCAATGTAATACTTGTCATTGAGATAAAGGACATCTATTGGCACAAATCAGTGAGTAAAAACCCTTTAATGATAAAATAACATTCACTCTTTAGCTACTTTATTTGTCTGAAAAACTCAGCTTACACTCAGTTCAACATACCACCTTCCACAAAGTTAAAAAATGACATAAAATGACATAATAAAATAGACCTTAAATTTCATAATACAAGTACCTTGGCAAATTCCAGGCAGCTGGAGCAGCTCGTGGCAGCCCCGCTGTGCCCTTGCCATGGCCTCACATACCCCTTGTACCTCTGGGCTGAGGGCTGCAGGTGAACTCGGCCTGGTTCCAACAAGTGCCTGTCGGTGAGGAGTGGTGGCATCTGCCAGCAGGGCTCTGCCCAACATCCCAGCTCTGCTTATTGCAAAGAACGTGGAAAGCTTTCTGCAAGATGAACCACTGTTACAATCATCAACTGTCTGACAAAATCTCGGAGCTCTTGTATCTGTCACTGTCTTTGGCAGAGGAATCAGGAAAGAAAAGAACCCGACTACATTACACAGCTTTCGTTATTATCACAACCTACTGAGTAAGGCCAAATAAAAACGTCTCCTTGCACTAATGAGAGCACATCTCTAATATACCCTTAATGACAGACCATATCAACACTCTACTGCTGGCACCCAGAGGCCTCCTCAGGGGGCACTGACTGTCCCCTCCCTCCCCAGGCCTCCTCTTCCACACAGAGTGAAGGGTATGGAGCAGTTGGTTTGGGTCATGTCCAGTACAGCCCGGGACCAGGGGGACACTGGGGCTCCAGAGCTGGGCCTGGAGAGAAAATATTAAACCCATTCTTAAGCAGGGGGGCTCAACTGTGAATGTGGGGACAAATCAAAGGGGGATAAAGCACCGTAACAAACCTGGCCCCAGGGCACGGCGTGGGCAAGGGGCTGCCAGGGTCAGGGCTGCCCATGGGGCAGGAGCAGCACAGGACACAGCTGGGATGGACAGGGGACAGTGACAGGCTGGGATGGACACCCAGGCCAGCAGGGCTGGGATGGACACCCAGGCCAGCAGGGCTGGGATGGACAGGGGACAGTGACAGGCTGGCAGAGTGCTGCCCTGGGCTCAGGTGTCCTGCCCATGCTGGCTGGGCCAGGCAGGAGCACAGTGAGGTGAGGGGGGGTCCCTGAGCACCCACCCTGGCCCGTCCTGCTGCACCCAGGGGCTGCCATGAAGCCAAAGGAGCTCCTGATCCTGGGAGAAACGTGCAGCAGCTCCGTGGTGAGCAGGATGGGCACTGCCACGGGGCTGAACGAACAGAATCGTGCTGAGGAGCTCGGCCCAATTTCTGTTCAAATGGCAATTTCAGTGGAATTGAATTTGGGTCTGTTTGACACAGGCACAGACCAGAGCTGATGTGGACACCCGCCCTGGGCAGCGCTGAGCTCACAGGGCGGGATTTCACAGCGGCAATGCAAACACAACTGCGAACAGCTAGCAGGCTCCATGCATAAATAAACACCATCAACCCAAAGACCTGTCCCGAACCCAAAGGAAGAAGTTGCCATTAAGAACCACGATGCATCACACTGCTAAGGGTTTGCCTCATGCATAAACATGGGAGCGCTGATTGGCAGTTGCTAATTATAATACTACACCGTCACACAGGACAATCAGCTCGTCAGACCAAGTAGCACAAATGTAGAAAATAATTTTTTTCCTCTTTTTTTTCTTCTTTTTTTTTTTTTTTTTTTTTTTTTTTCCAACAGAGCAAATGAACACAGATTGTTTCTTCAGCAAAATATGAAACTGTAAACTTTGGGCTCATTCTGCAACTTTTCCCCGATCCATAATAACCAAAAAAACCCCATGAGAAGAAAGACTGACGTACATTTTTAAGCGCACCTTCTCTGTCTAGTACAAAAGCACAACCTAAAACATATAAAGCTTCTTCTTCTGTTTTTTTTTCTTTTCTTTTAAATCACAGTTACCAAAAAGAAACAGTGAATAATTTATTACATACACTAGAATAACATTATGCTAAACAGCTATTCTCTATGAGGTATATCTGAGAAAATTCCGTAAGGGATTGCACGGTCTGCGTTGCCAACATGCCCAGTTCGTAATAAAGCTTTAGAACCATGGAGAAAGAGAGATCAGGGAGAGGGGGAGGAGGAGAAAGAGAGCCTTTGGTATTATCAGGAGTTTGTCCTTTGCAGGGCTGCATTGCAAAGCACCACAGTACAAAAGCCCACCAGGTACGATTCGGCGGCCCAGTCGAAGCTGAGGTATTCACAGGAAGAATAAAAAAAAGCACAGAGAGGTCTAGACTGGCAAAATCGTTGCTTTGGTTCAAGCAAGGCACTCGTCCCGTGGTAACATCACTGTCTGCAAGTGAAGCAGGAGCAGGGGGGACCCTGCCAGCTCTGGGGACTGTCTGTGTCCGAGGGCACAGGGACAATGGGCTCCCCCCGCCCAGAAGGCATCCTGAGAATTATTATAGCTTTGTAGTGAAGGAACACAGAGACACAGAGAGAAGCACACTTGTCAAGTCCTACTGTTCCCCACACAGACTTCAACCCCCAAAGAAATACCAAATCAAAGGCAGCACAGAATCGAAGCAGAGTGTTTGTGTTGAGCTGTCTCAGCCTCTGTGAATCCAAGGGCACGGCTCAGGCACATTCCTTGGGGAAAAGCCGGACTGGGCTGAGGGAGCTGGGGGCAGGAGCAGGGCCCAGGGCTGGATTTGGCTCCTCAGAGCATTGCTTCAGGCTGTGAACAGCAGAAAACAGGCTCCAAACCCTAGTGCCAAAGGGCACCGCTAATTCCCCAACCAAACAACCAAACGACTTGCAAGTAATAGCTCAGGAACGTGATGCTAATGGAGCTTAATGTAGCTCACTTCATTGCTAACTTGAGAAAAGTAATTAATTGATTTTTATCTGAAAACTGTACTTGTAAACAACAACCAAAGGTGAGAAGAGGGAGCAGCTCCTGGCTCTGTGCAAGGCTGCAAGGGGAACACGGGCAGGAGAGCCCCACACCAGCCCTGGGCTCTGCTCAAGCACGAGAACAATAATAATAGTAATAATAATAATAATTAGCAATGCTAATTGCTGCTGCAAACACAGGCAGGCAGCACCTGCAGAGCCTTTCCCCAGGGAATGTGCACTGGACAAAGGCTGGAGTCACCTCCAGCTCCACACAAGCACTGCAGGACCTGCAGTGGAACCAGCTCCACAATTCCAGAAGGTTTGGGCTGGCAGGAAGGAGGAGGGAACACAGAAAAGGGCATCACCAGAACTGGCAGCTTCCAGGGCAGCGTTTCTTTGGGAATCTGGGCTCTGCTGGACGTTTCTGGGTTAGGAGAGAACAGGGGGAGTTATCAGAGAGCACAAGCAGAATGCAGACCGCACAGAGAAAGAAATCTTTGGTATCTTTGGTATCATCAACACGATTAAAATTACAAATGGAAAAGTCAGTGAGGTAGCCTCTTTGGTTCTCACTAGAAATAGAAAGGTTTTTCTGGGTTTTTTTTTTCTTTTTTCCTTTTTTTTTTCCCTTTTTCTTTTTTTCCACACACAGAAGTTCATTCTTGGAAGCAGCTAGTTTAAGGGTTTCTCTCTTTTTGCTTGGCATGGATTATTTTACCCCCAGCTTAAGTTTTAAGAAGCCATAGAGTTCAGGCAAAGTATCCCAGTGTCTTTTTTTTTTTTTCCTATTTTTCTGAATGCACAGTTTTAGGTTGAATATTCATTGCTTGTCCTCAAAGTTCGCTCTGCTGTTCTTAGAGGAAATCAGCTGTAGTGCTTTATAGATAATTCTAAATAAAAAATAAAAACTCTACAAGGGCATCCCTGGGTGATGATGAATAAGTTAAATAAATAAGTTATATTATGAAGGCTTCATGTGCCATAATAAAGGTATGTCACACTTTCTAATCAGGAGTGAAGAAACTAACTTAAATAACTTAAACTTTGATACTTAAACAATTAAATTAATTAAAAGAAGAAATTAAAACTAGACTTCTTGAGTTGTTTTTCCCCTGACAGAGCCTGGCTGCTCTACAAAGCAATACCAGTTCTGAAGGGTATTTACTAACAGGTTTTGCATCCCCGATGCACTACAACAGCCCTATGGATAAATAAGCAAAATTACTCCCAAAAGAATTCACAAATGGCTGAATTAAATAGATACAAATAGCTAACAGCAGAGCCTGACACCCCTCCCCCCCATCTACATTCAGGCAAAACTCTCACTGAATTCAAAAGCTAAACTGAAATACAATGAGATTCAGACTGAACAGAGATCTCAGGACCTGCCCTAAGACTAAATTAAATAAATTACATTATTGATAGATAATATATCGGGTTAAAACCCACAAGTGTCTGGAAAAAAATAAAACCATTTTAAGCTTTGCCTTCTTAAAAAACCTTAAACAATAAAAATTCCCCATAATAAATATAAAGGAGGCCGAGTAGAAAGTTTCCCCGTATCATAAAAATACTCCGGAATTGTGACAAGCAAGGGAAGCATCGGCGTGTCCGAAGCCAGCACACTCTGTTGTTCCCTGGGAACAGGAGAGCCCTGTCCTGCCCCGGGGCCGAGTCCTTTGCAGCTCTTTGGATTCAGCTGTGGTAAGAGAGATCCACAATAAAGCTTTGCAACCGAGCTCAGGGAGCACATTCTTTGTTCTGCACGGGAGATCCAGCAACATCCAAGGCTTCTGAAAGTTGAATTCATCTTGGCTGTGCCCAAGGTTGTGACTCCAAGTTCCTGGTCCAGAACATGCTGGGATACTCTCTGCACACACGAGTCTTTGGCAGCACAATAAATAAAGCAGAAGTTACATGACACAGCTCTCGAGATTCATCAGCACGTGGCCCAGACATGAAACACGAGGGTTTGGGTTTGGTGTGGGCACAGCACAGCACACACTGTGCCACACAGACAAACATGTCCACCACAGCCTCTGGCTCCTCCTGAGGCAGCTGCTACATGAAAGCCTACGAGAGGGGACACTGCAATGGAAGACGTCACACAGAGAGATGCAGGGATAAAAAATGCAGCAGGATTTCATTTTCAGGTGGAAAAGGATTGTGATTGTTGACAGATTTGAGGCCCCAGCCCACAGAAGCCTCGTGTGTGTTGCTACTCTGTAAGGTTGCATAACAAACACTTCCACAATTTGGAGAGAATTTCACTGAGAAGTTTGTAAGTCATTCAGTACCTGATCTGAACTCCCTTTGTTGGGATATTGGATGAGCTCTGAGCAGGAGCAAACAGCCCAGGTCTGCTCCCAGGGCTCTCCAGAAGCTGTGGGCAGCTACCCTGTGCCTCTGGGGAAGGTGGGAGGCAGAGCTGTGCCACTCTGGATGTCCCTCAGGTGAGAGGAGCCCCAGGGAGGTGTCCCCCAGCAAGCACATCCTCAGGGGGACACTTCCAGCACGAAGGCAATGCTGAGTTCAAAATGCACCAGGGGCTGTTCTGATGGACACTCAGGTGGGAATGAAAGTGAAACTTTAATGTGAGCACATCACCTCAGCTGGGCCCTGCTCCACAGCCTGCTGGCTCCAGACTCCACACTCACATATCTGGCATTGGGGTGAGGAGCCCTTAGAACACATCAGCCCAGACTGGGACCGTTTTCTGGCAACCTTATTCCATGTCTGGCTAAAAGGATTCTCTGAATCTCTTTGGAATCTGCCTGGAAATCTCTGCCAAAGGATCCTTTGATTCCCAGAGCAGGCACATGTTGTTAATTCAGCTGTGAGGATCCTGAAATTGCTTGCAGAAACTTTTCCTGTCCTGAGCAGACAAGGCTTCTTGACTTTATTTTTTTTCTATTTTAAATGCAGTCATTGGGAAGTGACTGCAGCAGTTCTGTGAAGCAGTTAAAATGAAGCCCTTGTTTAAAGGCAGAGAGAAACAAGATGTGCTCCAGCTCTGATAAATTTGGACATGCCATGATCCGGATCATCATAACCTGGATCAAACAACATTACAAGGCTAATATGTCAGAAGCACCTCCTGAACCACATCACAAACTGCTGAATACTTGGGTTTGGGTCAGGTGGAGCTTTGGAGCCGGGCTGTGGTGCTGCTCAGCACTCACAGTGACAGAGATGGAACAGAATGGACAGAAACATTGCAAGTTTTATCCCTGGGGGAGAGAAGGAAGGGTGGAGCACAGGAGGGTGGCTGTTCACAGCTCCAGACACACAGGACACCAACACACAAGTCATAGCCACCCCACAAGTGTTTCCTGCAGGGAGGAGATGCACCAGTAGTATCCCAACATCCTGCACCTGGAGTCCATGCAGCTCTTGGAGAGATGCTGTGTGGGGCAGAAACAGGGGGAACATAAATAAACCCACCCTTCTGGTTGCACAAAGACTCACGAGTGGTTACCTGTCCAGAGAGCAGCGGGGGTCTATGTGCATTAGTCGTGCAAGAGGAGAAACAAACTGAAATACAAGTAGTGAGAATCCTCATCTTTGGTATTGTAGCTGTTGAGGTTTTGGTTGCTCTGTTCCTTGTTCTTTTGAAAAAACTGCATAGGCACAAATTAAAGACAATCTTCAACTTTAAGATGACTTGAGTTGTCAAATGAAGCAGCAATTGTACTGGCTTTGCTTTGTTTTCATTCTTGTCAACCCTTTCTTTGAGATCTGCTACCGAAAACGTCCAAGATGTCTGTAGAACACAGTGTGGGACTTGTTTGCTTCCTGACATGCTTCCTTGTTTTTTTTTTTTGGTTTTTTTTTATTTTTATTTTTTATTTTTCTATTATCTTTCAATGGAACAGTTTGTTGCAGAAGAAGTAGGTGCAGAAAACGTTTCTTTGGTTTCGATTAAGTAGTACATAAAAAAAGTCTCAAGTGTCTGTAGCAGAGCACGGCCGCGCCGGGCCGGTCAGAGCCAGCAGCTGTCCTGCCGCCGCCAGGGCGGCTCCGGGGCTTGCCAGGCTTCCCCAGCGCCAGCCAGCCACCCACACCAGCCATGACTACCAGAAATGGCAAGGTATAAACATCTTTGGCTTGCAGAAATCCTGTCTCTTTGGTGTGCTGTGTTCCTGCCGGCTCGGGGAGCTGGCAGGGAAAAGGAACTTAAGGATGCGATCTAGAGAAACGCGGCACATCTGAAACAGTCCGTGGCATCTCAAGGGCTTGTTTCTGTTTCTTTTCCTGCTTGAAAGTACCATAAAATACTGAGAAAATGAACAAAAATACACTGAACGCTAACAGGGTTTCAGTAACAGCCGTTGTTGAGGAAAAATCAGATTCCCAGAAACTAAAAAGGATGTAATAATGTGAATTAATCTAGATCTTCCAAAATATTGTGTTTGCTCCATGAACTGCAGCAGTTCTATCGACCTCCTGAGTGTGCATTAGGTACAAACACAGAGCTTGTGAGGAACTGCCAGCTGTGCTTGAGGCTCATGCCATCTCCACGGTGTTCCTGGGATGTCAGGCTGCAGCTGGCACAGCAGCCCATGGAACATGACTGTAGCTACCAGCTTTGTGCTTGATACTTTGAGCTCAAGAGAACGGAACTTTTCTGATCCAAGAACAAGCTGATTCAATTAAAACAAAAAGAAAAACAACCTTAAATCTGACTTTTTTTTTCCCCCTAAAACACTTAACAAAACCATGCCTGAGTTTAAAAAGAGGGGTTTGGGATTTTGGTATCCGACTTTGTGCTCCATTGTGGCGTGGCCGCAGGGTGGTGTGGCCAGCACACAGCCACGGAAACCTGGGGCTCAGGAGAAACCTGCCTCAAGAACCACTCTCCTCCATTTCAGACCTGCCTGTCCTGAGCATACATAGTATTGTGTGGAGAGAGGAGAATGTGGAGCCTGCTGAGAAGCCGTGGGGATGTCCTGGGAACAGCTGGGCTGGGGGTGGCTGCGGGGGGATTGTGCTTTAGGTCACGGGCGAGGGGCCGTGCTGGGAGCCGCTCTGGCTGCGCTGGGCTGGGCTGGCTGGGCTGGCCTGTGCCAGCCGTGCCCCTCACGCCTTGCTGCAGGTGCTGGGGGCTGAGGAGGAGCCCCCGGAGCTCAGGTCGTCCTGCCACTTCTCCAGGCTGCGCCGGCGCGCGTTCATGAAGAAGTTGCTGACGGTGGTGAGCTCCAGGCCCAGCTGCTGCGAGATGGTGATCTGCATTTCCTTGGAGGGACGCTTGTTCTCCTTGAAGATGGCGAAAAGCGTTCGGCGCTGCAGGTCCGTGAAAACCAGGCGGGATTTCTTCTGGGAGTTGTTCCGCTCTTTGTTGGGCTCTTGCTCTTTGCGTTTGCAGGCTGGGAGGGGGTGGCAGAGACAGAGAAAAAGTGTCAGGGTGGTGCCCACAGACCCCACCTGCCACCCTGATGGCAGGCACACGGTGGGGGAAGTGTCACCAGCTGAGCCAGCACCGCTCTGGCACATGGGGATCCCAGAGGAATCCAGTGGGCTGCATTGCTTTTACATTCCCAGTACCTCTCAACAGCCAGGAATAACAGTTGTATGTAAGTTCTGTCCATTTAAACAGCCCAAAGCAAACCCCAGTCAAAGCTCCAGTAGCAGCAACCACCGAGGGGAAAAACCACCATGGACCTGCTTGGCTGCCAGCACAGGGCTCAGGCATTGGCTCACCTGGTCCTGCCCTGCTCCTCCCCTGCCACCTGACTCCTGCAGTGCCACCACCCCAGGGCACTGCTCCCATCGCCTGTCCCCCTTCCCGGGGCGTGTCTCGAGGGGGAAGCCAGGCAGAAGCACCCAGGTCAGGCAGGGCAGGCTGGACCATCACTGAGCGATGCTAATGGATCCTAAACCCCATTGGTATTAATAGCTGCTCTGTATTTATTAGCAGAGAGAACAGCAAGTGCTGAAACCAATACCGCTGCCGGAGCACACCCACACTTAAAAATAGCCTGCCCAGGCTATCTGCACCGGGCCCAGAGAGAAAATCCATATGTTGACATGGTTAGGTAATGTGCTGGGACAAAATGAGCCCAGAGAATTGATAAGCGGGCGGGTTTTAAGCAGCCCTGTTAAATAATTCTGTAGGTCTGGAATGAGAAATGAAGCTGGCCCAAAAGGAAAAGTCAGACTGTGGAAATGTCTGTAATTAACCCAGTCAGGGCTGTACCTGTGTGGAGCCTGGCTCAGCCACTGTGGCACTGACTGCCTCCATCTCTGCAGGGACAGGACCTCACAGCATTTCTGCAGGGAACTGGAGTGTTTTGTTGGAGTGCCTGACCCTGACCTTTCTCAGCTGCCAAATTCCAGTGGCTGCAGCAGAGCTGCTCTGGGAGGGAGGTGAAGGTCAGACTTCCAAAATACCCCAAAGCATAAGAGAAAGATGGTGCTGGGAATCAGGCTGAAACCCAGACAGGGACTGTGGGTGAATGTTCCTGCACAGCTCTCCCAGAGCTTGGCACCAGCACAGGGCTCTGGGAAGCAGCACAGATGCTCCAGAGGCATCAAGGTGAGCCTGCACCTGTATCCCTATGGCCACACTCACCTCCCCAAGGCCATTATCTCAGAGGCAGCAGGAGGGAAGAATTTGGGCTCTCTGACATTGCACAGATAACATCCAACTGAGCTGAAAAAGCAGATTTGAAGCTGAGTTTACTTGGCCACGTGTCCAGAATCCACATGGCAATGTCCCCAGTGCTGGGGACATGATGAGCACCAGCATCTCTGCTGCAGCTTCTAGTCTGTTCTGGGACACTGGGATGAGTGGAGTGTTTCCTCCCATCACTAATTTATGTCCTGAGATACTCTGTGTTTTACAGTTATTGGTATTTGATAATAAATAATGCAGAGGGATGTGCTTTTTGATGCATTCAGTAAATACTTTCCTTGAACTGTGGAGTTTGGTCTTGAAGAGGCCCCACAAAGACAAACGCTGCACCTGACGTGCATCTCTCAGCAGAGAAAAATGGGATGAGCACTCTAATAAAATCAAGTGATTTTCCAGGAAGAAAGAGAAAGGTTTTAACAGCAGAGGGAAGGGAAGAGACCATCTGGATTCTAAGCACAATTTGATTTATTAGCTGCGGTTAAACCTGAACATATCCTATGGAAAAAAATGGACAACCAGCAAGAACTGAAAGCCATAACTGTGGAAAAAATACAAGCATAAAAATAAACAAAAAATTTTCTTCTGCATTGGATTAAAGATGCTCTTTGATCGAAACAATACAGGAACTGCTCAGAATTGGGGTCAGTGCTGCCTCCCTTAGCAGAGCCCCATAACTTGAAGGGCATTAAGAGGGTGCAGAGAACTGGTGCTGCACTGTGACACCCTGAGTGTCATCACACTTTCCTTACTAATAGTTCATTTGTCTGATTTTCTGCAACAATGATTCTGATTTTCCATTTTCTTCCAGGCAAGACAGGAACCCAGCCAACCCAGGCATTCCAAACAGGCAGAAATCCTGAAAAATACCTAGAAGTGCTCAGCTCAATCCCACCCTGTGAGCCGTCAGGCATGGGGCAGGGATGCTCCAGGGCATCCCTCGGCTCCTACATTTCTCCAGGAGGGAGGAAGAGATGAGGACACGAAGGTCACCAGCATCAGGAGGACGAAGAGGCCAGGGAGGGATCCCAGGGGCTGAAGCAGTGCCTGAGCAGCCCCGGGAGAAGTGGAGCCGCGTGGGATACTGGAACATCACCAACACAGCTCCCGTGCCTCTCTGTCACAGCAAAAGTGACTCTGCAGCCATGAAACAAAGAGCAGGTGCTAAGAAGGAGCCAAGCAGAGACCAATATTCCCTTCATCCATTGTTCCTAGGGACAAGCCGTGAATATTGACCCTGCCTCTGTGGTTTGTGTGGGTGCAAAGTCACCCAAACCCAGTTATCTGTCTGATGGAACTCAAACTGCTCCTCTATTCGATTTTGGAGAGGAATCATGCGAGGGAAATGTAATTACTCTGGTAATACTGAGCACAATGAAATGACCATCAAAACGTTTTCTAAAGATTTAAAATGCTTTTCTTTTGCTGTGATTCACTTAAAGCAACCTCTTGTATACCCCTGTTACTACAATCTCTTGAAAACTAGGCCTCAGAAATCAATTTTATTACCTCTCTGAATTAAGTATGCACGAATGAGAGCGATTGAGATCAATACAAATTAGGTTAAGTACTCCACTGTGTACAAAATCATTATGGAACAAGGAGCAATCAGAATGAAGATGCAAATAATCACATTGTCGGGGTGGGCAGACAGTGCTGCTCATCCCAGCTGCTGCACACACACACCAAACTCCTAATTTTTGAAACCCTAGAAATGCCCTTGATGGCATTTATCCAGAAAAGCAGATTGGACGTGTAGCACAAAGTTAATTCTGTTTTTCCAGAGAAGATCTGCTTGCTCATCCATTGTAATGGTGAGGTGTTCCCTGTTTGGAGATCCAGGGATTCCTGCAATGCTCCAAAACAGAAGCTCACAGCCTGGCTGTGAAACAGGAAGGTGTTTTCTTGGTAGCCCACCTGATTTTTCCCTCTCAATCCTGTCACAATCCCAGGGAATGCCCACCCCCCTCCAGGCCCTACACCCTGCAGCTCTCTGAGAAGAAAAGATGAATGGTTTTGGGGACATGGCTCCTTTCTGTTTCTTCCTGGCACACTACAGCTCTCAGGCTGTTTGTCTCCAGTCTCCTGTAAATCTGCTCGATGGCTGGAATTGGGCTGTAAATTCTGTCTCCTCCCTGCAGTGCTGCAGCACCCACCTCAGCCCAGGATCTCTGACAGCAGCCTCTGGGTACCACTGGAACCTTCTGGCACAGCATAGCTCTGGATCCGTCCAGCTGCACTCAGAGAGTCCTTCATGTCGAACACCTGGGAGATTTATGCTTCCTCTTGCCGAGGAGATTTTCCCTTTTGAATCTCAAAACCGTTTCCAGCTGAATTATAACACTTTCTAGTGACAAGGACTTCTCTTCCCCTTGTCAGAGCACAGGGATGAAGCCAGGCCTTCCCCACACCGAGTGCTCTGCCTGTTGGAGCAGCATCTCCAAGTAATGTGCCAGCACTTCGGGAAGTACCCAAAAGGCTGTGACCCTCTCCTGTGGAGAAAGGGAAGGACTTTGGGAATCTTTGCCGAGAAAGGGCTGGGAATTTAAAGCTGGGCTGGGTAAGCAAGAGCTGAGTAAGAGCATGAAATCTTACTGCAAGGGGAAGGACAGATCTAGTGAATCCTTGCTGTGTGCTCCTGTTTTCAGGAATTCTGACCCCTGGGAGAAGCAGGACATGAGCATTTCCCTTTACTGCCTGTTATCAATAGGGTGGAATTAGGAAGAACAGGAGAGGACAGAAGCAAAGCTGTGTCAGGTTATGTGGGAAAGCCAGACCTGTGCTGCCCTCCGACCTCTCCTTGCACTTTGGCTGCACACAAAGCCAGAGCAGCCCTGTTTCTCCACACACTCAGCTTCCTGTTTCCCTCTTGCCAGGGGCTTAGGAAAGCTCAACTTTAGCAGGGCTCCAGAGAGGTGGAGGTGAGGAAGGGAGAGGAAAGGGGCCATGGAAGGAGAGGGCAGGAGGAGCCAGGGGAGGAGGAACACGAGAAGGAGGTGTGTGGGAAGCTGGCTGAGGAAGCCTTCTTCTGCTCTTCCTTCACCTCCTGCAGCCCAGTGCTGCTTGCCAAAGCTTAATGCCTGGGCACAGCCATCCCATTATGAGGGGATGAGAACTGCTGGAAAATCACCACTGCTCATAAATATGTTCCCTGCTTACTGAGAGATATTTTGGTCTTGGAGACAATTTGCGTTTTGGGAACCTGCCAGCCTCTATCGCTTGTCTAATAAGTCCTCTGTGCAGCATTTACCAGTGGTTTGAGTCCCTTTTTTCACAATGGAGCAGTTTGATTTTATAGCTCAAAAGCCCCAAACAACCCCAAAACACTCCAATTCCTTTTTTGATTGCATTTCTCTCTGCCATCAGCGAGTTGTCTGGCTGATGTTATCACCAGACCCATTTGAGATGAGTCTGTTTGGTATGATTTCTGTGTGCAAACCCCTCTATAAATCAGAGAGCCTTTTATGCAAAAGTCTGCAAGATTGATAGAGCTGGATACAAGATCTTTTACCTTGGAAAAAGAGATGTATTATCTGGATGTAGTGCTTTCCCTGCATATTCATCGCCCAGGTATGAAGGGCTTTTTCCAGAGAAGACAGGAGACAAGATGGGAGCCTTAAATACAAACAGATCGCTATCAGAAGGAAGGGAGTGCTCTTTTTTGCTGTGTCTAGTGGGGATAAGATGAGAAGCAAAGGATTTAAAAGACAAAAAGTGAGATTAAGACCAGTCATTAAGGGTTTTTTTGTACCTGTAAGCCCTGGAAGAGATGGCTTAGGTAAAAAATCCCCCCCTGGAGATTGCTGAAAAAAGGGGCAGGCTGTCAGGACAAGCGATGTGTGCAGTGCCTTTCAGGCCTGCTTTCCCTCGGAGATGCATTCTCTGCACTGCTGCAGAGCCCCGTTTGCACTCTGCAGGCAGCTCCAGGGGAGCTGCTCTGATGAGAGCAGGCTGCTGCCTTTAGTGCTCAGAGGCTCGGCACAGCCGTGCTGGGGACTGCAGGACGCTTCTCATCTCCCACGAATGGATAATTGGAAGGGAAGGAAAAGCTCTGGCAGCTGCTGGATGGCAGCGACATCCAGGACAAGGTTCTGGGAATAATACCAGGGAGGAGCACCAAGGATGAGCACCCGGGGCCACAGTGCAGAACAAAACCACCCCTGTGGAGCGTGGGAAGAACCAACAGCAGCTCCTGAGAAATCATCCTTTTGGCAAAAATGTCATCCCCTTTATGCATTCCTCACCACAAATAAATTGTGGCAATTTTCAGCTGCAGAGGAATACTAGAGTTTGGGATATTTCAGTTCAAACAGTGATGGGCAAGAGATAAAGGAAAAAAAAAAAAAAAAAGAAAAGAGATGCTGGGGGAAAAATCTTGTAAGGAAATAGTGAAGAACAGCTTCAGAATGAGTAACATGATGACCAATGAATTGTTTCTTTTTAAAAATAGAGGTGAAATATAGAAATGCGTTTAATCCAAAATGTACTCAGAATTCACTTTATCAAACAATCAAGAAACGAAAAAATTCGTTTGCTTTGCAAAAACAGGATGCAGATTTATGTGTGGCAGAAACGCCTTCAGAAATGATGTGGAACAAAGAGCTGGGGTGGGGTATTATTTCGGAAAGTTGGTACATGAGAAATATCATTTATCAGCCAGCACCACAATTTACCGCATGGATTGTTCAAACACAACCACAATCTATAGCTGAAGAGAGCACCAATATTTCAAGGCACTAAGCACCTTTCAAAGAACCTTTACATACCTGTATATTTAGTTCAACGCTAAGAAATAGCTTTATAAATAGGTAACGTGCCTGGTACAGATGTTATCACATCTCAATTTTTAGTTGGGGATACAAACAACAAAATAGTCTTAAAATCCAGGGAAGAAATATTTGGTAGGGCACAAAGGGGCAGAGGATGGGTGGATACTGCCCACAGGGGTCCACGACCCCCGTCATTGTCCTGGGGCACTTGGGGGTGCAGGGCTCAGCCCGGGGATGTGGCACTGCCACCGCCCGCTCCTGGTGCTGTCACCCACGGCCTTTTTCTGTCCCTTCCTTTCCCTCCACCGCCGCTCCCATCCCTGTCGCCGCTCTCCGTGGTACTGCCGGCTCTGAGCACCGAGCGGCATCGGGCACTTCTACACTAACGAACCACCGATGGTGTTCTGGGACAACAGTGTTCAATCATCAGTAAAGCACCGCAGAGGGTCAACAGGCGGCGGAGCGCTCTGCTGACCCCGCAGAAATTTCGGGATTGTCCCACGGGGAAGGGGAGGGAGGGCAGGAGGGAGGGTCCGGAGCCCCGGGAGGATGCCGCTGTCGCGGGTGGTTTTGCGGCAAAAGCGTTGTCCCGCTTTTTTTTTTTTTTTTGTGTCCCCGGGGGGGCACTCGCCGCTTCCCAGGCGCTTTTTGGGGACCCCAAAAGGGCTCTCGGAGCTCCAGAGCATCCACGGAACTCCTCATTCACAGCGGGTCCTGCCCGTACCCTCCCGCACAGAAACCCCCAGCACCGCCCCCTGGCACAGGAGTCTCAAAGACCCCCAAGAAGAGACAATAAGCACAGAAATCATAGGATTAAATTAGATCAGAATAGAATACACAACACTATATATCTTCTATAATAAGAAAAAATACTACTGCTCCCACAGGGAGAGGGGGATTTCCCTTCAAGGGAAGGACAGCAGATTTGAACCCCACTTGGGAAAAATTTCCAGCAGTATAGGGCAAGTAGCTGGTGGGTCTTTTCTGTTTTTAAAAACCTGAAATACTTGTGGCTTTTTCCCCATGCTCAGAGGGATTTAAGCAATTTAAGCAAGCGAGTAAAGGGGGAGAAGGAAGCACTGAGGCAATGGGGCTGCATATTCACACGTGGTAATAAAAGAAAATTAAAATAATCGATTTCCTGAAGGGAAAGGTAATTTGCAAAGGTCTTTCCCGCTCCATGGGGAGTCCGTGGCCACTCAGCACCTGAACTCTCTCCAAACTTCACTCCTGGATGCAGAGGCATTCAGGGGGAGTGGTAAAGCAGAGATCCAGAATTACACAGGCATAACTCTGCTGTGATTCCTGATTTTTTGCTCTACATGCAGGGCTCCACGGGGAACCCCCAGCCGGGACCAGTGCTGGGAAGGAAAAGCACCAGCCACGTTACTGGAAATGAGCCGGCTCAGGTTCCAGATCAATGAAAACTGGGTCCACGCGTTGATGCTCCTGTTGCCAGCATTAATGCTCTTTTAATCTTCTAAACATTATCTGCATCGATTTCCCTCTCGATACACGTTTGTTTGTGAAGGTGACATCACCGCGTGCTCGGCAAAAAATCCAAACCCCTTCTGTCCCTGTGTCACAGACAGAGCTCGGCACCTTCACTTGGCTGCGAACAGAGAAGAGCCGGGTGCCCGCGGGATGGCAGGGACGAGAGGAGTTTCTTGGAGCCGAGGAGGGGATCAGCGTCCCTCTCCCGACGGGCAGCACACCGGCACTGCCCCGCAGTGAAATGCCGAGCGCTCTCCGCGGGGATTCTGCAGCCCCCAGGCCCGGGATGTTTAACCCGCAGCACCTCTGCTTAGAGCTCGGGCAGGGATTAAAGCCATCAATCAATCATCCACGGCTCCTCTTCGCCCTGCTCCACTGCATCCCAGCCTCGCCCGGCAGCTGCCCCCCGTGCAGGAACTCTCTGTGCCCATTTCCCTACGGCAGAGAAGAGGCCCCCGTGTCCCCCCAGACCCCTCCGGGTGTCCCTGGGAACAGACCCCTGTGTACCTGCCCACCGGGAAACACAATTGAAATAAAAGGACGGACTCGGTGGCACAAACACCTCCAGATTTTCGTCGCTGTCAGAGCAGAGCCCCCGTCCCATGCCTCAGGGTGTCCCACGCGTGTTTGCCCGTGCCACAGCTCCCCGTGTCCTTCTACAACCACGGCCGCGGCAGCAAGGTTTCCGGGGAGCTCCACGGCGGGGCCCTGCCCGCACTGGCACGGGACAGGCCGGGGAGCGACCTCCGGGCACCCCGCACGGCCTCAGGGCACGAACAGCTCTCACTGAGTCTGTCCCGCTCACCCCGCGCTGCCGGGGCTCGGTACCGGGGGTCGCTGCCCGCCGCCCCCCCCGCGGCCCCCGCAGAACAATGGGGGCTGCGGCGCTCCGCGGTCGCGCCAGGGGGCGCCCGCGCGCCCTCGGCGGACAATGCGGCCGGGCCGGGGGGGCTGCGAGGGTCCGGCGCCCGCCCGCTGCCACCGGCCCCGCTTGTCCCGGGACGCGGAGCCCCCGCCCGGGCTCCCCCGCTGCGCCCGGCAGCGCTGGCAGCGGCAGCAGAGATGCTCCGGAGAGCGCGGCGCGGTGCGGAGAGCGCACCTTCAGCACCCGGCCCTGGAGAGCAGCCCCGGCCCCGCAGCCCGGCAATGGCAGCGGAGCGCGCCCCTCCGCCGGCCCCGAGCTCCGCACAGCCCCGCCGGGCAGAGCCGGGATGCGCGCTGCGGGAGGCGGGGACCGGCCGGCTCCGCACAGCCCCGTGGTTCGCGGCGGAGCGCGGACGCCGCCGGGCCGGCGCAGGACGCACTGCGGGGCTCCGAGGGTCGCGCTCCGCTCCCCCGCGGCACCGCGGCTTGCACCTACCTGCCAGCCGCAGGGCAGACATCCTCTGGAACTCCGGCTCCTGCAGCCACTTCCACATCCTGCGGAACGTCTCCCGGCCGGACTTGAGTTTACTCCAAGGCTTGGGGTTCCGCAGCAAGTCCGAGAGGGTCCCTTGGGAGCGGCACAGCACTCGTTGGGCGAAGATGGCCTGCGGGATGCTGTAGCGCTTCAGCTCCGCCGTGATCCTTTGTGCCACCTCCTTGGTGTTGATCTCCTCCAGCTGCCCCGCTCCGCTCCCCTGCGGGCCGGCGGCGGGGGGCGGCCGCTCCCGGCCGGCGGGCAGCGCGGGGCCGTGCGGCGGCGGCGGCCCGGGGGGCGCGGGATGGTGAGCGCCGTTCAGGGGCGGCAGCATGGCCGGGGGCGTCCCCAGCCCCCGGGGCAGGTGCTGCTCTCCCCGCGCCAGCATCGCCGCGTGCGCCTCGAAGTTGGGGCTCAGCATCTTGTCGTGGCCCGGCGGCCCGTAGCCGTGCAGGCCCTGCTGGGCGCCAGGGAGCGGGCCCAGCCCGTTGCCCAGCGGCGAGAGGCTCTGCCCCACGGCCGGTACCTCCTTGTAGGGCCCGTAGAGACTGTTGACAGCCGGCAGCCCGCGCTCATCCCGCATGAGCGCGAAGCCGCCGCCGGCGCTGCCCGGCAGGCGCTGGTGGTGGTGGTGGTGGTGGGCGTGCGGGTGGGCGTGAGGGTGGTGGAACTTGTCGGAGACGGCGGAGATGGGCGGCAGGGGCTGGAGCGGCGTCAGCGTGGTGTAGGTGCCGCTCATGCCCATGCCGGGCGGCGAGGCCTCGCAGGGTACGCTCATGGCGTGGTGCAGCGGGATGGAGAGCTCGGGCCGGTACTCGGTGGCGCCGTCCAGCAGCGAGGCCATGCTGGGCACCATGGCGGGCCGGGCGGCGGGGGGCAGCTCCTGGTGCGGCGGCGGCGGCGGCGGCGGCGGGGGCGGCACCCGGAGCGGCCCCGCGCTGCGCCCGCCGTGGTGAGGGCTGGGGCTGCCCATCAGCTCCGGCTCGTGCCCCGCCGCCCCGTGCAGGCTGCCCAGCGGCTCCATCGCCAGCTCGGGGTTCATGGCGCACGCACCCGGTTCCCCGCCCAGGCACCGCCGGCCGCCGCTCCCGCTCCTCATCCGCTCATCGGGGCGGCGGCCGCCGCGGCCCGGGGCCGCCCGCCCCGCGGGCAGCGGCGGCTCAGCCGGGCCCGCCGCGCCGGCCCCGCGCCATGTCCTCGCCTCGCCGCCGCCGCCGCCGTCTGAGGGCGGCGGGAGCTGTCCAGGGCCGCTCCGCCCCGGCCGCGCCCGCGGGGCCGGGCCTGCGCCGCCGGCGGGCGGGCGTGAGGGCGTGAGGGCAGAGCGGGAAAGGCGGGGCGCGCGGGAACATTGGCGGGCTGAGGGCCGGGGGCGGGGCCTCCGTGAGGGGCGCGAGGAGACGGCAGGGCCGGGAAGGATTCCGCAGCCTTTGTAGCGTGCGGGGCCGCTGGAACCGGGCTCCGAACCGGCCCCGGCAGCGGCCGGGACTCCTCCCGCATCCGCGGTGCCGGCCGCACGGCTCTCCTCCCAGCTCTCATCCCGGCAGGAGGCTTCGCACCTCCAGGTCCCGCAGCCGGCGGCTCCCGGGGCCCTGCGGCCGGCCGCGCTGCCTCCCTGTCGGCTGCTGCACACCAAGGTACAGCGCTGATCTGTGCTGTTTGTTGTTGGTTATTAATTGCCTTAATTCGGGCTCATCAATAAGGTGTGATGGATGTACGTACCCCGAGGGTGGATGGTGGCACCAGGAGCCCGGTGTCCCCGCTGGCACGGCTCACCGCTGCACGCACGGGCAGGCCGCACGTTCTCCCCTCTCCTCAGAGAAGGGCGGGCTCCTCAGGCTCCCCTCAGGCTCCCCTCAGGCCCGCGGCCGGCAGGGACAGGGCACAGCTCCGCAGGGCACACGGCGGTGGGCTGGCTCTGTGGGCAGGGGCAGGGCAGAGGGGAGCGGGCAGGGACAGCGAGCCGGGAGAGACCCCGAGGAGCAGCAGGGCAGGGCCCCAGTGCGCTCAGGGCCCCAGTGGGCTCAGGGCCTGAGGAATCTCCAGCATCCCCTGGCATGGAGCTGGCGAGTGGCATAGTCCATGCAGGGCACCCGTGCCAAGACACGTCGGGTCGGGCTGTGCCCGCTGCTCCTAGCTGTGCACTTCACTTCTCCCTGCTCCTTTAACCAGCAGCCATGCCCTTGTGTTTTGTGTCATCCTTACCTCGGCCTTGATAACCCTCTCCATATTTGTGAAAGTCCCATCTCCACTGGGTCTTTCCAGGAACTAAAAGAGGGGAAACGGGGAGAAATGTCACCTCCATCATCAGGCCACTCTCCAGAGTGTCATCTCCTTGCAAACAGGTTGTGTATGGCAGCACCCATTTTCCCTACACATTGGATCCCAAAGGATCCATTTCTCTCCATGCTGCCATCATAGCGTCTCTGGAGCTCACAGTGTTTTCTTGAGCTGCTTTTTGGCACTAATCAGGCGTGTACAGAGTGGAGTTCCCCCCACCCCAGCTACTCCTCCCGCTGCCAGCTTGTGGTGAAGAAAGAAAAAGAAAGGAAGACAGAAAAGAAAGCCCTGGCGTGAGGTGCCTTTGTTCAGGGCAACTTATGCGTGAAATCTTTTTGTCCTTCCTAAAGGAAGGCAAAAGTTGCAGTCGATTTGGGGGAAAAAAAGAGGCGAGTACAGCTCTCCGGAGACGGAGGTGCCTCTGTGGGCAGGCGGGAGGAGGGTGTGTGGGCAGAGCCTGATGGGAATCTGGTGCCGCAGATGTGCTGGTGTCTGTGTCCTCCCTTTTGCTCCCTTTTCCTCTTTCCCTCTCTTTTCCTCTCTTTTCCTCTTGCCTTGCCTTACCTTCTCCAACAAATTAACTAGGCCTTTGACTTTCCAAACGTGATGGCTGCATCTCCTCAGGATGTTTTGTTACACACCGTAGTGCCCAATTCTGGTGTCTGTCCGAATTCATGTCAGAATGTTCCTGGGAATCAAAGTGTGAATATCCATGCATGGTGCAGTGTACCCGAAGCAGAGGGTGGGGCTGTGCCTGCCCTCAGAGGGAGGAGCGTGCTGGGTGTCCCTTGTCACCCAGGCAGGGCAAGCTGGAGCTGGGCACGGCGGGCAGGAGCAGTGCCAGGAGCCGGGTGGCTGCTGTTGCTTCCAGCCCAGCGAGCTTCGGCTGCCCAGCGGGACAGCGTTCCCTGTCTGCATGGCTGCCTTTGCCACAGGCTTCCCTCTGCTCTTGGGGGAGGGAGGAGGGAGTTTCTTTGTTAGCTTTCCTTCTCCTGTCTGTCTGCAGCTTGGGGCTCCCCACAAAGAGGCAGCGGTGGGGTGTCCAGGGATCCAGCGATGCTAGGGTGGGACAAACCTGGGGGTTGACCTGGCCTGGCTGAGCTTTCTTGCCCAGCATCCGTCTGGTTTGGGTTGTGGCTTCCCTGGGAATATGAAATTTAATTCCTCTCCTCTTTTATTTTCCAGGGTTCATCTCTGTAGTCCTGCAGCATCCACACCTGGCACCTGACCCAAGCCATGGGTGACTCCAAGGTGACACCTCAGTGCAGGACGCGGCACAGGCACAGGGAGTTCTCCTCTAAAGCAGCCCTCACCAGCTGGCCAGGGACTGCAGGTGCTTTTTTCACTTGCTTTTAAACAAACATTGCAAAGTGTTTTCTTTGGCATTTTGAAACTGCTGTCACAAGCCCATTCCCTGCAGAGGGAGCAGCTTCAGCTCCTCAGGACATCCTCCCAGGGATGGAGGCACAGCTCCATGGAGCTGGGGGGGTTCAACCCACACTGGCCACTGGTATCAATGGCCAGCAGAGCCTTCCTCACATTTACCAGTGGGAGAGGAAGGAAAGGATTCTTCCTATCCCATCCCTATCCCCAAATTGGGTAATAGAACTGTAAATCGTTGCCTCTCTGCCAGGATGATCCCAAGGATAAATTTATGAACTGCAGTGGCCAGGATGGTCCCAAGGATAAATCTATGAGCTGTAGTGGGTATTAGTGGTTGGACAGCACAGACAGAGGATCTGGCATGGCTCTCCTCCTGTGCCTGCCAGCCTGAGAGACCATCCTGGGAGTGCTGGAGCAGGCAGCAACCTGGAACAAGTAACAGCAGTGGGCTGTAAGATGTTCCTGTTAAAGAGCAAATACCTGAGCCAACCAGTGCCCAGATTCCCCCACTTTTTATCTCCACGTATTCCACTGGAGTGCAGAATTTGATCCATCACACCAAGCTTGTTGCACTGCATAATGAAATATAGGGAGCATTAAGCAACACCTTTGGCAACTCCTCTGGTGAAGTTTTCCAGTAAAACCTCTCAGTGGCCCTGAGAGTTCGGGAAATAGCAATAAGGAAGAAGCAGAGGCAGTGGAGTTTTACAGACTCCCAATGCACAAGAAACCATTTTATTTAAAAACAACGCATTCTCTATCAGGTTATGGCACATGAGTCAAGGCTCTCCGTGGTTGTGAGGCTGGAGCAGCTCTGCTTGCAGCATCCTTCCCACTGCTCACCTGAGAAGTGCCCTGGCCCTTTATGAACATCAGCCATTGAAAAATAAACAATGCTTTCGTATGGCCCTTAATAAGGAAACCTTTATTACAATTATGGCATTTTTTTTTCTTTTTTTTTAAAGTTTATATTTTTTAAATCGAAAACAACTCCATCAGGCATTGAACTGTAGAGCCATTGAAATAAAGACACATTCATTTACAGAAGACCTGCTTTTTCCTATTTGCCCTGTTTTTGCAGCCTCCATTCACAGTCAGTTCTGTTTCACAAACTCTTCCTTTTTGGCTTAGTCCACAATTAAACCTGGTAGCCAAATGCCTGTTTTCACATGCCTCGCTACTTTCACTGAGGAGATGCAAGCAACAAAAATACAGACCTAAAATGTATAAAAAAAGAGAGGAAACATGTATTTCCAATCCTATGTACACCCCCAGCACCTTGGCACCCATCCTGTTGGCAGAGGGGCTGGAGCAGGATGTGGCTGCCACTGGACACTGTCCTGGCAGCCCAGGGCCAAGCAGGCTTTCCCAATGGAGGGAGCTGCTCAGGAGGACTTCTCTGGATTTTGGAACCTCAAATGTTTTGTACTTGCAGGTGTTGAATTAGCTCTGTTGGCTTGTCTAGACATTCAGTCATGGGAAGGAGAATTCCCCCTGAACCATCAGGAATTCATGCAGGAAGGTTTGGGGCCAAAGAGAGGGAAGGAAGAGCCCAGCTGAGGTGATGCCACCTTCAGGGGCCACTGGCTGTCCTGAGCAGGGGAGGCAGCCCCCAGCATCTTGCAAATAACAATTAAATAAATCATTAAGATACTTGCTTATTAATGCAAAGGCAGCCCCAAAGAACCTCTCCTCCTCAGTCACTGTCTTCTCCATCCCTCAGACCCCACCTGGCAAAACAAAAGCTGCACACTTTGAGATGCTTTTCCACCTTGCATGAGCTTGGGCAAAAAAATATTGATACTAAGAAGCAATTTAGTCTGGGCTGTGCTGTGCCCATCGATCGTGGGGCAGAACTCCCCATTAAAATCAATGATTCTGAAATGTTCAGTGTGGGTCTGGAGCATCAGTGGGGAGTTTTGTTTAAAAATCAATGATGTAATATGAAGCTCTGTCAATGATTTTTCTGTATTCCCATTTCCAAATATTTCCAATCAGTTTTGTGCTTCCTTCTCTGCATTTGGTGTGTCTTTGTGCCTTTGGAAAGTTCTGGTGGTGATGCCAGGGCTGTGCCCAGGACTGGCAGGGGGTTCTGCCCCTCTCCAGGACCATGGGAGGTTCCAGAAACCGTATGGAGCACATTGCTCCCTGATTTGCCAATATAATGAAAATAGTTCTTATTTCTTTAATTTGCTGATGAGAAATGATGGGTCTCTACAGGAAATTGGTAAAATGCCTCTTGATAAAAATACCTGGCATTCAGACAAGCCAACAAGGGTCACTTGGGGTTTGGGGTGACCCTTCTGCCCCCGTGGGCTCTTTGCCATTAGGATTAGAGCTGCTGGCACTGCTTTACCATGGACCCCAGCAATGAGCAAGGCCGCTGTACAGCTCCATAGGAAACAATACCAGAAATGATTCATTCATGACCAGTGCAGAGCTCTTCCTTCCCTGTGCAATTTCTGCTTTGGGGTTCAACAATCTATGTGCTCCAGCACGTGGAGAAGGCTCCCTGCAGGCTTTGTTGGGACCAGTGCTGTGATCCCACAGCCCTTGCTGGCACTGGGAGACTCAATCCTTCCCTAGGACATCAGCACTGTACCAGTGTGACTCCATGAGCACAGTGGGCACCAGGACACACCTGGGCCACTCAGGGTGGGTGTTGTGCTCCAGATCTCCTTCCTCATCTCCTATGTCTGATTGTAGGTAAAGAAGCTGAGTAAAATTAAAATGTACCATTTAAAATATTGGATTTTGGTGCTTCTTTCATTAGGGGGTCGGTTCTCACTCAGAATAGTAAAATATGGTTAAATATTTGCCAGCATACTCATAAAAAACTCAGTTATTTCCTAGGCTCCTTTATCCTGAGACATAATGGCCAACACTTCCCCACTGTAAGTGACCCTGTTGTTTGTCCTGTCCCCAAATAGCTGCATTTCCTGTGGTGGTGCCAAGAAAGCTCTGCCCTGTCTGCCTTGGAGTGCTGTTGGTGATGGGAAAATGGGGACACAACTCCAGCTGTCTGACTGGTGAGTTAGAGACATAAATGAGGAAATTTGGTAATGGCACTCCAGCTCTGCTCACTTCCCTACAAAAACTGGTTTTAAAAATCCCAGCACCTGGCTTGCATTTTTGCCCATCATGCCAGTCTCTGCCCAAGCAGAGGGAGGACGGAGTTTGTGTCTTTTCTCACCCAATATGTCTCCAGAGAAGCCAAATTCCTTTTATTGTGTTGGTTTAACTTTGAAATCAAATGACACAATAGTATCAGATGGATGGGAATGAACATGCTTCCTCCTGTCTGGTCTGGACTAGGATCTGTCCTGAATGGAGTTAAAACACTGAAGTATTCCAAGAGTGATATAAACACCTAGCTAAGTAAGGTATGAGCCACTTTGTGAGCTTCTTCTTGTTATTCTTAAAAAAAGGTAAAATTCAGTAAATACGAAAATACCCAAGCAGTGGAAATGAGGATCCACACTGAGGAACTGGTGTGGGACGATGCACTGGAATTCAGCGTGGACTCCTCCATTGGCCATGGCAACGCTGAGCTATGGACAGCAACAGATACAAAAGAAGCAAAACCTTTTAAAAGTAGCATTTCTAGGCCCAATGGGAAGGAACAACAAAATGAAGAGATTTAGGGCATTTAGTAGAACGCTAAAATATGAACAGGTATTTAAACATACTGAGTGGCTTATCTAGAAATGCAAAATGTTTCAACATTGCAGCTGCACAAATCGCATCCACAGGATATGATAAAAGCTTCTGCACTGCTAAATATGCTGAAACCCTTGGATGAGCAGTAGCTAAAAAGCATCTTTAAATTATGGAAAAGATTTTAGGGTGGGTTTGTTTCCTTTTTTAGAATTCTATCTGAAGAATGTATAATTTGGTTTTGGGCACTTTTTTTAGACAATTGTTTGGCACTTTGAGATTTAGGTTCTTAGGCACAATGCGACAAGGTGAGTTTGGCCAGTCCTTCACCGTGCATCCTGTAGAGCAGCTGGAACTCTGCAGGCAGCTGGTGGGACTCCTGCCACTTGGTGGTGAACTTGGTTCCCTTCTTGTCGTAGTAGTGGTACGGGAGGTCCTCCCGCGTGTTGGGGTCGAAGCCGAAGGGCCAGAATCCGTACAGGTGGATCTCGTCACATATGGCCGAGGCCAGGGTGTACATGAGGATCCCTGTGCTCAGCCTCTTCGGGGACAGGTGCTTGTTCCTCCAGTACCTGGGGAGGCAAGAAGCTCAGTCAGAATCAATCTGCTCAGAAATCACTGCTCTGAAGCACCCACAGAACTTCAGTGGCTCTGAGAACAGTCTGACTTGCCAGACTGTGCCTCCCACGTCAGGCATGAGGGGAAAAATCAGTTAAAAATGTACAAAGAGATGTATTTGGCCAGTTAAATGCAACACCCACCTGTTAACGTGCTGCATGATATTTCCTGGCCATGCCAACTGGACCTTCAGCTGCCCTCTGTGCTCAACAAAGAAATCAACCAGTGTTCTCGTGACTGTCGCTGAGGTGTGGAAAAAAAAAGCGGGGATCCAAAGAATGGCCCCATCGAGCTTTTTCAAACTTAAAAAGAAGTTGTTGCGATCCTGAATGGTCAAGAGGTTGTTGTAATACTTCTCCAGGATGCTGGGGTTGAAGGTGGTAAGGTTGGTTTTCTTTCCAACATCTTTCTGGAAAGCCTCAGTTGGAGCAAAATTGCACCGAAAGACAAAATCCGATTTATCAATTTCCTGCCCACACTGGCTCCCGGTCAGGATCCCGCTGTTGCCCACCACGGCACAGATGTTGTAGTGCTTGTTCAGGATGGGAGACACGTCAGGAAGCAGAGACCTGAAGTTGTTGCTGATGGAGAAAACGTACTTATGACTGGAATAGTCGTAGTGCATCAGCTGCCCGATCCGAACGCTGCTCTTGGTCAGAGAAAAGTTCTTGATGACATCGACATGCTGAAGGATTTCTTGCCTAAAACAAGCAAAATAACAGAAAACATGGAGTTCTATTTCCCCTTTTTTTGCTGTGGATTTGTTTTCCACTTAGACTTCTATTTTTCCTTTTTTGGTTTTTTGTGTACTGAAGTAGTTTCCTGAGCAACACGGTGCAATGGCTTTTAACTTAATATAAATAGAGGCGATGAGGGAGCTGGCTCCTCACCTAGAGCTCCACTTGGTTTCACCAGCTGGTCCCTACTGATGCCAGCTCAGGCTGTGCTGTGCCTCTTGGAATAGTATCAGGATTAAAATATGGGATTGGTGCTTAGGACAAGGGGTGCAGCTCCCATTACACCACCCAGCTGTGGGCTGTGCACTGCACTGCTCTGTCTGGGCTGTGACACAGGGTGAGCACAGCTTGCTGCTACTCTGTGTGTGCCTTTCATTCCTGCTGCAGCCACAAGGCACGTGAAGCAAACCCAGGATATCCAACTGAATTAACAGGAGACCATTTATATATACATATATATTTATGTTTTCATTAACAAGCTTCCAGTCACAAAACCAAGCGACAGTTGCTGTCTCCATCTATGCAAATATAGTTCCTTAATTCATATTTGGGCAAGCACAGCAGCACTTTTACAAGGGTTATTAGGGATACTTACAAAGCAAGCAAAACCAACCCTGCTTGGGAATTTCCCTTGCAGGGCATAAAATTAGAACCTGAATAGGACTTTATTTGTTTATGTTTATGGAAAACAAACAACCATTCCTCCAGCTCACATCCTCCAATGTCTGAGCATTAATGGAGTCCCACTGGGTGCCCTAATTATGGGTTCTGGCTGACAGACAAGTGTAAAGGCAGCTCCTGAGGCATCAGCTAGAATCATCAGAGGGGTAGCACAGGGACAGGCCTATGGAGCTGCTGGTGCAACAGCACTATGGAGGAACACTGAGGGTGGCCACTGCCCCACAGCCTGGGAGGCCCTGGGGGAAAGATGGGGCAAAGTGCCACCTGCTCTCTTGTAGCCCACGGCTCCTGAGGGCAGTGTGTGGCAGCACTGCAAGGGAATTACTTGTCCTGCTGTCCTTGGACAGCGGCCTGAAGGGAGGAGAAAAGCCCAAACCCTGCACTGAGAGGTACAGCAGCCCCATCCTGCCTGGCCACAGAGCCAGATTCCTGCTCCCCAGGTGAGAATGTGAACAGAGCCACGAGGCAGGCCCTAAACCAGGAGGCATTTGCCAGGACAAAATTACAGTCCAAGATGGCAGTAGCTGTCTGAAATGGCTACATGGTTTTATTTTCTTTTGTAGAAATGTTGAATAGATGTAATCAGCAAATAGATGTATGTATAAAGAGTACAAATCTCTGTGCCTGCCTCTGCAGCTGGAGCAGAGCTGGAGGCAGGAGCAGCATTGCACTTGCTCAGAACTGCCAGCAGCTGGGAAGTTTCTCCGTGTGTGTTTGGCCTCCATGAACACAGCCTTGCATGGCTGTTGCAGCCCAAAGTGTTTCCAGTTTTAAACCACAGCTATTTATCCTGCAGTAATGACAATTCCACTTGCACACCAGGAAACTGGGTCACGTTCTAGTACAATAATATGTGTTGCAGCCTGGTGTCCTGCTCTGAAATAATCAAAGTCTTTCAGGACAGCTGCAGCTGTCTGGGGAAAAGCTCTGCTTCAGCCTTTGTCTCTTGCTGCTGGCAAATTCCTGGGAGCTCAGAGTGCTCAGCAGAGTGCTGCATTCCCTTAAGTGCCCGTGGGAAGGGGACAGCCTGCCAATGCCCAGGGGCTGGCTCACCTCTGGTGGGCGAAGGCGCTCCGGTTGAACACCCACTTGGAAGGCTTGTCCTGCAGCTCTTGGCCCAGGGAGTTGGTGATGGGCACGAAGGAGGGGTCCAGGAACTTCAGTGCAAACTGAGACCTGGAGGTGGGCACAGGTACCGAGACGTGTACACACATGGAGACACAGAGACAGCCATGCACACACATGGAGATACATGGAGACACGTGGAGACACACAGACAGCTGCATACACACATGGAGACACATGGAGACACAGAGACAGCCACATACACATGTGGAGACACCATGCACATAAATGGAGACACACACACATACATATAGATATGCAAAGAGACATCCATACAGCACACATGGAGACACATGGAGACAGCCATGCACACACATGGAGATACCCACACAGCACACATGGAGACAGCCATGCAGACACAGACACCCACGCAAGCACCCAGCACACACGCACACACAAACCCCACACAGACACCCCACACACTCCACACAGCTCCACACACCCTGCACATCCCACACAGCCCCCCACACCCCACACACCTTCACACACCCCGCACATCCCACACAGCTCCACACACCCCGCACATCCCACACACCCCCGCACACCCCACACAGCTCCACACAGCCCCGCACATCCCACATAGCTCCACACACCCCGCACATCCCACATAGCTCCACACAGCCCCGCACACCCCACACAGCCCCGCACACCCCACACAGCCCCGCACACCCCACAGCCCCGCACACCCCACACAGCCCCGCACACCCCACAGCCCCCGCCCGTTGCCAGTCGTGCCCGGCCCGCCTCCGCGGCCGCCGCCATCAGCACCACGGAGAGCGCTTATGGCCGTGGCCGTGGCTGTGCCGGTTCCCCCGCCCGCCTCCCGCACCCCGGGCCGCTCCCGGCGCTCTCCGGCCCCACTCCCGTGTCCCCTCTCCGCCGGGCCGGGCCGGGCCGGCATTGCGGGCCGCGCCTCACCTGAAGCCCGCGTGGAACATGTACATGCGGGGCCCGGCGGCGCCGGCGGCGCGGGGCGCCCCGAAGATGTTATCCTTCTTGAGCGACACGTAGCTGATGAGGGACAGGATGAGCAGTGCCACGCTGAGCATGACGAGCCCCAGCACGCTGGCCACCCGCACCATCTTGCAGCTCCGCATGCCGGAGGCGGCAATCCCCGCGGCTGGGCGGGTGCGGGGCGGCCGCGCCGCTACATTGGGGGCGGCGGCGGGGCCGGGGCCGGGCCGGCTCCGCCGCGCTCGCAGGAAAATGGAGGGGCCGGGGCGGTGAAATGGCAGCCGGGAGCGTCAGCCCGGCCCCCCTGCTCTGCGGCAGCCGCTCCGGGATGGCCTCGGGCACGGCACAGTGCCCTGGTGACCCCCCGGCACCGCCGTGCTTCCCTCCCGACAGGCCCTGCCAGCCCCCGTTAAGGCCCTGTGCCACCCCCGCGCACCAACAACGCCAGATTTGCTCCAACGTGCCCTCAAAAGCCCCAGTGCCACCCGGAGAGCCCCAGTACCCCCAGCAGCCCTGGGGTCTCCTCCGCAGCAGTTCCCCTAATGTGCCCACCCTGACAATCTCCAGTGTTCCCCTAAGGTGCTCAGACCACCCTTCCCACTGCCTTGGAGTGCCCAATTGACCCCTCAAAAGCCTGGCGTGGCCCAGCCTGGCAACCACAGGGACCCCCCTGGAAACCCAGGGCTGCAGGGACCTCATGGAGCCCCCAGACAGGGTCAGGAGCCCCCAGATAGGGTCAGGGCTGAGCGTGGCTCAACCATGTGGGGCCCAGGCTGCTGGGGACCTTTTCCTCTGCTGGGGACCCATGTCTGGGTGGATGCACGGTGTCCCCAGCTCCTGTTTCCCTGTGACACTGTAGACCAAGGGTGGCATGTACAGAGCTGTGGGAATCTGTGCTGGCTCAGAGACCCCTCTCTCTTTAAAAGCCTGGCATTTGGAGCATGGATCATTAAACTGCCCCTTAAACCACAGAGCAAATCCCATGTGAACTCCAAGAGAGCCTTCTGCACTCCCAGGGATGTCTCTCATGAACACGACCCCTGCGTGCTGCATCGCTCTCAGTGTTCCTTCTAACTCCGTTTTTCCCCTTACGAAGCTCCCCCCAGCCCCCTCTGCCTCTGAGCCCCGGGTTCACTGAAGTTGCCTCATGAATAATAGATCCTGTCTTTGTAGCCCCGTCCTTGCTCTGGGCTATTGCCTACCTGCTCTCCGTGCACGGAGCTCTCTTTGAAGAGCAGGAACACGAGGAGCTCGCAGGGTTGGAGTTTGCATCAGTGAGGTTCTTCAGCCTGCAGTGGGAGTTCAGCCAGAGTACGGCCTGGGGTCTATATCTGGCTGCTGTGGGATGCCTGTGGCTTTGGTGGAGTGAGAGAAAAGGCTAGGAATGCAGGAAATAGCAGTGGTTTGATACGGGACAGGTATTTTATGTGACTGTCACCTGATGTCTGTTATTGTCCACCGAGTGCATGATGTCCCCAGCTTCAACATGGATAATGCTGTCCCAGTGAAATCCTAGGCTTGCCAGGATAAACCAACTGCAGGCTTTTGCTTTAAATATTTTAGAAATCAGTTCTGTAACATTTAATATTGTCTCCTGTAGTTTCTGGCCTTGAGTCCTGGGGGTGGGAATAAACCCGAGAGTGAGACTGCACAGCCCTGGTGTCACAGTCCTGTTCACTCTCCTGTCTTTTCTCTTGCAGGAGAGTTCACAGCTTCTGGACTGGGAAAGACCATTCAGTTCCAAGGCCCTGCCATGGACAGCTTCCATTGGACCAGGTTGCTCCAAGCCCTGTCCAAGCAGCACTACTGTGGTGTCCCTGCTTTTAGGTTCGCGATAGCTCATCTGGAGCAGCCTGGAGCTGGAGCAAGGACAGCAGTGGCACTCTGCTCCCGTGTTTGCACCCATTTTTCCCTTGATTTGGGAAGGACCTTGGAAGGTGTTTTGGTAAGAAATGTTTAAACCCTGCCGTGTGCTGCAGCCTCTCCCCTGACCCTCAGTGAGCCCCAGCCCCACCAACAAGTTGCAGTGGAAACAAAGGCAGTTCTTGCCTCAGATTCTTCAGAGATAGCAATATGTCAGGAGCCCCTGGAGAGGCCGAAAGTAAATGAATCAGTGCTAGAAAGTGAAGGATATCATCCGTGCTGAATGGTGAAAAGGAGTCCTGAACAGTATCTTCATTGATTTTCCTGTAATTGACACAGAGCTCGGCTCGCCGGAGGCTGCAGCAGGAGCGGGGAGGCCCAGGTACCACTCCTGCCTCAATTAGGCAGCTCCAAAGGAGCCAGTGGGCTGGGGGCCCGTGTTTTCACTGGTCACAGGCTGCTCTGCAAGCTGCCTTGAGGACAAGGGCCAGCTTGGAAGGACGTGTCCCAGGCTGCCAGTGGTTTCCCACCAGCCCTGGGATAGCGGGGGGTGCACTGAGCCCTCAGCTGGTGAGAGACACCAACCCTAAAGTCAGGAAAATCCAGTGGCAGTGGCAGGAAATGTGGTTAGCTGACATCTGGGGCTCTCCAAGGAGAAATGTGCCTTCTGTGTGAAACCTCTCAGCTGGGCAGTGGGACAGACCCTGCTCTCTGGCACCCATGGGCACCCTGTCCTGGGGCAGAGCCACCTGCATGGCACCACAGGAGGGATGGGTCCCATCGACGAGAAGCACAGAAGGAACCAGGAGCATCACAGCCCAGCAGCGGAACCACCTGTCAGGTTAGGAAAGGTTCCCACTTTTTGCCTTATTCATACCCAAGGTACACAGTCTTTATAACAGTACAGGAAATTTGTGCTTTGCAGGTTTGCCCCCACTGAAATCCACTTTTTCCAGGCTATCTTTGCAATTTCCCTCCCTCCTTTGAAGCTGGTGTTTGGGGTCTCCAAGCAGAAGGGGGTCTCAGTCTGCCTCACAGCACTCTGAGTGGTTTTAAAGTCTCTTTAAAACCAGATGCTTGTCAGCCTGCTGGGCTGTGAAGATCCATGAATTTATTGCTGCAAGCATTCTCTCTCCTCGGCTGTGCATTACAGCAGCTCTGCTTGGACTGCAAAGGTATTCCCGGGGGAAGGGTGTGAGGATCGAGCTCCTGCAGCTCCTGGGATATCCTGCAGGGGTAAGGAACCCTCATATCCCGGCCCTAAAGGCAGTCACAGGGGAGGAGCCAGCGGCAAACAGGGGGCACAGCGGGGACACTGCCCTGGGTGCTTGGGGCCACACGGGACTCAGTGAGGGCTGGGCAGGAGCCAGGTGGGACCCCAGTGGGACCCAACACGACGGGGTATGACCTGTGGGACCCTGGCAGGAGCCAGGTGGGACCCCAGTGGGACCCAACACGACGGGGTATGACCTGTGGGACCCTGGCAGGAGCCAGGTGGGACCCCAGTGGGACCCAACACGACCGGGTATGACCTGTGGGACCCTGGCAGGAGCCAGGTGGGACCCCAGTGGGACCCAACACGACGGGGTATGACCTGTGGGACCCTGGCAGGAGCCAGGTGGGACCCCAGTGGGACCCAACACGACCGGGTATGACCTGTGGGACCCTGGCAGGAGCCAGGTGGGACCCCAGTGGGACCCAACACGACGGGGTATGACCTGTGGGACCCTGGCAGGAGCCAGGTGGGACCCCAGTGGGACCCAACACGACCGGGTATGACCTGTGGGACCCCGGCAGGAGCCAGGTAGGATTCAGTGGAACCCAACACGACCGCGTATGACCTGTGGGACCCTGACAGGAGCCAGGTAGGACGCAGTGGAACCCAGCACGACCAGGTATGACTGCAGTGGGACCCTGGCAGGAGCCAGTGGAAGCCCGGCCGTCCCCAGGCAGGACCTCGTCCGCCCGAGCCCCGCCGTTTCCCTGAGTCACTCCCTGCCCGGAGCCCCGCGTTCCTGCTGATGCAGCGCCGGGGTCACTAAATGCTTTGTTGAACGCCTGCCCGCGTGTGCCTAATTGCTTTCAGCCTGGGTGGCTGCTGAATCGGGTTTCCTGGGACAAATATTTTGAACATAAGTACCCAAAGTCTGCTCGAGTCCTCTTCTAAGTGCTTACGTTATTTTGTTTTAAAAACCTGGCATTACATCCTTTTCCCTGTGGTCAGAACTGTCCCAGAGATGTACTTATTTTAATTATATTTGGAAAAATGCTTGCTGGGCACAAGGGGCATGTCTCTCCTCCTGACTCTAAAACGTGCAGGGTTTGCTCTCAGCCTCTGAGCTCTCACCATTCTGGCAGTGCCAGGAGCCTGCTCAGCCCCAGGCATGGGGTTACATCCCATCAGGAATCTTTGGGAATTCAGTCCCAGGCCTCAGTGGGAAACAATGGGAATAATCCTGGTATGCTCATGAAGGAGGGATTGGGGTGTGTGTTGCTACCTCCTCCACTCACTGCTGCTCTTAGTGCAGGACAGGGTTAGTTAAGCCAGGCTTAGCGAGGCTGGCAGCTGAAGGAGGTTCCTGGGGGTGCTGAGGAGAACACAGAGACAGCTGTCCCTGGAACAGGGAAATTGCCAGTTCCATCTTATTATTCACTCTTCACTTAGTTAAACCACCAGGAATTTCCTAAAAGCTTCAGGATTTGAACTCATTATTTCTTTTAATAGTTCATTACAATTGAAAACCATCCCGCCACCTGGTTAATGTCTCCAGTGCCAATTGCTTCACCTCCTTCCCAAGGGAACTGCAGAGATCCTAGAGTGGGGAGCCTATTCCAGAGGCTCCTCTCTCTAGTGGAGAAAGAGGTGATGAGCCCAGCACTGCAGGAATGGGGCCACCAGGGGGATGGAGAGCACCACAGGAATGCCCAGCACCACAGGGATTCATGGCACTGCAGGGATTCATGGCACTGCCACTCACCCAAGCTGCTGCCATGGCCCCCCATGGGCTGGCACAGGGCTGTACCCCTTGGGATGTGTGTGTCTGTCTGTCTGTGTCAGCCCATCCCAGCAAGGACAGCCAGCCCCGGTGTGGAAAACCCTAATGAGAGAGCTGGAGCTGGGAAGAGCAGGGAGCGATTAGTGGTGTGATGCAGCTGAGCTTCCTGCAGATTACTTGTCTTTAGACCTAATCCCAAATCTCTTCATTTACTATGGAGTGATTACCATAGACTACTGAATGATTGTCTAAAAATTAATCCTGGGGGATGAGATCAGGTTTGGAGCTGCAGTATGGGGCTGGCCAGAAGCTGCAAATAAACCTTTCCTGGAGTGAGGGAATTAAGCTCCAGTGGCTGCCTTGTTTTACCTGTGCTGAGGGGGCTTTACCCAGAGCTCAGCTGGGTGCAGGAGCAGCACATCATGGGGTGGTTTGGGATGCCCACAGGCCCAGGTCCCAAAAGGCTTTCCAGGGCTTCCCTGAGGTGGCAGGGGCTTTGGCAGGACAGATGGGGACATGGCAGCAGTGGGATCGTGCTGGCACCCCTGGCTCCAGGCTCCATCCTCAGGGCTCAGGTTCAAGAAGGTGCTTAAGCCCAGCATTAGGAGCATCCGCCATCCCCATCCTGCTGCCAAGTGTGATGGATCTGTAACTATTCTGAAGCCATCCATGAATATTGCATGTGGATCCACTTATTGGAGCCTCCCCTGCACGGCTGCCTGGCCCTGGTTTAATGTTGGGCTGTCAGGAAATGCAAGCCAGGGAGGAATAATTGGGGATCAGCCCTTTTGGTGCCAGCAGTCCAGGGTGTGGGGGGAAAGGCAGGGAGTGATCTGGAGGGCACTGCTAGGGATGATCTGGGCTGGTTTAAATCCTTCCCTCAGGTGTTTGATCCCTGGAAGTGAACAGCATATGGCTTTGGGAGAGCTGCCTGCTGGGCAGGAGCACAGGGACAGCCCTGTCTGGAGCCACTGGAGGGAGAGGGGACAGTGACTTGGAGTCTTGCTGCAAACCTCTGCCGTGCTTCTCAAAGCCTAAAGCACAGCCAGGGCAGCCAGGGCCTGCAGCTGTGGTGTGCACACGGGATGAACAGCTCGTGGGAAACCACCCCAGAGGGGGCTCTGCAGTGATTCGCTCAGCCAGGAGTTGGAGATGAAACCTGGGTTAATTTTATGCGTTGATCAACAAGAGAGCGAACATTTTACTTGTCCTGGATGTCCCTCCCATTTACACCGCACGGTTCCATTGATTTCATTAGGATCTGCCAGGCAGCAATGGGAGCGGAACTTGGCCCCCTTAATTAAGACGACTGTTGCTAAAGGCAGAATGATGGAAAATAATTAACCCTGTAAAAAAACCACACGATGCTGAGAAGGAGAGATACATAATTTAGGAATCAGGAGGCCATTATGCAATATTAATTGCAGACAGTATGTCTGAGCAGCACGACACACCGTGAGTTGTGCCGCTGCTCACAGAGCTGCTCCAGAGGCCAATCTGGCTCTTGGTGTTCAACCAACAGCCCCAGAGTTGCATCTCTGGAATAAATGTCCTCCATGGCAGGGTCTGGGTGCATTTGGTATGCTCAGGAGAACCAGTAGGGAGCTGCTGTCTCCACTCCCAGAGCTCCACAAAGACGCTGCTTCTGCTGGTGAGGCTCAACCAATTTCATTAATTGAAGTTCTAATTGTGCTAAGGGAGCTTTGACCTCCTAGGTGGACCCTTGCCCTTCTTTGCCAAGAAAATTGGATTATTCCTCCTAGTGCTGATTGTGAGAGCCTTCTCTGCTGCTAAAATATTCTCTCTACTTCCTAATCTAATGGCTTAAAAAGGCCAAACACGGAACTTTCAACAGCAATAAGAAACACACCCATTTATTAAAACAGACACCAGAAACAGCAATTCCATAAGCAATTTCTGGGGAAGGCTATAAAGGGATGCAAAGGGAAGGTCCACTTGTCCCTGCTGACACTTTGGGGGTTGGATACTGGACTGTGGAGCTCCTTTTAACCGAAAAGGAACCAGAGCAATGCCCTGGAGATTGGTCACCCCAGGGCTGGGATAGCAGCAGGAATAGCTGGATGATTTCAGGATGAGGACATTGCCAGAGCTGCATGCCTCTCATATTTATTTCACCACAGTGGAACTTCTTTACCCCATTGCTTCCAATAGTTTGCTCTCAGAGGCAGCTCCATAATTGTGGTAGGGAAAGATGGTGGTGAAAAATCAGTTAATGTTCATTTCCTATATCCTTGTCATTAATGGCAAAGCTGATGAAAGAACCATCTTGTTTAGTTGGTAGTAGGAGAAAATGGTTTTCCAGGGGTCTTGGCTCCCAATCGCCTCCTGCTTGCAGGGAAATGGTGGAAATTGTGTGTAGTGCAGGGGTGCACAGAAATCAGGAAGAAAATCCTGTTTGGCTTCAGATCTCACCCCTGTTTTGCTAACATACCAGAGGACATCTTAATTTTATTCATATTTTCTTTTTTGATATCTAACATTCTTAATTCAAGCTCAGGGTTCTCTTTCCAGCTCATCCTTCTTGGTCCCCTTTGCAGAACAGGCCTGAAGCTGTCAGGACCCAGCACAGGTGGAACTGTGTGATACACAGTCATTAAAAAATGTCAGCAATTAGTCAGGATAATGAACTAACACGGTCATGAAATTGCTTCCAAGAAAACGACTTGGAAATCTCCTCTTCCAGGTCCTGCTGCTGCTGCTGCTCCCATCACAACCCCAGATGTGCCAGGTCCATGGGGTGGTGCAGAGGGAGGGTAGGAGGAGGCCTGGCTTCCTCAGGTGTGCACATCTGTATAGACAGACAGACAGACAGGGTCGTGCCCAGCCCCTCCCCAGCAGAGCTCAGCACTCCCATCAATGGCCTCTGTCCTTCAGCCTCCTCTCCTCACACACTAAATCAAGGGATTATTTCCTAACTGACTCTAATTTTATTTTGTAGCTCTCTCTAATGAGCTCTTTGTGTAATGTATCATAAATTACTTACAGCAAGATTTTTCTTTTACTTAGAATGGGTAAAAAATCGGCCTTGGCTCCAGCCTGTGCCCTCTGTGCCCACACCGGACTGGATTTTTCCATCCGAAGCTCAGCTATGCTCAAGCCCTAATTTTGCAGATAAACAGCTTCTATTTCATTAAATGAGCTCTGCACAGAATGTTTGTCTTAGTTATTTCCAGAAAATTAATTCATAGGGCTTAATCTGTTTAGCATCTGATTAATGGGATTTTTAATCACCCATAATAATGATAATAACAGGCTTAAAGTAATAACCCAGGCAAAGGTGTGTGTTTGTCTTTTCTCTGCCTGTTGTCCTGACAGCCATCAGTGCTTCACAATAACTCCAGATATTTGGCATTGTTCCTTTCCTGTCTATTGATCAGGTGGGAAAACCAGGCCTATTTGGAATCCATCTCATTTAACAATGTTTGTAAAAGCACCTGTTATCAGAGAGGGATTTTGGGAAGCAGCACTGGCAGCTCCTGGAGCCAAAATGCATCCAAACTGCTCCCTGCTGGGACACAAATGCCATTAAGCTCTGTCTCTGAGAATTAAACCTGCTGCATGACACCTAAAATCAGATATGGCAAGGGGCAAACAGGGATGTGTTGGATTGTGGGTTTAGTGGGACAGTGACCATGCTGGGGCAGAAATGTTTGGGTCTGTGGTGTTTCGTGGTGGGTGTCTGATTTTCTGAATTCCCTTTTTTATCTGAGTGCCACATCCCCCAGTGCCATCCTCGGGGTCCCACCTGGCCATGAACAGCTGAGAGCAAACACAACTCACTGCAGATGTGGGCAGGGCTCACCCTCCTCCTGTCAGGATGTATTCCCAACTCCTTTCTGTGCTGCTGCACAGTGGCAATGGCGAGGCTGCTGTCCTGGCTGGGACACCCTTTGCCTTTTTGTGGAGACAAACGCCTTTTGTGCCTGTTTTTGTGCCTGGTTTTGGCTGTGGCAAGTGAGCAGGAGGTCAAGGCACAGGCTGCAGCACTTCCCAGGGAGGGATCAATAGGCAGGCAGCTCTGAATGGGGAGGAACACGGGCAGGCACGTGCTGGGGGAGCCAAAGGCATCCTCTGCCTCTCCCAGACTGAAATTGGAAAGGAATGGATCGATCTTTGACTCTTTTCGGGGTGAGGGGAAATTGCAGAATGAAGATGACTTGAAAGAATGAGATGGATGGGAGTAACTGGAGCTCATCCTCCACAGGAGAGGAAAATGCAGCACAAATGGTGATGTTAGTGATCCATCTGTCACTCAGGGCCTTTATTCTGAGCTCCATCATGGGAGGAGTGCAGCACAGCACCACTGTGGGCTCTGGTGTGTGCAGCCTGAACAACCCAGTGCTCCACAGCACATCCCCCCAGGTGCTGTGCCCTGCCCTGCTGGGGGTCCCAGGGGTCCCAGGAAGGAGAATCCACACCAGGCTGGGGTGACAGGCTCAGAGCCTCACCTAGCCTCACCTGCCCATGGCAGGAGGTGGCTCTAAGGCTTTAAGACTCCTTCCAAACCAAACCATTCTGGAATTCTGTGTTTCCCATGCCTGGAAATCCTCCTTCACACCAGAGGCAAAGCCCCAGGGTATCAGCAGGCCCAGAGGTGAGGCAAAACCTGTCTCCATTTCCCCTGCTTTTTTTCCATAATTCCCTTTTTCCCACTGGAGACAGGTCTGTGTATTCCTTACAGAAGCATTCCCAGCTGTGTCACAGCTGGGTGTCGCCATCACTGTGTTCACTCTGCAGACCTGGATCTGGGGCCGGGGGATTCCCTGTGGGAGCCAACACCCATTCCTAGGCCAGCTCCTGTCCCTGCTCCTGTGGCTCCTGGGGAAGGAGGGATGAGCTGTCCCTGGCACAGCAGTTATAAATTCCCAGCATAGCAGGTTGCAGGCTGATTGCCTTTCCTGACGGAGTCTGTCTGTAAATGAGGCTTTTCACAGATGACAGATAGAGCTGCTCCTGTGGAGCATAAATCCTGGCAGCCCCGAGTGCCGCCACAGGCTGTTTAACAGCGCTGCTTCCCGCGGCCCCGAGCCCAGCCCAGCTCCTCGGGGTGACACAGCGCTGCCGTGGCCATTCCTCATCAATTAGCGCCGCCAAGCCCGCAGGGCACTGACCCTGCTCCGGGATAAACCTGTTCGAGGATGGGCTTTCCTCCATGTCTGCAGCCTGAAAGGCCATTTCCCCTTGTGTGCTGCCTTCTCCGGGACATCTTCCTCCTCCTCCTCCTTATCCTCTCTGTCCTTGAAGGAGCTCCCATGTGCCATTTATTTATTCCTCTTCCTGACCTCTGGAGCAGATGGCATTGTGGGGTCACAGAGCTGCCCGGGCTGTCAGGGCTGAGCAGGGGCTCTGTGCCAACCAGGGACCCATGGCAGGAGCACAGGGATGTTACAGAGCAGGAATTGGCACAGGGCAGGGATTGGCACGGGGATGTTCTGGTGAAGGAATTGGCACAGGGATGTGGTGCAGGAATTGGCATGGGGATTTTTGGGTACAGGAATTGGCACAGGGATGTTGTGGTGCAGGATTACTCCATGCTGTGCCCTGTGTCAGACTCGCACCAGCACTGCCAGGGAAGGACACAGGGTCCCATCCATGGTTCTATAAAGGTCTGGCACATGCTGAGATGGGCACAGCTGCTCCCTGTGCCACACAGACTGCATCAGGAGCAGCTCCCTGCAGCCTCTGCCCTTAACCACAAACCCCAGCCCAGCCAGAGCCCCTTGCACGCCAATGCTGATGCAGTACAGCACTGCTGAGGCATCATGTGGAGGAATCAATCTTCACAGCCAGCCAGGGCACTTCTTCCTGGAGGATCCCAAAGTTTGCAGAGGCAGACACACATTTAGGGGATGCTGTCCCTGTCCCAAGGCAGCTGTTCCTGCTGGTGAGCCATCGGCATCCTGGCCGAGCCAGGAGCCCCAGTGCTCATTACTCTGCTCCCAGATGAACAGTAAGTCTCTGGAACAGTACTTACAGCCTGTAATAATATTACTGCTCGCTCTGCTACATGGTCCCTCAGTCATTTTTTCAATTAAAAAAGGCCCAATGCTCTATTAACCTTTTGCCTGCTCCTCCATCCTTCATGTGCCGGCGGCCGGGATGGCAGCCGTGTGTTAAAGAAGGCATAGATTACTGTAAAGCAGCACCAAGCCCTCTGTCATGGCCACGATGAAGTGTCATTTGTTCATTTAAAAATATGAGCCAGTTTATCAAATTCCCCACCTCTGAACTGCTGCTGGAATCTCTTTGTTACCCGTGCAGGAGGCAGGCAGAGCGGAGCCAGCCAGGCTCCTGCCGTCCCTTCTGCCACGGACAGAAATTCTGTCCCCAAATCTTCAGCAGAGTAAATATTATCAATAAATAAATCTCTTCATCCCCCTGGCAGGGAGGGGCTGCTGTCCTGACTGTCCCATGTGTCCCATCCCACCTTGCACCCCTGCACCTGGAGAACTTCATCCCATCCAGGTTCCTTGGGATTTTCCTGGCACGGTTTCCGCATGGCTGCCTGGGGGTGCACCCCATGTCCCACCACTGCCAAACATGCTGGGTTTTATTTGATCCCCATTTATTTCTGATTTGCTTCTTTTATTCCTCTCTCAAGGCATCAGCTACTGGCTCTAGCTACAGGGACTGGTTAGACAAGAGCCCCAGATGCTGCAGTTTGATTTCCAGGATCCACAAATAACAGTGTACAACACATTATTTGCTAGAAATTACCTGAAGCTCAGCCCTTCGGAGCTCACTGTGCTGTGCAGAAAAGAGACCCTATTCCAATCAATATCCTTTCCACGGTCTCTGCCTGTCCACTGGCCATTATTTCACTGGGTTTGTTTTGCTTACAGTCCCAGCTGCATCAGTAGAAGAGCTCCAAGTGGTTTTGAGGTGGGTTTTGAGCTCCAGCCCTCTCCCTGGGTCCTGGAAAAAGATGATATCCATAAAAACTGCTTCAGAAAATCCAGCAAAAATGTCTGCTTCTGTCCCAGCAATGGAGACAGCCAAAGCACAGAGAATTTATAGCATCATCTCCAGTTTGGGCAGTGTCCGCATAGATCCCCTTCCCTTCCCTTCCCTTCCCTTCCCTTCCCTTCCCTTCCCTTCCCTTCCCTTCCCTTCCCTTCCCTTCCCTTCCCTTCCCTTCCCTTCCCTTCCCTTCCCAGAGATGTGTGAAATGGCTCGGACTAGACTGAGCCCGGTAAATGGGGATAACTCCACATGAATATTGAACTTTGTCTTACAGTGCCACACTGGATTCATAGATTGCTCATTTATCAAAGGCCTTGGAATTTCACTCCTCAATCCTACCTGTGCCCAGGAGTGTGTGCCTGTGTCAGTGTTTGCAAGGAAGGGTTTGCACAGCATCGCCCCCCGGCTCCAGTCTGGGGACTCTTTCCTCATGGAGCAGCCCCAGGTTAAAGGTGCTTTGTTATTCCATCATTTTTCCTGCAGAAATTCCCATACCCAGCCATCAGGGCATTTCCCCCTCTTTCCTTGATGAGCTAAACATGTCAGACTCTTCCAGCTGGTAGCTGTGCAGTGTATTTTTGGCTGCAGGTAATTTTTATGGCTATTTTCTGTTCTCCCCTCAGTTTCCAGCATCCTTTTGAGCCCTGAGTACCACAACAGGCTGTAGCACTGCAATATCTGGCTCCAAGTGCCCCATGCTGAGGCAGGAGCAGCTCCCCTCTGCCTCACCTACATTTACCCATTAGCCATTTTCCAACTGCAGCTTTTTGGGTATCATGTTCCATTATTTATTTGAGGATAAACACCTGAAAGCTGGTTGCTTTTCAGACCTGTTGCTCTCAGTCTCCTCTGTGGTGTTCACTCTAGCTGCAGCTTTTACTGGTGCTCTCCCAGCTCCTGCAGTCTCCGCTGTTGCTCTGCTGGTCCCTGCACTCCTGGAAGAGCTCAGGATGGGGCTTGGAGCAGCCTGTTCTCGTGGGAGGTGTCCTGGATTGTCTGTAAGGTTCTTACAGCCCAGCCCTGGGGTGCTCGGCTCCTTTCCTGGCTTTAAAAGTTTCCTTTTCCATCTCCCTCGTGATCTCCCTATCCTCGAGAGTTTATGTGGATTAGCAGGTCCCTTTGTGTTATCTGTAAAACGCTGTGACTATAAATCCCAGTGTAATGGGATTGTGGCCAACTTTTCCAGGCTGGAGGTACGTCCTGTCCCTGGGACAGACCTGTGCCCGTGGGCTCTCCCTCTCCCAGCCTTCTCCCTCCTCCCCTTCTGGGCGCCCAGATTTATTATTCTACAGTGATTGTGTTGAATTGCATTTGAAATCAATTAGCACAGGTACTCAGAGATGAATGTTCACTCTCTGAAAAAAGGTGATGAAAACATACCATTTAAATAGAAATCAATTTCCCTTTCATGTATTTCTTCCTAGCTGCTGCCCGAAATTAATAGTTTTTAGATATTTGTGCTCGGAGAGGAGAGGCTCCCCTCGTAAAGCACTTCCCTCTTCTTCTTCTTCTTCTTCTTCTTCTCCTCCTCCTCCTCCTCCTCCTCCTCCTCCTCCTCCTCCTCCTCCTCCTCCTCCTCCTCCTGGCTCTCGGGCACAGGGGCTGCCGTGTTTGGCGAGCGGGAGCAGCGGCTGCATTGCCTCCTCCCTGCTCATCTTGTCGGGACATCATTAGCAGCTCTCCATGGGAAACTCTGGAAGTGGAGAGCAGATGAGTAGCGGGGACCGCGGGCAGTGCCAATCTCCATCTCCATCCAGCCCGCTGCCAACTACCCCCACAGGGACAGCAAGGCGGGGATTGCAGCCTCGTCCCTCCCAGGGGAGCCCCAGAGCTCCAGCAGCCCCCAAACGGGGTGGGTTCCCACCCTGGAATAGTGCACGAGCCAGGTATAAAGAGAAAAAAAAAAAGGCATTTTTTTCCCTAAACTTTCCTGGCAAATTGTGACCAAAGGATCCTTGTCCTGTGCTCCATGGATGCCCTGAAGGAGGAATTTTCCCTGGGCTAAAGCAGCTCTCAGCAGTCAGATGACCTTTGATAGGCTGCCCTAAAACTGACCTGTCCTCTCATCCTTAGCTCTTAATGCCAAGGGTCTTCCCAACCTGCTTGTCCACAGGGACCAGCACTTTAATGCCATAATAATTTCATTTATTATCTTCTTTAGGCTACAAAATCTAATCCCCAAATTTAGGCAAGCATCTGTCCTCCTCATTTCCCACAAGGCACCAAATTATTGCTCAGCCCCTGTGCTATGCCCTGATCCCTTCGATCTGGTTTTCTATCGCTGCTATTATTAATCTCCTCCTCCAATCATTTTTCCTCACCATCTGTTTTCCAGCAGGACTCCCGTGCTTAGGGGAGGACCCTGAGCCCTGGGACTCCCTGGCTCTAATCCTGAGTGAGCTCCCCTGACCTCCTTGTGTCCCAGACACAGCCACAATGGAAGTAGGACAGCAGCAGACCTGAGGCGCTGCTGCTGGGCTCTCACAGGGAAATGAAGTGCAAGGGCAAATTAGGTTAATATTTGTAGGAAATAGGGGGATTTTTCCTAATGGAAATGAGGGTGGTGAAGTGTCCTGGAGAGGCTGTGGGATCCCACGCTGGAGGTCTGGGAGTGCCCTGTGCTGGGATTATTGTCTGTAGGACGATGCCTCCCCAGCTCTGAGCTCTTCCTGCTCATTTCATTCTCACCATGGATGGAGAAGGGATGTTTCCCATCCACTTTGGGTGCCCCACAGGCTGTGCCCCCTCCAGCACCCTTAGGGCAGCAGCAGCAGGCAGTGTCTGTACATTCCCTGATCCCTGAACTGGGCTGTGTCCTTGTGGCTGGGTCCCTTTCCCTATTTCGGGACCCCCATCCAGCCTCTGGGAGCAGCTCAGGACTGCTCAAGGCACAGGGACACCTTGCAGCCAGTGCCCTCATTCACATGTTTCATTTTTAGACACTTTTGAGCTGTGCCTATGATTTCTGAAGGAGAAATCAGGTTTTCAGCTCAGGCCCTGGTTGCAGAGGTCAGAACACAAACTCTTCACATGCTCGGTGTTTCTGGTCTCCAGGTATTGATCGCCGTCTCCATTTTCCCCACTCTCGGCTTGATTCCTGCCACTGCCTATTTTTGGTTTATGCTTCCTGCCAGCAGATCCTTCTGGAGCTTTTCTCAGGCTCCTGCCTTGCCTCCCACCGGCACTGCAGCATTTCCAGCCCTCCCCAGGCCCTCCTGGCTGCAGCCCCAGCCCTGCTCCTGCACTGTGCCCATGGAGGGGCTTTGGGAGGCTGGGCTTGGGTTTGTAGTTACAGCACATGTTCATATTTTAAACCAGAGATTTAATTCACCTCTCTGTGTTGCTAGGATTTGTATCCCCCTTTTATTTTTAGATCTAGATATTTGCTAAAAGTATAGATTTTCACCCTTCTCTCGGGCTGGCAATCACTCAGTGTGGGTAGGACTGCAGATCTGAGTTATTAAATCTTTACATAGCCAGGACACCACACTAAAGGCTTGTTTGGGGTTCTGTTTGCTTGCAGGGTGTAAACAGAGTCTGGGGTATCCAGATCCCTGTCCTCCACCCCACCCATTATTTTTGCTGTGGCTGTGATCTCTTTGATTTCCCCGTTTTTCCCTTGCTGTGCTATTTGTTACCCGCTCAGACGAGCGCAGGCTGGCAGGCTCAGAAATCAATTCAGCCCTGCAGTTTCAGAGCAGTGTGGGGACGGCTGCCACCTTCCCAGGATGGCTGCTGACACAAGATAAATCGCTGTGGATTTTTTGCCAACGTGCCATATTTCAAACTCATAATCAGTCCAGCATCACCCTCAGCTTCCTCCAGCATCTCCTTCCCACTGTGGGTGATTTATGGCCCCGGGTACCAACACCAATTGTACATTTGTAATCCTCTCTTGTATAATTCCTCTTTGCTGCATTTTCTTAATTACCCTCTTTCTGACCTTCCTTTCCCTTCTTTACCCCTGCTTCCAGCTTGCTCCTGGGCCTCCTTGCCCTCGCTTGACTCCTCCATTTAATTTACAATGTGAACGTGGTTTATGAGCCCCCAAGCCCTTGGTGACATTGGGGTTTGGGGTGGGGCAGAGGTGGGAGCAGCCCCTTGCCAGTCTGGATTTGGGCACATTGTCTGGAAAACCCCACAGCAAAGGAGGTGGACAATGTCTGGTTTGGACTGGTGAAAGCACCCTAACATCCCTGCCCTGTGTGTAAAGGACTCCTGGTCCCAGTGCTGGCATTTGTCACTTCTGCTGGCAGCAATTCCAAACAACAGAAGCCATGGAGACATCCTGGTGGCTCCCTGGGCACAGGATCTGGGACAAAGCACCCCTCTGGTCCCAAGGCTGCAGGGACACAAATCCATGGCAGGTGCCAGCTCTGGGATCCTGGAACAAGAAGGAATTACACAATCTCTAAAGGCTGGAAAAGCCCAAATGTTCCCTCAGCCACGTCCCCAAGTGCCACATCCACTTTAAATCCCTCCAGGGATGGGGACTCCACTCTGGGCAGTCAGTGCTGGCTGGGCTGGGGCCTGAGGGCAGAGGGAAAGCACAACAGTTAACTTTAAGGAATCACTGGAACATCTTCTTCATAATTAATAAATGGGAGATGTTACTGCAGCTAATCAATAAAGTTGTTAGAGGGAATTGATCGCAGGGGGAATTCTTTTTGTGGGTACAATTTTTCACCTCTGTGGAACAAAGGGCTCCCCGGGGTGCTCTCAGTGTGATCAGCACGGGGAGCCTGACCCAAACAATTAATGAATTAATTCATTAATTAATACCCTGGGAGACAGCCAACACAGCGGCCAGGCACTGGTGGCTGTGTACGTGTCACTCTTGGGGTGACCTGGGGCACGCTCACTGCCACTTGTGCCACCACCGAGCACAGCAGTGCCCTGGAATGCTCATGCCAGGATGTTTTCCCACAGGTTCTTGGGGGGGAATGCTCATGCCAGGATGTTTTCCCAAAGGTTCTTGGGGGGGAATGCTCATGCCAGGATGTTTTCCCAAAGGTTCTTGGGGGGGAATGCTCATGCCAGGATGTTTTCCCAAAGGTTCTTGGCGGAGAATGTTCATGCCAGGATGTTTTTCCGAAGGGTTCTTGGGTGGATCACCTTTTCCATGACAAACTCCACTGCCCAGGCAGGAAACACATGCCTTTAGCAGGGTCTTTATAGGGTGATAATGAGCACAAAAAAATCCTGGGATTTGACATTAAAGGATTTGCCTTGGGAGATGAAATTTAGAGAGCTTGCTTTGGGTTCTTTGCTTGTTTGTTTTTTTCCTTATTTGCTTTTTTTGAAGTGGTTTGTTCCTTTTCTGCCTGGAGAAGCTGCTGGTGTCCTTTTTTGACGCTCCCAGCGGGGCTTCCTTGCTCCCCTTGCTTAAGGGTGCTTAAGGGGGACAAAAAATCCAACGCAGTTTTCCCTGGATTAGGTAATTTGCATATCCGAACTCCCAGAAGGCTTTGCGCTGGGAAGGACAGTGCCCTACACACTTGCACATTTGCACACTTACACACTTGCACAGCCCAGGCTGCTCCGAGCTGGCCGTGAACGCTTCCAGGGCTGGGACATGGGTTCAATCAAGGTGATTATTCTCAGCAGGAGCTGCTTTATCCAGGTAGCTGATCCCAAACTGGTGAAGCAGACACAAACCGGGATGTCCTGGAGCAGCGGCCGCGCTTTCCGGGCAGCCAGCACTGCCAGTTATTGCTTGTAATTAACTCCAGCAAGCAAATCTCCTCTAAATCAATCACGGCTTGACTAATAAATAAATCTTGGCTCAGTCACTACCTGCAGAATGTGTAGACAAGGGTGAGTGGCTCTGATTTGCCACTTCCTTGTGCTGGGCTGGGGAATCACGGGTTGATGGCAGGAGGGACACCGGGATCCGAATGTGATGCATTATTTAAAACTTCAGGGATAATAAAAATCTGGAGGAGACTAGCCCATTAGCTCAGCGTCCCCACTGACATTTCTCCCACTGTATTAGGCACTGTGTTAATGATTTTAGATTCCCTTCTGACTCCCCACTCATTTTTCTTGTCTTTTTGTCATTTTAATGGGGCAGTGGGACACGTTCCACGGTGACATCCCAGCCCCTCGGAGCACAGCACGCACCCCTGGCTTGACTCAGCTCCTCTGGACCCCTCAGCTCCCACCTCAGCATCCTTTGCTAATTCCAGGGCCGTGTACCTTAATCTAAAGCCTAATTCCAGGAATCTTGCACTCCATAATGGGCTGTGCCCCCCGGGATGCACCAGGGAGGCTGTGCTGCGTCTGCTGCTGAGATGCACAAGAGGGAGGATCCTGCGGGGTCTCACATGAGAGGGAGGCTGGCTACAATTCCTTCATTAGCTCATTAACTCGCTAATTGGGGGGTATTTGTAAAACTCAGAAAATTTCCTGGAAATGGAGGAAAAGGAGGGAGCAGCCCAGCCAGGAGACTCCATGGTAGGTGGCACCTGGACCCAAACCCATGGATCTGCTCCCACCTTCATGTCACTGAGTGGAGGTGCTTCCTCAGGGGAAAGGAGCTGTGTGAGAAACGCAGTGGAGCCCTAGGAGAGAGCTGCTGGCTGAGCTGGGAATGCTGCAGGAATGCTACCAGTGTCAAGCCCTTTGTGAGGGGATGGCCCTTCCGAGTTGTGAGTCCCCAAAACACCCACCAGGGATTTCAGTAGAGCCAGGAGCTTCATAGGGAGGAGCAGGGATGTTCCCGGGCAGGAATGTGGGCAGTGCCACATGGGGCAGCCCTGGGGCCACGTCCCGATGCTCCTGTAGGACCCACCCCTGCTTTTTGCCAGCCAGGGAATGCCATGGCTCGGGTGGCACAGGGTGGAAAGGCAGAGCAAGGGGCAGGAGCTGTTGGAAGGGACTGTGTCCCCTTCAGACAATGCAGCCTCCACTCAGATATTTTTCATCCCAGTTGAGGGTACAGTGTCAGCCGATGACCTTTGTCACACCCCAGTGCTTTCTGCGATGTAAATTAGGGCCTTTTTTTCCCCCATCTGGACAGATAAGACGGACTCTGACTCGCCCGTCTCGGAAGCCGATATTTATTGTGAGCCCACCGCTCCTCTCAGCAGGTGGACAAAGATAATACTGTCATTATGTGCTCAGAAAATGCTTTGTAAAATTTGGTAAAGTCCGCCAGATAACATCTGCCTCGAGGACTGCTCCGCTGTAAACAGGGCTTGGAAAAATAGCACCCACTGCTTCTCGCCAGGAATATCGATTTTTGGTGTTGGAAAGGGTCAAATTCAAATAGGCGGCACAAAGAGCGGCTGCAGCTCCCGCTTTTCACAAAGAACAAAGTGCTCGGTGCAGGAGCAGCGCAGGAGCGGGGCCGGGGCCGTTCCCACGGGAGCGGGGCAGCTGCTGCCCGCGGGGACTGGCCTGGCACAGAGTCCTGTGGGGCACAGAGTGCTGAGGGGCACAGAGTGCTGAGGGGCACAGCGTCCTGTGGGGCACAGAGTGCTGAGGGGCACAGCGTCCTGTGGGGCACAGAGTCCTGTGGGGCACAGAGTGCTGAGGGGCACAGAGTGCTGAGGGGCACAGAGTGCTGTGGGGCACAGAGTGCTGAGGGGCACAGCGTCCTGTGGGGCACAGAGTGCTGTGGGGCACAGCGTGCTGAGGGGCACAGAGTGCTGTGGGGCACAGCGTCCTGTGGGGCACAGCGGACACAGGAACACACAGAGGGACACAGGGGCACAGGGAACTCCCGCTCCTGAGCCGGGATAGGATGCAGAGGAGGATGAGATGTGCCCTGGCTGCTCCCGCCCCTCACCTGCCAGCCCGCTGGTGACGGTGACATTTCTCTGCCTGGCACCGGAGAGCCAAGAGCTTTCCCTGTCCCGCCAGGTCAGACGAGCAGCAGAGATGTCGGCTCAAAAGTCAGGAGAGAAACACTGGGAGGAACCTCAGGGCGGTGTGGTGTGTCCCAGGTGTGTCCCATCTCTCTGCTGTGCCCCAGCATCCCCCAGCAGGGAACACAACCAGCACCCCAGGCACACTTTGGGCACCAGCAGAGAGACTCTGGGCATTCCCATTTCCTGCTCTGATGCAAATCCCAAATCCCTACTGGCTGGGCTTGCAGCAGCACCCAACAGCGAAGGGTTCTGGAGCACTGCCAGCACCGTGCGCAAATCCAGCCGCCGAGTTCTTGTCCCTCAGGGATGCCTTGGACACAGCTCCTGGTCTAACGGGAAGCAAAAGCCTCGGCAGCAGAAAAGAAAATGCAGGAGTGGCCCAGGCGACAGGGAAAGGGAAGGGTTTTACCCAAGCAGCACGTGGCAGCTCCAAATCCCCTTCATTATTTATTCATATTGCCATTGTACAGACCAGGGGCTAGCACGAGACACAATCGATCGTTCCTGCTCGGAGAGCACAAAAAAGGGAACCCGGAATCACAAGAAAGGGAACCTGGGATGTGGGGCCGGGCTGAGAATAGAGGGAACACCGGGATCTTGCAAAGCAAGGATGCAGGATGTGGGAATGCAGGGAGGAACATCCCGCTGGGCAGGGCAGGGCATCCCCCTTGGCATCAGGGACAGCAGGGGAAGTGCCACGGGAGTGGCACCACGGCAGGATGTGCCACTGCCCTGGAGTGTCCCACAGCCTCTGCAGCCCTCAGAGGGCACAAGCAAAGGAGAAAAGAGGTTCAGGAGGGACTTGCCTTAGAGCAGGGTGGGAACAAGGACAGGAGGAGAGCTGGGGAAGCTCGTGCTGCTCCCCAGGGTAAGGACATGGCCTTGGGATCGTTGGTGCCTCCCCTCCTGCTGGGCCCGTGGCTCCTGCCCTGCCCGGAGGATGGGGAGATGATGCTCTGTGGTTACACACAGGAGGGAGCTGGCATGTGTAAGGGAAAAGAAACGTGTTTCCCACTTAATTAAATGTAACTGGAGGCTTTGGAAAAAGCCAGTGGGCTCCAGTGGTGGCTTTGGGATGGCAGAAGGGCAGGGCTGGGAGAACCAAATCGTGCTGGAAGCCCATGTGGGGTAGAGCTGTTTGTTCTGTACATCCTGCTTTTGTCGTGGGAGCAATTAACACTCAAACCCCACATTTTCCAAACAAACTGCTCCCTGTGCTGTTTTCCAGGGATGCAGGGGAGTGGCTGGAGCAGAGACACGAGGAAGGCAGGGTGACAGTGAGGACACATTGAGGTGTCATCCTCAGTGGGTTTTGGACCTGGATGGATGTGGGAACAGCAGCACCCAGAGAAGGTCCATCTTTCACCTCCAAATCCCCAGCACTGCTGCCACAGAGCCTGGAGAGGGGGTTTAAGCTGGCTCAAAATCCATCTCCCAGCTCATTATTATGCCGGGCAATTTTTCATTCATCGGGAATCTACGGCAGCATTTTAATGTGAGAAGCTCCCTGCTCTGTTTCTCTTTCCCTGAAGAAAAATAGCTTAATTTCTGCAGTCTGATAGATTTTCCTGAGCCTTCAAAAGGTAGAGAAAGACTCTTGAAAATCGGTCGTTGAACTATCCACAGGCATTTTATAATGGCCGTAAATAGGCCTGGACTGAATAGCTCTCCAGGCATCAGCTTGAATGGTGTCCTTGACACTGTTATTATTATCCCCATGGAGAAAAAAGGGAAAAAAGAAAGGGAAAGAAAGTCTGGGAGCCTCTCCACACTGTAGTTGGTGTGTCTCTAGGCTGGAAGAGCTAAATCCCCCCTGCTGGATCTACACCCCCCAGATGCTGCTTCTCACTTCCCAGAATTGTCATAAATTTCATGGAATTTCCTGCATTAAAAAAAAATCCGATGAACTTGAGAAATTTTGCAGACTCCAGGGCAAATGAAGTACAAGAAGTTTGGGGGGATTTATTTTCTGCCCTTTTGCCCCTTTGCCCACCTAAATCCGTGGTTGCTTTCCATCAGGGAATTGCTTTTGTAACTTCCAAGCTGTCGTGTCCCACTGCTCTTTGCTGAGGAGCACCTTCTGACCCCCAGTTTTGGGGGAGTTTTTTTCTGGGTAACCATTTACAGCACCCCAGTGGAGCAGCTCAAGGGGTCTCCAAATCCCATTTGGACCCTTCTCCATTGCATATTCCAACATCTCCACCAAACCTGTCCTTTTCACCTTGGATCCTGTGGGATTATGTCACCAGAGACACTGCAGAAAAACTTGAAGTTCATCAGCAAGAACAATTTTCTCAGTTTAAATAAGGTGCCTTCATTTCTTGAAAGCCACTCTGATTTTTGCAGCCCCCTCAGAAGGCAGAAATAGCACGTCCCAGAAATGTCACCAGCTATGGATTTCTCCAGATGGAAAAGGAGCACAGTGCTCGGCCGTGTCTCTGCTGGAGCAGCCTCAGAGCCCTCCCCGTGGGGTGATGTTCTGTGCTCAAAGTCTGACAATTCCAGACTGGTTTGGGTTGGAAAAGAGCTCAGAGCCCATCCAGTGCCAGCTCTGCCATGGCAGGGACCCCTTCTGCTGTCCCAGGTGGCTCCAAGGCTGTCCAACCCAGCAGTCCCCAGCAGTGGGGCGAGGCTGGTCCCCTCCCCACACCGCTCCCTTCCCGGCACCGCTAATGGCCCGGCTCGCTCGGGAGCCACAGCCGCGCTCCCCGGGGGCTCCTCCGCTGCCTTTCCTGGAAGTGTTTCCTCCTCGGGCCCCGCAGTTCCGCCTCCATCCATTATTGATGCCACGCTGGGATTTCTCGGCGGCCTGCTGGCACCGGAGCTGGGATTTGGGATCACACATCCCATGTGATGGAAATCTGCCCTCTGTGACCTCCATCCCGGGCTGTGCAGGCGCTGGAGCCTCCCTCCCCTTCCCCAATCCATGGGGACACGCGGCTGGCAGCCCCCGCTGTCCCAGGAAAGTGGCCTGGGATGGATTTCCAGCCCTGCCAATATCCTGGCGTGCCGGAAAACCTGAAATCCCCGGACCCCAACTCTAATTATTTAAAGTGTTTAATGCCCCCAGCCCACCCAGTGGTTACATAATTCCCAGCTCCGGGCTCGGTGCAGCGCTCGGAGTTTTCAAAGCCCTGGGTTAATTGTCTCCCTCCTCCCCGGCAGTGCAGAACAGACACGAAATGAATCCCACAAAACCACAGCTGACAGGTTTAAAAATCTATTTTCCTGCAAGGAACTACGGGAAGGACGGGTGATTAATGAAGACTATGAAGAAAAGGTTTTATCCAGCAGATTAATTTCAACGGGTGTTTAAATCCTTAGTGGAGTTGGACAAGATGCTCCGAGGAGAAGCTGGGGGGGGGCTCCCTGATCCTGCCTGGATCCACCTCCCTGCCCTTCCCAGCAGGGCACGGCACTCCAAACCCGCCGTGCTCTGCATCCCAAGGCTCCCCCAGCAGGGGCTGCCTGCCCTTTTTCCCCTCAGGCTCCCCCTTTGGCTGCTCCAAGCAATTTGGGTGGAATTTGCAGGAATTCTTAACTTTAAATGTTGATTTGGAAAACCAGGTAAGCACCATTAGGAACAGATTTGTCCCCTGTTCTGAATGATGGTGTTTTACCAAAAAAAGGGAATATTTGTTACCCTCCATGTGTGTTTTCCCCTGAAGAGACAACCAATAAGAGTAGCAGAAGGAATCTGGTGTGGATGGAGGGCGACCATTTCCAGCTTTCATGTTCAGGGAGCAATTAATTACCCAAACCTCCAGTTTGGGAGAAAAAGATATTTAATCTCCTTTAATCCCTCAGGACTCGGACCTCTGACCTGGAATCCACCACGTCCCTCATCCCCAGGGACAGGATGGTACAGAGGGCTGCTGGTTGCACCCAGCCCTTCCCTCTATCCCAGAAGTGCTGCCCAGGTTAGCTTTGCTGCCAGTGGTTTTGAGCCCACAAGTCCCGTTTATCCTCCTTCCCAATGCCCCCATCACGTGTCTGACAGAATTCCATTAGGGAGCTGCTGTCCCGTGCTGTGTCCCTGCCCATGGCTTTAAGGTCCCTTCCAGCCCAAACCACTCCAGGATTCTGATCCTCCCCCCAGCCAGTGCCCCAGGAGCAGGTGGATGGCTCTGGAAAACAGAAGTGCAGAAAATTGCCACTGAAAGGAGCAATCACAGCAGCAGTGGCTGCAGCTCTTCCCATTTCCCCTGGCAAACCTTCCCCCGGGACTGTGTGTGCCTGACCCCAACCCTTCCCCATTTTCCACGCCAGTGCACTTGATGGGAACTGATCTCTGCATCCCCAGGGCTCCCCGTGGATGCCGGGGTGGGACAGGGCTGCTTTCAGCTCGGCTGAATCCCTGAAATGCCCTGCCCAGATTGCACTGGGGCTGTGCTCTGGTTTGCTGCCACTGCTTCCAGCTCAGCAGCCATCCCCACCTATGGAATACACATTCTGTTCTCCTCAGGAAAACAGGGAAGTGTTTCCTGGAAAACAAAACCCATCTGGGGAACAGCTCTGGGATCAATGCCTGAACTCGGATTTCTGAGGTATTTGTTCCCCTTTTTCCTGTTCAGTACAAATCCATCAGGCTGTGCTCCCACCTGGGCAGTGGGAGCATCCATGGAGCAGTGACAGAACTGTTGGGATGGAAGAGCTGGGGCAGACAGACCCCATATTCCTGCTGCTCTCAGGAAAGGTTTGGGGTGTTTGCCACTCCCCCATAGGAATTCCCCTCAATCTCCCTGTGGAAAACAGCCCAGGAGGGGCAAGGAAACCCCCCTGGCACCCTGGGATCCTCCTCCCACCAGGCACCAGCAGCACCTTTGCTGTTTCTTCCTGGAATAAACTGCATTTTTACCCATTTTCTGCCTGAACCCACCAGTTTATAAAAAAAACCAAATTAAACCTTGCAAGGTGTGCACATTCCAGCCTCATTCCAAGCTGGAAGCATCCATCGCTTTCCTTTCGCTGCGTTGTAAACTGTGAGTAGCTCTGCAGGAGTGAGTAAATGCCTGTTTAAGGTTATTTACATCAATAAATAAATATTTACCCCTTTTTAAGCATCTCGAGTCCTTTGCAAACAGGTTTCCAATTTACAAAAATCAATTAAAATCTGATATTAGAATGCACCAGCCCACGGTGATGTTCCCGAAGATGTCACTCAGCCTCCATTCCAAGCCCCACATCAGCATTCCAAAAGCTCTGCTGCTGAAAGAGCAGAAAGTTTCACCTTTTAATTTTTCATAGCAGATTAATTTTTAATTTTCAGACATCAGAGAGAGAGGGAAGTTCCCCAGGAGCCTCTCCTGCTTCAAAGCACGCTCCAGGCAGCAGTGGATCGAGTGTCAATTTATCACACCGGAGGCTCCCATCCAGATTTTTCCTGATTTGTTTTTTTTTTGTTGTTCAGACAAAAGTATTAACGCTGGTGAAGTTTTGTAAAAGCTGGGAACAGCCTGGACAGAAGCAAAGCCTCTTTTCCTGCCTCCTGAGCTCCCTGAGAGCACGGTGAGCTCCCAGGTGGAAGGAATTTCATTATCTTGAGCTGAGGCTGCAGCAGTGGAACCAAACAATGGCTGTGCATGGAAACACCCCCAGAGAGCAGAGGGGATGGCTCCAGGGCCACCCTGGGCTCTCATACCTTTCAAGGAGGTGGCAGCCAGCCCTGGGCTTCCCTGTGTGCCTGCCCCACCCCTGGTGCTGTGGGACAGCAGCAGCACATCCCAGGCTGGGAATTCTCTGCTCTGCTCCAGGACCTTTGGGGCTTAGTTCCTCTGCCCAGCCCCACCCTGAGGTGTCAGGTGTTCAGAATGACTCTGCTTCCCTCCCTCTCCTGTGCCATCCCAGCCTTGTCACAACACTCAGAGCCTGGAAGTGTTTCCCTCCTGGCTCCCAGCTATGGATTTGCCAAGGCTCAGCTCTGCCCTGGATCCCCCCTGGCATTGCCCACCCAACCTCCAGGGAACAGAGGCTGAGCACACCTACACACCCTGAAAAAGTCTCACAATTCCTGTGGGATGTGTGTCTGGGGACTGATCAGGTAATTCCTGACCTGCTCCAGAGCATCCCATGGCACAGGGGCTTCCTCTGCAGGCCCATGGCTGCCATTCCCTAAAATCAATTTATCCCAGATTCCAGCCCAGTCAATTTAAATACTGTACTTAATTCCTTTGGGGGAATTCACCTCTGCTCTGGAGCCAGGCTGGCAAAACTGGGAATGTTCACCTGGAGAAGGGAGGGATCCATGGACACCTCAGAGCCCCTGCCAGTGCCCAAAGGGGCTCCAGGAGAGCTGGGGAGGCACTGGGGACAAGGCAGGGAACAAGATGATCCTTAATGTCCTTCCAACGCAAACCATTCCAGGATTCTGCTCTCATTCCAAAGGAAAGGGGAGAAATTTGTTAAAGAGTGACAGGTTCTTGATGGCTGGGCAGAGAATCATCAGCAGGAAATCACTGACACCCATGAAAACCAACACACTTCAGTCCAGTTTTATTCCACAAGCATATTTACACCAGGAATTTTCATCCAGAGAGGGCAGGGAGTGGATTTGTGGAGAAGCAGCCACTGGAGGCAGCACATGGTGACTCCAGGTGTCCCAGGGTGACACTGGAAGCTGCCATGGAAGCCAGGACACCAAGGACACACACGGAAAGCTCACAGCAGGATCAGGAGCTGGGACACAACAACTCCCCAGAGCTTGTGTTCAACATTCCCAATGCTCTGAGCTTCCTGCTTTGGAGCTGAACTGTACCAGCACACACATATGGAGCTCCTGGGCTGCAAATCTCACCTGGGCACTACACACATCACCAGATCAGAATAAAATACACACATCATCAGATCAGAATAAAATACATTCCTTTCTCTTTCGGAGCCATGTGAAAAATTAATTCCTTAATTTTTCCAGGTACCAGTTTTAGCTTAGCAGGTAGTACCAGCCTCAGGTCGGAGCTCTGCAGCCAAGGAAAAGCTGCACAAACAGAGATATTGAAATAAAAGAGGATTTGAAAGACTTTTTTCTCTTTCCCATGAGCAGAAACCAGCAAATTGCACACAAAATATTCCACAAAATCAGATATGTAAGAAGGAAACACAGTAACAGCGAGTGTCACACAGGAATATTCCTACTGAAGGAAATATTTCAGTACATCCAGTCAATAATTCATTTTTTCCATAATTTTGATCCTTTTTCCATTCAAAATGGCCCCCTTTGTCCTTTATTTAAATAAATACCTGCACTGGTGGCAAAAACCACCTTTCTATATAAATACTGCTTTTCTCCAAGCCTGCCATTAACAGGATTTTTAAATTACTTATTTACACGTGGACTAGCATTTTTCCTTCCAGCCTGGGCACAGCAGCACTTCCAATCCCCTCAGAAATGGGGATTTCACCCCCTTGGGATCAGCACACCCCCAGAATTCCAGCCCCCCACTCCCAGGCAGGTACCTGGCTCCGGGGACAGCACCAGCAGCATTCCATGGTCCATGTAAACAAACAGTGGTTTTGGTAAACACTGACATTCTGGGAGGCTCTGCAGGGACAGGGGTGCGAGGGGCTGGGCTCAGGCAGGCTCCTGCTGCAGATGGGATGGGGTGAGGATAGGGTTGGGATGGGCTTGGGAAGGGATGATCCTGCTCCTGCTCCTGCTCCCGCTCTGCCAGGCCATGCACGGAGCTGCCCCTGGGCCTTCTTCATCCTGGGTGCAAGGAAAAGCTGTGAGTGCTACCAGTGAGCCAGCAAGGATGGCATGGAGCCCTGAGATCCTGGCAGGATTCCCTGAGATCCCAATGAGCCCCTCAGATCCAGGAGGAGCCCACGGCACTGCCCCCAGGGGATGCCCCAGGATGCCCCCAGCATGCCCACCTAGACCATGAAGCGGTGCTCCCTGCCGTCGTGGGCCATGAGGATGATGTTGCGGTTGGAGGTCCAGATGAGCCGTGCCAGGCGCAGCGCGCCGTGCGAGCCGGGCGACGCCGGCGGCACCGGGGGCACCTGGAACGTCTTCACACAGCGCAGCTGCGGCGCCGAGTTCAGCATGCCAATGCTGCCCAGCAGGGACGTGTTCATCTGCGGGGCACACTGCTCAGCCTGCGCTCTTGGAGGGGCTCACAACACACTCCCACATTGCAGAGTCTTGAACTCCTCCTGAATTCCCACATCCCAGAGGTACAGAGCTCCTCCCCAATTCCCATATCCCAGAGCTCCTCCTGAACTCCCACATCCCACCAGAAGCATGGCTCAGAAACTCCCAAATGTAGCCAAGCAAGAGCCACCCTGGAGGATCAGGGAATGGTTTGGGTGGGAAGGCACACTGGAGCTCATCCATCCCGACTTCCCATTGGCTTCTCCAAGCCCTGTTTAACCCTTTGGACACTTCCAGGGATCTGCTGGGTCCCACTCTTGGGAAAAGTGAGATTGCCCATGGGGACATCACTCTCCACCCCCCAGGCAAGGCCACCCCAGGACTCCTGTCTCTACGAATCCTTGGCGAAGCCCAGGCTGTGTTGCTGCTGTGGCCATGTCCTGAATTCTGAGCTCTCCTGGGTGTCAGGGGTGTAAATCACAGCATCCCGAGCCAGCCCTGCTGACATTTCCACAATTTAAATCATCTTGAGTAATCACCCTTTTAGGATGACTAATGCTCCTGATTTTCCTGCATTAATAATCGTGCCAAACACGACACGGAAGGGAAAAATCACCAGAGCACACTTGAGGTCACATCTGAGAATTACACTAAAGGATATTTAACCCTTCATGCTTGGCCTGAAGGGACCTTAAGGATCATCTCATTCCACCTTCCACTAGTCCAGGCTGCTCCAAGCCCAGCTGGATTAAAACCCCTCCTCTCCCTTGGGATTTTTTCCCTGCTGAGGCAATGTAATGCCTGGAGCAAAGGGATAAAATCCCAGTCCCGAGTTTGGGCACACAGAGAGGGCTGGCAGTGTGGAATCCTTACCTGCCAGAAGCACAGGTGGCTGTCAGAGTTGGAGTAGGTGGCCAGGTACCGACCATCAGGGGCAAAAGCCACGGCAGTGATGGGTCCTTTGTGGCCATGGATAGTCTGGGAACAGAAATGCAGAGATGTGTGACCTGGAAGCCCAAAAAACAACAGCACCCCACAGGAATGTGCTCCTCTCCCACGGCACTACCCCCAAAATGATCAAAAAGCACAGGGCTGTATTAAATCCAGGATGCTGGAAAATCCCATTCCCTACTGGATCAGCATTAGCAGTGTTTCCGTGCCCATCCCTGGTTATTAAAAGCTCAGAGTATGCAAATGAGCCTGATATATTAAGAACTCATTAATATATTCATTTATTCCTCGTGGAAAAGGCGAGTGCACCCCAAATCTCCCTCTTTAATGGGATTCCCCACTGCTCATTAGCTGATCCCCCATTTAGCCCCATCCCACTCAACAAGCATGGAATACTTGTCAATTAAATATCTTTTGGTGAGACAAAAGTAAAATCAATAGGGGCAGCACACTTGTTGCTCTTTTTACTCCTGGAATAAGCACAAATCCTTTAGGGAATGCAGCTGCTTTGTTATTTAAAGGCAGTGCTGCTCTAATTGATGCTAATCCTTTGCAGCCAGGATTTCTGTGCTGTTAGCTCCTGTTTTCCATGAAAAGCCAGAGCAATTTCATTCCAAATATTCCAATATTCCCCCGTGCAGCTGAAGGGACACAGAATGGAAATTTGGGGAAATGTGTGATATCAGTTTGGAAATGTCACAATGGATGGAAAGTAAATGAGAGATAAGAGAAAGTAAAAATGTTCTTACCAAGCTCTGCTACTTTTGAAAATCTCTATTAACACCCACCTTTGCAGCACCTTTAATAGTTTAATTTATTAAATAAATTCAGGAAAATCCCTTCATCTGTTATTAGGCATGTTTAGAAAAGGTCTATCCAATTAAGGTTCTAGTCAGTAATGAGCTCCTTCTCTGGAATTTAGGGATGTGCTTCCCAGGTTTTCCTGGAAATACAGGTGTAGATGCAGGATGAACACCTTTAAAGCACTGCTTGAAAGAACAGCATCTTTTATTCTGTAATTAATTAAGCCAAGCCACGATTCATTCCAAATGGAATATTAAATCCTTCCCTGCCTTCCACATAAATCAAACTTTGCCATGGCATCCAGCACTGAAATGAAATCAGCCCAGCACAATCCAATTAATGCTCAGATTGCTGGGATTTTAATTCTGGAAGGACCCAGGACCAAACATTATTGATTCCAGCCCAGGCTTAAAAGTGGTTTTTGCTTTGAAATAAACCCAAAATAACTTACGTTTCTCTTTAATCTTCCAGTGCAAATGACCCAGGTTTTAGGTACAAAGATTACATGTATTTCTGAAATGCAGCTCTAAATATTTATGATGAATCCCAAGATTTAATCAATAAAAATGGAATATTTCAGATTCTCTCCTTACAGAGCCAAATATGTTCCTAAAGGAAAAGAAGATAATTAAATGACCTGTACTGAGGAATTAATTGGGGGATTTTGGGCCAGACTCTGGTACTCAGCAAGGATTTACCTGGGAAAATATTAATATTTTCCCACCATCCCAAAATCAACTATCAGGTGTCCTAAAAGTCAGTTACCTGCAATCTCTCTCTCTCTCCAGTCTGACTTTAGTGTTTCATTTGATATAAAATGCCATTTTATAGCATCAGTATTTTCCTATGTTACTGCACCTTGAAGTGCAGGATTTGTAACTGTGTGCTAATAATTGTGAATCTTACATAAAACATTAATAATTTGCTTGGAATTTAATATCATTTCAACGTTGAATTGAGCAAACAGACCTTGTGCTCAACGATACCTTAATCCTGTTGCCTAATCCTTTTAATATTGTTAGAAGTTAATTGCAGCTGTAATTATTAATCCAAGTGGTTTATTTGGGGATAAGAATTGCCATTTGTGTTTAATCCTGTGTGTTTGGCTCAGAGGGGCTGAAAGCTGGGAAAACAAAGGGCACATTTCCAGGTGGAGCTGCTGCTCTGGAAGTGTTTTCCAATTCCCTGGGAAGCATCAATTCTCTTTATCAAATCCAGGATCTCATCTGATCAAGATGGAGCCTCCTGTGAGCAGGGAGCCAGGGAGAGCTGCAGGAAGGAATCAATACTCATCATCACACTGGTTGTGCTGCTCAGGGAAGCTCCTCCTGCTTTTTTGGGAAGTTTCACCTTTGTCTCACCTGTGCACACAAGAGTGCTCCAAATGCTGGAGCCGTCCCATGGGGATGAGGCACAGAGCCATGAAAATTCCCCTGGATTCTCAACAGCGTAAAGGGAGGCAAAAATCAGCCAGCATTTGGGATTTATAGGCTGGGATCCAGATAAAAGTGGGATGAGATAAAATAGGATCAAATCATAGGGGAATTTTGTGGGACACTTGAATCCTGGCCAGGTCACCATGTCCTGGGGCTGCTCCACCAGGAAATCCTCACACAGAGCCCTAAAATCTATCCAGTCAGGAATTCCCTGCATTTAAGGAGTTCTAATAATCTTTTCCAGATTATTTTTTCCAGCTGTGGAAAGCACTGCATGGATTCAACTGCAAATATTCCAGCTGTTTCTTTCCAAAATTGTAATAAAGTTTAGCTAGAGACTTAAGGAATCCAGAGCTGTAAGGATCCCTCACCTGGCACTTTTGTGGGCAGGATTTATCCCCAGAACCCCTCACCTGGCACTTGCCCGTGCGGATGTCGTACAGGGCCACGGAGCCCTGGCGCGCGCCCACAGCGATGCGGTGACTGCGCTCGTAGTAACTCACCATGTAGAACCTGAGGGGAGCAGGGGAAAGGTGAGGCTGGCATTCCAGATCATTAATTAACATCATTAATTAAGGGCTGGAACTGAGGTTTGATTCAAAATTCTGCTCGCTGCCAGTTGAACACTCGGTGTTCCACGAAAACGACTGATGGTTGATGTGGTGCCATGGAATCTGATCAGACTGATCTATCAGACCCATCATGGAATGTGGGATAACCACCAAATGCCTGGATGGAATCTGATCAGACTGATCTATCAGATTTACTGATTTATTTATTTATTTGGGAATATGGGATAACCACCAAGTCCCAAGCACTTTCTTTGTGCTGGAACACCTCAGTGAAGCTGGAATTCAAATGGTTAAGTGACCATCCAACACCCTGAGTGACTTCAGGGCATTTCCCATGAAAGGAAGGGAAGTGGGAGGAGAAATAAGCAAACTCATCAAGTTTTGATAAAGAAAAAGGAAGAGGGAAATTCACCATCAGACACTCTCTGCTCCAATAACACCCCTGGGGTAAAGCCTGCAATAGTAGTCCTTAGCACCCCGTGTGGCCATGTGGCATTTATTGGAATTCCAAGAGCTGCAAAATTCAAGGAATTTCAACACCTTGAAACCCAGGAGACACAAAATCCCTATTGCAAATTCAAATCCTTATTGCAAATTCAAATCCTTGGGGATATCACAGGGACAGCAGACCTGTGCAAGTGCTGAATTACACTGGAATTTTGCCAAGTTAAATTTTCCTCTACCAAAATCTGCCAGGAATCTCTGGAATCAGTCTCAAAAAATATTGCTGAGCATATTTAGGGTTTCAAAGAACCCATCTTTCAGACTCCTCTCCTGGTTCCTGGGGAATCCCAGTGCCATAGCAACTGCTCCCAGGCAGGTACGAGACACGTCCTGCACTGCAGGATGGCAGCTGGCAAGAAAAGCAGGATGAAACATGGGGAAAGACAATGAGGAATACAAGAGAAGGAAGAAAATCCCCGGTTTTTGTGCAGGGAAAAAGGGAAACGCAGCTCAGATGCAGCTTTGCATCCTGCTGTGTCCCTCCCTGAGGTGCTGGCTGTCCTTCCCTTCATCCTGCTGTTGCCATTCCTTTGATCCAAGGGTTTTGCCACACAAGTTACAGCTCAGCAGAAGGAACAGTGGGATGTTAAAGGGATTAACAGTGGGATGTGTACAAGTGCTTCCACTTGGAATGTCTCCAGAGATCTCCCCATTTGCTACAAGCTATGGCAATTTCCTTTGGGCTCCACGCTGCCATTGCTGGCTGCTGGATCATTTTTACACTGGCTATAACCAGGAAATATTAGCAGTAATTGCAGAGAATTTTAAAATACTGGATTGCCATAAAGATATACAGGAATAGGGAGACTGGGCACTAATTCCCATTTATCCTTCCCTTTATGTTTTAAGGAAAGCCACTTAAAGCATCAGGAAGGAGGAAGATCATCTCCATCAGTATCCAACCTGGCAACAGAATAATTGTTCTTTCCTTGAAACTATGCAATATTTTAATAGGTTATTAAATTAAAATGTAATGGCTGACAGGTGATTATTAGAATTTATTGGTTGGACCAGTTTAAGAGGATGACTGGGATATTTATCCATGTTTAAAGATACTAGAAATGTTCCCATTTTATAAATCACCTTTTACTCTTTGTTGTGTCACCTAAAAGACTGTTTCACTCTTCATTAGGAAATCTATCCTGCTGGTGATCCTCTCATTTCCTTCCCAGTATTCCCAGAGGAAGAGCTCACCTGCAGATGGCTGGAAAACATTCCTGAAGACCCTTTTTCTTAACCAAAGATCCTTCCAGGCAGTACATGATGATATCCATCACCTTGGAAACAAAAATTACCATCAATCTGTGCTTTATGTTCTATAATTCAAGTTCTGAAGGTCATCCCATTCCTGGGACACTTTGCAGTAGACCAGGTTGTTCCAAGCTGTGTCCAGCCCAGTTTTGCTGAGGATATTTTCCCCAACAACATGCAATTTAAAACTGAAGAAATGAACTTGGTACAAATCCTCTCCACACCTGAAGTCCACATGTGAGAAGAATGTTGGATTTGTCTTTACAAACCAGCAGTGGCTCTGCTGGTAGGTAAAACCAGCACTTAAGAGATAAAAGAAACAATGGAATGGATTCCACTGATTGATGAATGGGAAAAAAGATATTTACCTTTACAAAGAAACTGCAGGTTTGCTGAGAAATGGAATTGGATATTGAAAGATGAAAGAAACAATGGGAGAAAAACCATAAGAATTAAAAATTAAAAGGAGGGTTATACATTAGAGGGTAATCTCAGGTATCAGGTGTTCTGGGAAGTCTGTGCCTCTCAAGTACCTCAGCCCATGGGGAAATTAGGATAAAAAGGAGGCTGTGTCCTCCAAAAATTGGAGAGACCCCAGGGGAATGGCCCGTGGCCTCTCCCTTTGTTCGATAAAGCAAAAGGACTCCTCTGGCTCCATTTTGGACATGAACCCCTGGTGTTTGTGGCTTCATTGTCATGACAACATGGAAAGGAAGTCCTTGGGTGGAGCCCAGGACAGAGGGGGCCTCACCTCCACCAGCAGGTCCACGACGTCCGTGGGCATCTTGTCAATGAGGATCTCGATGACGCGCAGGATCTCGCCCTTGGCACGGGCCAGCGTGCTGGTGTGGATGTTCTGCTGGGACTGGGTGTTGGCTGCCAGGGCTGTGTGCCTGTGCACCTGTGGGCACCAGGGACACGGGGTGAGCACCAGGCAACGCTCCACGATCAGCCAGAATGCAGCAGCTCCATGGTCACTAAGCTAAGTTCAACCCTTCGGCTCAGCTGAGGCTGGGGTGCCTCAGAGGATCCGTGCTTGGTGCACACCACTGCCCACCCTCCAAGACTTCCAAACCCCCAGAAAGGTCTCCCTGACCCCCCAGCCCCCCCTGCTCACCTCCTTGGCGATGGTGGTGATGAAGGCGGGCGGGCGGGCCGTGGCGATCAGGGACAGCGCGTGGCGAGCCGAGCGAGCCGAGTCGGCTGCAGGGCTCAGGGGCAGCCCCATTGTGATGCTAAACGGCAGCAGCACAAAGGCAGGCACAAAGGAAAGAAATATAGAGTGAAAAGATTAGAACCAGCTTATAATGTCAGCTCAAGGTCAGCGGGAGCACTCCGGCAGTTCCAATATAATGGACTCCCAACAAAGAGCAGTGATTAGGAGTCAGGGTGTTCCAGCATCAACCCCAAATCGAATAATTAACCATGAAGATTGAAAACAGTAAGTGCATCTGTCCAAAGTGGCCAAAAGGCCTTGTTAACAAATTATCTGTATGTGCTGAATACATATCACCCCACGGAGCCCAGAGCGTCTTGCCAAGGATTTCTGGTTTGGTCTTTTACAGGATTTTAAACACAGCCTGAAGAATCTCCTGGCCAGAGTAATTCTCTTTACTTCAAGGCTTTTACTTGCTGTGACTAGATAAAAGCAAAAAGCAATAAGGTCCTAAGTACCCAGTAACTGCAAAAATAAAATTTCTACATGCCCTGCACATTATCCAAAAATTCTCCAAAATGTAGAAAAGTGGAATGGCAGGCTGGTTTGGGTTGGAAGGAGTTTTGAGGATCATCTATTCCACACCTTCCTCTCTCTCTTGATGCTCTAAGCCCTGTCCAAGCTGGCCTTGAACCCTTCCAGGGATGGGGCAGCCACATATTTTTCTGGATAACCTGTGGAAGGGGTTCCTCCTTCTTCCCTGTGCTTTTTGACTGATTTTTTTTGGGGAAGAGAATAGCAGGAGTTTATAATCCCAACCAGTTTATTTCCCTTTCCCATTCCTCACCATCACTGTACAAATTAAAACTCCCAAATGTGAAATTAAATAAGGTGATGTCCCCATAGGCCTTTCCTTGGGAAACCACATCTAAATGTAACTTCAGAACTCCTGTTCCATGAAAAAGAGACAAGCCAGGGAAGGAGTTATCCCAGTTCACTTTTGGAAAGGGACCCCAAAGCAAGCAAACCCCAAGTTTTCAAAGGCTCCAGCAGTGTTTTTCCTTACAGGGTGTTTGGCAAAGTGTGCATTTGCCTGGAAAGCAACAGGAATTTGCTTTTTAGTGAGTTCCTTTGCTTGGGAGGATGTGGGGAGAGCTGGACAAAAAAGACAAAAGCATCCAGACCTTCCTGTTCTACGTTCCACGAAGTCAGACTGCTCCAATGCACAGATTAATGGATTGATTGGAAGGTGATTTGCTAATTTGGGTGTTTCACATCATCACAGTGCCCAGAGAAGTTGTGGCTGCCCCATCCCTGGAATTGTTCCAGGCCAGGCTGGATGGGACTCAGAGCAGCCTGGAGTAGTGGAAGGTGTTACTGCGCATGGACTGGGATGATCCTTAAAATACCCTCCAACCAGTCCATGAAAATCTGTATGAAACGTAGCTTAATTCAAAAAGCAACAGTACAGCCAAAAATGATTCCTATCATCATCCAAGCCAAGCCATCACAGCCTAAAAAAGCTGGGCAACCACATTTTATCCTCAGAAATGAGCAGCTGCCCTTGGTACAGTGCAACCTTCAGGAGCCAGGAGGAGCTGGACAAGCAGAGGAGTTCCAAGCACCTGAGTTTTGCCTAACAGCTCTGCTATTCCCTTGATTCAGCAGGGAAAAAAGAAACCCCCTCGTTTTCCTGGTCAATAAATGTGATTTCTTCTTTCCTATCTCAAAGCAGAAGCTTGACATAAAAGCTCTTTAATAAAAGCTCGGGAGAGGCGCCGGCAGCTGTGTGCCGTTATTGTGCACGCGGCAAACACGGCACAAAGCGGGAGCTCAGCGGGGCTCCGGGGGGTGACAGCCACACTTAACCCCTGCACACGCTGCTGCTCCATTTCTCTCCATCTCCCTCCATGCTGGATGTGGCAGCAATGTAGCAGGCCATTTTCAATCTAAATCTCGTTATGGATTAATAAGTGAACGCTTTTGCGCTCATTATACAATTTATCATGAGGAAAATTGCGCCGGGCTCCTCAAGGCTCCACGCTGATCCCTTCATTTATTGCCTGCTCTTGGCAGGGAGAGCCAGACTAATCTTCCTGACAGCTAAGGGTGGAATCACACCAGCACCAAGGACTAGCTGCAGAACTGGGCTCACTTGGATGCTGCAAGTTGGGCTTTACATAAAACAGGGCTTAGAAGGGAAAAGGTGCTGCTGCCTCCTGTCACACGACAAGGAATAACTGGAATTCAGACAAAAAACAATGCTAATCCAATTTGTCTATACTTCTCCTTCCAACACATGGCAAGGATTCATTCTTTGTATGTTGAGGAAATGAAAACTTACATAAAATGGGTGATATACCTTAGAATAACATCAGAACCCTTAACACAGGGTGGAAACACATTCCTGGGATTAAACCAGGCCTGGGCACCTCCTTATTGCAGGTGCCACTTCAATTCTGCGTTTGTTAACAAATATTTCATGGAATGGTTTGGGGACACCTTCCACTAGCCCAGGTTGGTCCAAGCTCTGTCCAACCTGACCTTGGACACTTGCAGAGATGCAGGGGAGCTTTTATGGGAATTCAGAGCCAAGAACCCCTTGGCAATCCCCAGTTAACCCTGCCCTCCACCTTCAGGCCGCTCCTCGCCCTGCCATGCTGCAGGGCCACAGGATTTGATCCAGCTTGCCCAGGGCTGGGCTGGGCTGGGCTAGCTGGGGTACCCACTTGGCTAGCTGCTTCTCGGCGTCGGCGCAGAGCTCCAGCAGCCCCATGAGCACGGCAGACACGTCCATGTAGGGCTCCCACACGGTGAAGCCGCGGCCGATGAGGTCGATGGCGGTCCTGCGGATGGTGCTGTGCGCCGGGAGCCGCGGGCTGGGCGGCTGCAGCAGCAGGAACGTCAGGGCCTTACCTGGGGAGAGATGGGCCTGGAGCTGAGCCTAGGGCTGAGCTGAACCTAGGGCAGCAGGAACATCAGCTTTATCTGGGGACAGAGATGGGCCTGGAGCTGAGCCTAGGGCTGAGCCTGGAGCTGAACTGAGCCTAGAGCAGCAGGAATGTCAGGGCCTTAACTGGGGAGAGAGATGGGGCTGGAGCTGGGCCTAGGGCTGAGCCTAGAGCTGAACCTACAGCAGGGCTGGGAAGGACCCCAAAGTCACCCAGTGCCACCCCCTGCCACGTGCAGGGACATCTCCTCCAGCAGTCACTGCTCTAATCTCCAACCTGCCCTTGGCACCCTCTGTGCCACGGCTGCTGTCAAACACAAAATCTTCTCTACAGAATAAACAACAATAAATAGATTTGGGGGGATAAAATAGGAGAAGTGGATGTGCTTAAGTATTTCTGAGCAACAGAGTTAAGAGGGAAGGGGAGAGAAACATCCCAAACAACTTCGCCAATCCTGGCCCTGCACATTTTGGAAACAGTTCTTAATATTTCATTTAAATACTGATATTTAAATAAATAATTTATAAATAAAATAATAAATACAAATATAAATAAATATTTAAAAACTTTTCAATTAAAGGAATTACGTACACATAAATGGAGGAGGGCTAAAGCAAGCAAGGCTTGGAGAGAGATAATTTATCATTATCTCCCCATCATTATTTATTACCCCTCAATGATGTTTCTTGTGGTAAAGATAATTACTGATTTTATCAGCTTTTTCCTGAACTGCCCTTAACATGTTGCTTGTTTTGTTTATTCAACAAACCTCCTGTTGTTTTTAGGATTGGGAAAAGCCAACAGAGTTTTCCCAGTTGATTCACACCAACCAATCTCCATCCCAAAATTCCTTCTGGTCACACCACGAGGTTTTTATACCTCAAAACCAAAAGTTTATTAAAAAGTGCCTCTCAAGCATTACTCCAATAAAATATTCCCACTTTTCTTTCCCCTCAGCATGCTGCCAGCAGCAGCAGCAGCACTGACCCAAAGTCCTGGTGCCAGTGGGTCCCTGGCTGGGCCATCTTCGTTCAAAGCCTTGCCTGGGCTTAAAGAAGGAATGAATATTGACAAAAACATCCCAGTGCTAATGAGTTGTTCGTTAGGGCAATAAACATGTCACATTAGAGTCAGCACAGCAATGAGCTAATTAGCCCTGGAACAGCTCAGCACAGCAGGGCTGGAATATCCTGGGATGATCCTGGACCTGCCTTTGCTGCTTCCCATTAATATTCCTGAGACAAAAATGCACGTGTGGCTCACTGGAGACAATTCCTCAGGCACTCACAGAGCTCAGGGAATGCCATTCCTACATCAAGTGGGATTCAAATATAATTTTCTCCCATTCTGCACTGGCACATTTGCTCCTTGTATCATTTTATTAGCCCAGATGTGCCCAAATGCTGAGATTTATCATTTCTTTTCACTGCACAGAAGCCCCCTGCATTCCCAAACTGCCTTTCCTTGCAGAATTTCTCTGAGCACACGGCTCCAGGCTGCCTTGTTATCCCCAGTTTGCCAATGGATTTTAAAAAATGAAATTATTTGCTTGGGAAAATCAATAGCTCAGGCAGGAATGAGACACTGCAAACTCTGATCAAGATCCAACTAAATCCAAATGATGGACTCCAAGAATAGGATTTAACTTGATTGTGACCCTTTCTGGATGACTTTTTCCCTGATTGTCCACAGAGAGACAGAAATTTGAAGAGCTGGGTTAAAATTCCATACCCCTTTATCTCTTTCTGCTCCTGGCCCAGTGCATTTTTAGTCTTTTATTTTTATTCCAAATCTTCTCTCAGGTATCAAACCAAGATATGTTCAGGCCTAAATTAAAAATCACTTCCCCCCCCCGCCCAGTTAAAATCACTTCCCATCTGGAATTGCTCCAGGCCAGGTTGGACAATCCAGCAAAACTGGCAGCATGGAATTCCTGCCATTCCCTTTGGAAAGAGGCCCAAGTCAGTGTCCAGGAGATCTCAATAACTCAGGTGTCACCTTTAGGCAGAGCTAAAGGGCAAAGAGCTGCTCATGAATAACTGCATGGATGGAAAAGCCCCTGAATTATCCATGGAATGCTGCATTTCCACAGCCTGGCCACAGCAGCCTGATTTCTCAGCCCATTAACTCTGCAAACACAGCATCAGCTGCACTTTTGGGGACACTGGGGCAGCCAGCAATTCCTGGGGTGCCATTTTATCAGGGAATAGCTCTGGGAACGAGTAGTGAGGGGACTGATACAGGTGCCAGGCATTCCAGAATTGTAGAATTCTCCAAAAGGCACACAATCCCAGTTCCCTGTCACACAGAAATACCCTGCATTTGATGGATTTATGGCTTGCCCAGAGAACCTCTGGATTCCCCATCCCTGGAAGTGTCCAAGGCCAGGTTGGGCTGGGCTTGGAGTGCCTGGGACAGTGAAAGGTGACAAATAACCAAAAACAGATCAAACAAATGCTCTGCTTCACTTAGGAGGAGAATGAAGTGTGTCACAATTCCAGCAGCTCAGCACCAAAGCTTTGGCAATCTCTTCCTGCACTGCTGGAAAGCTGAAGCCCGGGAGTTTTGAAAAACATTCTGTGCTTCCTGGCACTGAAAGAGAACACTGGAGAACACTGCTTTGGACCTGAGGCCTTGGAGAAAGCTCTCAAATTTGAGTGATGGAGTTAAAATCACTGGTGTGTAGTTAAATAGAAGTGTGTGATTTCACATGGTGAAGGGTTTGGAATCTGAGGTTTTTGTAACATAGTAGTAAGTGTGGGATACAATAGAGGTTCTTAGGTGTTGTCTTTTTCTGTCTTCTTCCTTCTTCTCCCTAATTTCAGGTAGTAATTTTTGGTTGGATAGTTAGTGCTGCACTGCAGGTCACAGGTGTTTGGTTATTAAGTCAAAAGTATAAATAATACAAGTGTTAATTCCCTATTGGACTGTTTAGCTTTAAAAGACCTTGTACCTAGCTAAATTCACCTCCATGTTACTCACTTTTAGCTGGTAGCTGGAAGTGTTGCAGAACTCTCTGTACTTGAGATAAGGTTTACTAAACAACCAGGTCCAAATGAAAACTTTGCGGTTTAAATTCTAACTGCAAGCAAAAGCAAATATACCCAACCCACGAATTAAGCAGTGCAGCTAAGCCATTACACCGCACATCCCAATCCCTCATCGTGCTCTTTTCCATGAGAACTGGGGTCAGTGCCAAGGCAGAAGAGGCTGGGGTACTCACAGGTGTGCCTGGCCAGGGAGTAGTTGGAGCCCGCACTGGTGAGGCCGAAGCCCTCGGGGACCTGGCTGGAGCTGCGGGGCCGGCTCAGCAGCTTGGGCGGCTCGATCTCGGCCCCGAACTCGGCGCCGATGACGCCCAGCAGCACGATGGCCGTGGCCTGCTTGCGCCTCTCCTCGTACGACGTGCACATCTTCTTGGGCTGGGGGAGCCCGGGCAGGCAGCCTGGACACGGGAAAGCCAACACACGAGCGGGTTGGAATACTGCAAAGGCAGAAAATGAGTCGTCTGCCCCAGAAAATTCCAACGGAAAAAACGTCAGCTGTGTCTTTGTGACCACCGGGGTTTTCAGGCACGGAGATAATTCCTAAAAACCTCCAGACAAGGCCAAATATCCCTTCAACACCTGCCAAGAACTCCCAGGGACAAAAAGAGTCACCAGAAAATGCAAGAGTTGAAAACAGCAGGCTTTTAAAAATGTTATTGTATTTAAATGATCCGTTCACTTAAGGGTTGTGGGTAGTAAGAGCTAAGCCCACAGGTTTTTAGTTACAGCTGTAGGTTCACCTGAAATCACTTTAGTTTTGGTTATAATGCAGTCTATACTTTTCTTACACAATATCATATTATATGACAACCAATCAATACTTTTACCTATATCCTATCCTAACTACTACCATCACCATATTCATGGTACTATTCTCCAATCACTAAAAGTTAGTGTGTTCCAGTTTAAGCTAAAAGTTGTTTTTCAGTTTTCTTGCAGTGGAAAATTTTGAGAGCTTTCTACTTGCAACATGGCATTTTTGTTTGCCTGTGAAAGTCTTTTTGCTTGGTAAAAACATCTTTTGCTTGAGGTGGATTTTATTGTTTTGAAAAGATATTTTTTATTATGATATGAAAGCATCATTTTGCTGTAGGATCCATCAGCACATCCAGCTTCCTATTAAATTTTAGGATAACAGTACACACCATTAAACCAAACTGATATTTTCATATAGTAAAACAAATATTTCATATAGTAAAATGTCACCTATTGGAATTTTAATAGGACAAAACCCATTTATGAATTCCCCAAAACTCAAATTATGGATTTTACATGAAAGAGAAATATGTGTTCTTAGTTTAACATAGTCCAGGGATTCTGAATTCCACTAAACAGAATTTTTTTTATTTGGAGTAAAATCCCCAAATTTTAGAAGAAATTATTAGAATGAAATTGCAGTCACTTATTCTGACAAATGAAATCCACTCCTACCTAGATTAATTTCCAGCATCCTGAGAAATGCCCCATTGTTTGTTCTTAAAAAATAAGGAAGTGAACCAAATTTTAGGAGCTGTGGTCAGCCAAAAAGGGAGAGAAAAACAAGGGAAAGCTTAACAATGGGAAGGGAGGAGAAAAAAGGAAAAAAAAATCAATAGCAACTGCCTTTGGAAGAAAAAGGATGAAAAGAGGCTGGAACAAAGCAAGGAAGGAACAGCTGGAATTGTCCAACAGCTGTTTGTCCTGAACATGTGTCCACTGGATGTCACCCCATGGTGGCCTCCCAGCCCATGTCAAGTGCCCAGGAGCCACCTGAGCTTGGCACTGCAGGATGTGGGATGGCAGGGCAGGGCATCAAACCCTGGGCACAGCCCTGCTGGGGATCCCAGTCCTGGCTCTGGATCCCAGTCCTGCCTGTGGATCCCTGTGGATCCCAGCCCTGGCTCTGGATCTCTGTGGATCCCTGTGGATCCCAGCCCTGCCCTGCTCTCCAGGAGCAGATGCTGGAGCAGGGCTGTACATGTGGATCGATTCCTGGGAAGAAAGGCAAACCCAACACGCGTGCTGCTTCCAGCAGGAAATGGAACACTGTGAGCTTCTGCCATGCAGCGATTACAGCCACCCCGAGTTAACCCTTTGCTGCACCCCAGAGGGAGCACCCTTCAGATTACAGAACGATTTGGGGTGAAGGGATCTCAAGGATCCTCCCATCCTGCCCCCTTTAGCTCTTCCATTAGCCCAGGTTGCTCCAACGTGCCTTTGGACACTTGCAGGGATGGGGAATCCTCAAATATCAAGAGAATTTTCATGTATCATCCTGGAACAGCAAAAAACCCAAAAATTCCTACTGGGAATGCACAAGCTCCACCCTCATCCAGCTGAGCTCCTTCCTGCTGCTCCCCCTGTGCCAAGACATCACCCTGTTAATCCTACAAGAAATTCCAACCAGGACAGAGTGGGAAAGACCCACAGTGTTCCATTAACAATGTGGAACGTGACAGTGGGAAGAAAAAAAGCAAAAACAACAAAATCCCCCAAACCTGCCAGAACTCCAAGAAATTAAAAATTGGCCAACCAAAATTCTCAAATACATCAAAATCCCAACCTTCCCTCTAGAAAACTCTGGATGAGGGGAAAACCTGCTTAAATAGAAGGGGATACAAACTCTTTAATACTTGATTTTGGTTTGTTGTTGCTGGTTTTTTTCTAATTACTAGGGGAAGCCTCAATTAACAGGAATGCTTTTGCCAGGCAGAATTTCTGCTGGAATAACACCTGGATGAGGAGCCCTTTCATTTATTTGGCCATGAAAATTTGGTATTTTCTGCCTGTGCCGCGTCTCCCTTTAATCACAGTGAGGGCTGACACGCAGATCCATTTTCCTGACAGGACTCTTGATCACCCTATCACAGGGAGAAAATTAATAACCTGCAATAGGTCTGTGTAGAAAGCAGAAGCTGTGGTGCCACAAGGACAGAAACCATCGGGATCTGAGCTGGAAAAACCTCAATCCAGGTTAAGACAAACCGATGGCACCCGAGACACAAACAATCCTCAATATTCCCATTTTTAAGCACACCAAAGGCCTGGAATTGCTGAAGCAGAGTGGGGAAGGGCTGGGAATGTGGGTGAACATCCCCAAATTTCCATGGTTTCCCAGGCTGTGGGTATTGATCCTGCCACAGGGTTGGGCTGCAGTTAAGGAGAGCTCAGCTAACGGGGCCCAGCTCCTGTTAATTGGCTTTGCACACTTGTGGGGAAAATTAATTTCAGCCCAGATTACAATAAAAGGATTAAAGCCCCAGTAAATTCTCCAGGTTTAACTTGGCACAGGAATCGATGGATTTGGGTTAAGGAGGTTTTAAGAGAGGTGAACTCTGGATTTGGCAGCAGGTGTAAGATGGGGGCATGGGAATCAACCCCAAAATCCAAGAATCAACCCCAAAATCCAACCCCCAAGGGGTCTGAGCCAGGAGAATTTATGCCAAACTGGGAAAAATCACTGCTGTACATGTGTGAATTATTTCAACAAAGCATTTGTTCTATTTTCACTTACCCAAAAAAGCCTTTCAGGCATTAAAAGGACATTCGAGGACAGATCAAATTTTCTAAATAACTCCTGAAATGTTTAAAAGCCACTGGTGTATGAAGGATTTCCAAGGAAATCTTTAAGCAGCTCAGCTAAAATGTTTCCCTCTCCCTAACTTCTGAGGTGTAAATGATCCTTTTAAGAAATGATCTCACTTTTGGGGAATCCCAAGTTGGGATCCTACTGAGCATCACACACCATCAACAAATATTGGTCTCAATGGGACCATCAAAAATTATTTTAAAATTCTTATTTTTCCCTCTATTCTCCCAATACAAACCTCACTGTATCCCAGTGAAACCAAAATTCAGGATGCAGCATTCTTAACCAGAATAAATTATTTAAGGAACAATTATAAAGAATTATGAAGCATCACAGAAAATCTTTATTTTTTAAGAACTGTTGCTGGATGTGGGCAGATTTAAGAGCTCCAAATGGATTAAAATAGAGACATATTAATTATCTTGGTGACATTAATGATGTGAATGCTCACCTGCTGCAATGTCATCATCAGCCAGGTCGTGCTCCTCCTCCTGCACTTTGGCTTCCGTTCCTGAGGGATCTGGGCTGGCAGTGGCAGCCTGAAGGGCTTCTGTGGTCACTCCAGCTGGAGGGAACAACCCAACACCCCAAAATCAGGGATTTGGGGAAAGAATTCCCTGTTTCCTGCAGCAGCTAAACTTCATCTCATTCCTTCACGTCCTGCCTTGCTTTGGGCTCCTTCAACTCCAACCTCGCACAAGATGCTCAACCTCATCTAGAAATAGCAAAATGTCATACTTATTTGCCTTTCCAGGACTATTGGATTATTCCCCATCCCTAGGAGTGTCCCAGGCCAGGCTGGAAGTGGCCTGGAACAACCGTGGACTGCTGGGAGATGTCCCTGCCCATTCCAGCCCAGAGCATTCTGGACAAAAACCATCAAATCCTTCAATTCTGTGCTGCCACACTGCAGATTTTCACTTTAAACAAACCACAATTCATCCAAACTAAGAGAATTTTAGGAATTTGTTGCTCAGAGGAATCCCTTCCAAAGGAGAATTTCATGTGCAGAATCTGAGACTGATTTGAATCTATCTGCTAGACCCAAGAATTGGCTGATTTTTGTCCCCTTATGAATTGTTATTAATTTATTATCAATAATTCAGGCCCCAATATCAAATGGCAGAATTGGGAGGAGTGGAGGATGTAGGACAAAAGGAATATTTCCTTTTCCTATTCTCTTCCCTCTCCTTCTAGCAGAAAATGTGGAGGATGTAGGAGAAAAGGAGTATTTTGTTTTCCTATTCCCCTCCCAGCAGAAAATTAGACTTTTCACAAGTCTCATCCCAATTAATTCTTATTCCCTTCAACTCCTCCAATTCTGCATCCTTAATTCCAAGAGTTTCAACACTTACCATTAAAAACTTAATCCCAATTTGCTAGTTTTGACCCACTGGAAAGATTTCCAGTCTACCTGAGCTCAGAGAAACTCAAAACACATCCTGACATCTGGATGTGAGGTTTCCAGTCTACCTGAGCTCAGAGAAACTCAAAACAACACATCCACAGAATTCCTGCATTCTGTGAAGATTTAATACCATGATTAGACACTCTACACTCAGTTGGTGAGTAATATTTCAGGGTAAAAAAGCTCATTCTGAGGAAGATGAGTTGATGGAGATTTCTCATTGCGAGGAAAATGTGTGAATTCCTGGCACGCCCGGGGCAGCCTGTCCAGGAGCTGGTCAGAGGACTGGATGGATTCTTGGCAAAGTGGGGCTGCCAAAGGCCTTTGCCCCCCATTTCCCTGGTGAGGGGGCAGCTGCTGGGCTGCTCCTTACGGGAGATGACGCTGTCCATGTACTGGGGCAGGTACGGAGCCCAGGTGTCGATGGTTTCCTTGCGCCCTGCCTGCTCGATCCTGCGCAGCTCGGCCAGCAGCAGCGCCTGTGCTGCCTCTCGAACCTGCAGAGCACCCAGAGGGTCACAAAGCACACAGACATAACCTTTTCATGCCATTCCTCACAGGGTTAACCCGGGGTTTTACCCAGTTTGTATTTGTGTTCTTTTATCCAGTTAATATTCCAGCAGCAGCACCTGTACTGCCTCTCGAACCTGCAGAGCACCCAGGGAGAACAAACACAGCTCCAGAGGGTCACAAACCACACTGAGACAATGATTTAATGCCAGTTCTCACAGGGTTAAACTGGGCTTAGATATTTATATTATTATTATAATTTATTATTACTTATATTTATTTTCTTTTACCCAGTTAATATTCCCGCACCTGCAGAGCACCCAGGGAACAACAAACACAGCTCTGATGCTTTCAGTTTTAGCTTTCATATTATCCAGTTTTATTTAGTTTTTAGTTTATTTATTTAGTTTTCATTTATCCAGCATTAGGATATAACTCTGAAACTCATATAAAGTGTTGGCAAGTTCTCCTCACAGTTTAGTTAAATAAAATAATCCTTTTCCAGGCCCAGAACCAACGACACCACTGCAGCTTCAGCCCCAAAAAGTGAAAAAAAATGAGGAGCGCAATCTGGGAGGATGGGACTGCACAACCGGGAGCTGGAATTGGACAATTAATTGGAGTTCATAATTGGACAATTAACCCCAATATGTGAATGGACCAAAACTCAGGATTATCTTGGCCAGGCTCTTGTACTGCCCAAGGTGAATCCTTTTAATAAATCCCTGCTTTATTCCTTTAACTCTGTCTAGTCTCAAGGCATCAGCCATCAACACAAATGTTTCATGGCATTTTTGACAGGGTTAAACTGGGATTTAACTAGAAAATATTCTGGAATCACGAATGAAAACTGCAGCATCTGTGCTGGAAAAGAATGAACTGGGGTCTTTATGCAAAGGGAAGATTTCATCACTGAAGGCCAAGAGCAATCCCAAAATATTCAGGTTGATCTCACCTCCAGGCACCGATCCTGCCACCTCCGTGCCAGCATCTCCAGCAGAGGGGGCCGGAATTTCTCCAGCCCCAGCAGGTCTGGGAGCATCACACAGTGCATGGCAGCCAGCTGGCTCCAGCCTGGCAAAACACAGCAGGACACAAGGGATGAACACAGCCCAGCTCAGGGACAGGCATTTGTGGTGATATTTCACACAGCAATCACAGCAAGCTCAGGGGACTCATCCCTTCCAGGATCACACAGGATTTTCTGTCCTGGTTTCAAGTTAGGTCAATATATGCAAGCACACTTTGCCTGCTGTGTGTATTTTCCACCTGAATTTTTATTTTAACACACTTAATCCAGGTGAATTCCTACTACATGTCTGTGTAGCTAAAACCAGGAGAGAAATACAAAGTTCAAATAACACAGTGTGTAAAAATGCTTGTGAAGTACCCCACATTATAATAAATATGCCCAATATTACATCCAATATTCTATTCAAATCTCCATCAACACCAAAACTCAGATTTAAGTGGTGTGAAACTGCCTTTTTAAAATTTTTTTGGAACCCTACCCCAGGTACCCCGTGTTCAAAGAAGAATTAAAATAAAAATAACAATGAGAAAGGATTTTAGCTGAAGTAAAGGACAAGTAGAAAAGTGAGGAAGGAATACCTTCGTTGACTAAGAAACAGGAATGGAAAGCAGAAGTGTCAGAGTGCCCAGATTCCGTGCTGGGAGCAGCAGCAGGAGCAACTTGCAGAGGAAAGAAGAAGAAATAAAAGAGAGAAAAAAAAAAGAGGGAAGTGAGGAGAGCAGCAGCAGAAAAACAGGTTAGTATCACTGGAGAATGGAAAACAAGAGGAGGCTGCGATGATCTCCAACTTAAATACTCAAAAATAATACTTGGCTTCAAAATAATGTTCAACTCAAAATAAGATTCAACTTAATGAGAATTCCAGGTTTTACAAGAAGGAGGAGGCAGACATGCAGCTGCAGAGGAACATAGAGACAGCAAGAGAAACTGGGATGTTTTGAAAAGACCAAACACCTAAATCCAGAGATTTTAAATATGTTTTTAGGCAGGTGGGTTTGGTACGACTTCATATTTGACTGTAAATCAGAAACCCAGGAATTTTGGGTTCTTCTCATGCTTTTCCCATATTTCCATAGATTTGGACTGTACATCAAAGGCCCCAAAATAACCCTTAATCAGCCTGAGCTGCCCCACCTTTTTGTTTTTGGGGAGCATCTGTATCCATTTCTTTTTTCCAGGCTTCCCACACCACCAGCACAGAGTGGCTGGAGTAAATCCGTTCCCACCCCACTTGGACAAAGGGCATCAAAAAAGATGCTTAATTTAGGGAAAACAGAAATGATAGCTGCACAAAGCCACCCCAGACTGAAACTAGAACTGAAAGTTTTGCTGGAGTTGCTCACTCTCTTCCAACGTGAGCAGTTCCAGCCAGCCAAGGAGTGATGCTGGCACCGAGCTGGGATCATTCCCACAGAAACACTTTGGGATCAGTCTGTAGAGCCTTTAGCTCCAGGCATGAACTCTCCTCAAAGCCAGGATGTTTGGGAGCACTTGAAACAGGCAAAAACTCCTTGTCAGGGAATAATGCCATGGCAGAATCAGCATCTTGTATTGATTCTTAAACAATAATCCCCAATAATTTCATCGAGATTAACACTCCATTACTTTTTCCTCCCAAGCAATCATTTTCTCTCTTGATAACAAGGATAACAAGGTGTTAATTCAGGAATACCAGCTCCAAGGGTTGCAAAGGAAGTGGTTCTTACCTTGTTTGATTTGCCCTTGTGCTGCATGGCTGGACACTGGAGGCGGGGGCTTCACCTTGGCCATCTCGGGGGTGCCTGGCCTGGGTGGCCTGAACATGAAACACCCATGAGGGACACATCAGCTCCAGCCCAAAGGCTTTGGGAGCCATCCAATTCACCCAAGCCAGTGTTAAAGGAAAGCCCTGGGGACTGGGGAGTGGCCAGCCATACCTGCTGGGACCCTTCTTCATGTGGTCCCCGATGAAGGTGGCGTTGGTCATGCTCATCAGCGTGTTGGCCAGCGAGATGACGGACAGCAGGTGCTGCGTGGTGACGGCCCGTGACACGCCGTACGTGCCCTTGCCCAAACCCTCTGGCACTGCCACCTTCCTGCCCAGCTCCTGCAGCTGCCCCACGGGCTGGTTGTAGCCAGGCAGCATCAGGGACATGTGGCCACCTCGGGACAGGAGGCCGAAGGACACGGAGCAGTGTGGCTTCAGCATGCCCAGGCGATCCAGGCACAGCTCGTCCAGCACGGAGTTGAGGCCCCAGGCGTGCAGGCAGGACATGAAGAGCTTGGCTGTATCCATGGTGAGGTTATATTCCAGCAAAGTCAGAGGTTTGGATTTGCTGGAGCGATATTCCGGGTCTCCATCTTCCCTCCTCTGCCTCATGGCCTCTTCATCCTCATCCTCATCATCCAGGAGGTGCTCCTTGATGTTCTCCTTGATGGTCTCCTTGACCTGCTGGAAGAGCACGGCCGCTCGCTTGCCCGTGAGGAAGGAGCCTCCCTTGTCAGAGGCACCAGAAGCTTTCTGCAGATTCTCAGGGGACACCAGGGCAGTGTTGGGACGAGAGGCCTCCTCAGTCAGCAGCTGGATGATCAGGGCCTCCACATCAAAGAACAGCACGTGGATGTCTGGATCTGTTAGGTTTGTCTTGATGGCCTGAACCATCAGGGAGTTATGGGAGTATTTTGGCAAATTCCCCTGCGAAAACAAGAGAGCAAATTGGAATTTCCATTAGGGAAACTGTGGGTGAGGTAAGTTTGAAATGCACCCACAAACCACAGAAATTCAATTTATAGATGTTTACAGAGAAACTGAGACACAAGTTCATGTTTCCTTCTCCTGAATCCTATGAGATTACATTCCAAGAAGAGCAAAATTACAATCTTTTGCTTTTGTTACTAAGCTTAAAACCCATTAAATATTTCATATTTGGAGGGTGAACTATGGAATCAGGATATACCATTGGAAAAGAAGCTGCTCAAATTCACCCAGGCCTGCAATTACTGCACCACTTGGTTATTTCCCTTCTTCCTCCAGCCCTCAGGGAAAAAAAGGGAGGAGGCAGAAATTAAGGCGCATTGGGATAAAAGCTGAAGAATGTCAGACAGGAGACTGGAAAACCAGAACATTAACAGAAGTTTTGAAGTTTATTCTTATTATTGATTTATGTATTATTTATTCTAGTTATATTTGAAGTTTATAAGTTTCGGAGTTTATTCTCCCTAACACCTTCATTTGATGGATGAGGAGCCCACACACAAAACACTGCAGGTACGAGTACAACAATCTCAATTCTCCCAGCAGGAGCAGCAGCAGAAACCCTGAGCACACATTTTTTTGCTGGTGGTGCTCTAAGGAATGTTCTCACTGTGGAGATGTCTCTCCAAACAGAGAAGCTGGGAACGGAGCTCTGCTGCACTCTGCTGGCCACAAGCTCAGCCAGGGGAGCTTTAGGCTGATCTTGGGAACAATTCCTCCTGGAATGGCCTGGGGTGGAGTCCCCATCCCTGGGGGGATTTAAAGCCCTGTGGATGTGGCACTTTGGGGACATGGCATAGTGCTGGGGATTGCTTGGACTTGATTTTAGAGAGCTTTTCCACCCTAAACCATTCCATGATTCCAGATTCTGACTAAAACCACAGAGCAGGATAACATTCAAGTGGTATCATGGGCAACATAAACATGGGCAAGAACCACGGTTAGGTTTTGGAGAGCTCTGGCTGAAAACCTGGTTACAAGGATGGAAACCTCCTGTATTTCATTTTTCTGGCAGAACAGCAAGCACACTCACCTTATCTGAGGCCTCAGAGGCCAGCAGGTTGGTGGCCAGGGTCTGGAGCTTCTGGTGAGCCACGTTCTTGAGGGCAGCCAGGCTGCGGCGGGTCATGGCCTGCTTCAGGTTGACAGCAGGGTGGCTCAGGGAGTCCACAGCAGCTGGGACAGCCTCGTCACAGGCACTGAGGATCTCCACGGCTGTGATCCCCATCACACAGCGGTCCAGAGCCCCTGCAGCAGCCACATGGATGGACAGCAGCTCAGCACAGGGCAAACCTGGCTGGGACAGCTTGCTGTGCTGGAGCAGCTGGGCTCTGAACCTGCTGGATCCCAGGAACTTAACGTTTGTGAGCTTTCTGTGCTGTCTGACCCCCTGGAGAACACTGCTTTTAACCTAAGGCCGTAGAAACAGCTCCTAAATTTGAGTGATAAAATCATGAGTGTGTAGTTAATTAAGAACGTGTGCTTTCACATGGTAAAATGTTTTAAATGTAAAGTTTTTATAGCACAGTTATGAATGAAACAAAATGAAAGATTGTAAGTGTTGTCTTGTTTGATATTCATCTTCCTTCTCCATGGGTTTCAAGTAGTAGTTTCTAGTTAATCAGTCAGTATCACACTGAAGGTGATGGCAATCTAGTTATCAAGTTAAAAAAATAATTAACAGAAGTGTTAATTCTCTATTAAACTGTTTAGCTTTAAGAAACCTTGTAACAACAAGATCTTCCTCCATTCTCCCGGCTTCTAGCCGGTAGCTAGAAGTGCTGTTGAACACTCTGTACTTTCTGATAAAATTTAGTAAACAGCCAAGCCCAAACACAAAAAAATCCATTTCCATCCTGTTTTTGTTAATCCTCACTCTAAGCGAAAGCAAAAAAAGCTAAGACAAACCACTAATTAAGTGGTGCAAAACTCCCACCACTGTTACATGAACCAACATTCCTAAAGGATGGAATTTTCCCTAAATTCCCATGAGGCTCAAACATCCCCCAGTGTGATTCTGGAGTGATAACTTCCAAATAGAAGTGTTTGAATTCTCTCCTCAGCCGCAGCTTGACAGCACTAAGAGCAGATCTGTATTTCTATGAAAAATAGATTAAATCAGCATCTCTGAGCTCACCTGTGTCCATCTGCCAGACGTACACGGAGCCGTCAGAGCACCCCACCACCAGGTAATCATCAGATGGCCTCCACTTGATCACCTGGATTGGGAAGAGGTGGCGAGAGGCCAGCATGATGCATTTTTTCTCCCTCAGACTCAGCAGACCCACAGAGTGATCACTGGCAACAGAGCAAACACAGTGCTGGACTCTGGCCTGATAAAGGAAAAAAAGAGAAGAAACTTAATCATCATGCAGAGTTGGTATTAAAAACCTTTCCCCCACTGAGCCAAGCAGGGTGACCAATAATGGACAAAACTCAGGCACCTATATCAATGTTCAAACTCACTGAATTCCCTGCCCAGAAATTTCCTTTAATCCATCCCTTGCACATCGTAATGAGAAAATGGGTATTAAACTCCATCCTGCTAAGCAAACCCCAGAGTTTTCAATCAACGTCACTTTGCTCATTAAATTCTATTTATTCAGCTAAGTTTCAAGAGGCAAAATTGTCTCTAAACTCTTATTTTTAATAGGTTTGATAAAGCCCCTATTTTCAATTCTTTCTATAATTAAAACATGATGGAAGAAATCATAAATAAAATAATCAAGATGTTTTTGGTGAAGCTGTTGTAAGAGTTGGGTCAGTGCTACATGCCATCATTCCCATTATCCAGGTTATCCCAGAGAACTCACACTGCAGTTTTCTGGTGGAACGAGCAGCTGGGTGATTTCTCCTCCATGCACACAGAAGATGTGTTTCATCTCTCCTGAGAAGATATCCCAGACAATGACAGAGAAATCCACGCCACCTGAGATCAGGTACCTCTGGTCGTAGCGGGAGGACACCTGGTGAGGGTACAGCAAACACGTCACCTTGTTCCGGTGGCCTCGCAGAGTCCGGTGAGGGGGCCAGCCTGGGAGGGGGGCAATGACACAGGAAAAGAGGGGGAAAGTAGACATTTAATAGAACAGCCCACTCCTGAGTGTTTGTTCTGCAACTCAGACCCCTAAGGTATGAAAATAATATCCAACAGCAGCCCAAGCACAACGCACAGATCCCAGCAGAAACACTGGCAGGATTTTCCCGGAGATTTGTGCTGGCACATCAGTACCAGGAACAATTCCAGAGAAAACGGGAGACCAACACAACTCCACACTCCAAGCTGTGTGTGACCTGTCCGTCCTGTCCCCCCAGGGCCGTACCTCGGCGCAGGGTGTGCTCTCCCTGCAGCAGCTGCACGATGGCGGTCTGTGTGGCCGGCACGATGACGATGCTGCCATCCTCGCGGCCGCACGCCAGCCGCCCGTGGGCTGGCATGTACACGCTGGCCGTGACCCGCAGCGGCTCGCCCGCCGCGCTCAGCTGGTCGATGATGCCCGCGGGACGGGGGCTCAGCTGGTCAAAGGCTTCCTGCAGGGACATGGATGTGCTCGCTTGCAGCCCTGGGGAGAGCAAAGGAGGGGAAATATCAGCAAGGGATAATGTTCCCACCTTATCGATTTGTATCGATACGGGGACGCTGACTCATGATCAGAACCTAATTTTTGTTGTGTGCTACTGTAACAGTGCTGGGAGTTTTGTACTACTTAATTAGTGGTTTGGTTTCGGTTTGTTTTTGTTTTTTTTTTTTTGTTTTCACTTAGAGTTAGGATTAACAAATACACGATGGAAATGGGTTTTTCTGTGTTTGGGCTTGATTGTTTACCAAATCTTATTAGAAAGTACAGAGCATTTGACAGCACTTCTGCCTCCTTGCTAGAAGTGAGGAAAATGGAGGAAGATCTAGCTGTTACGAGGTCCTTTAAAGCTAATTAGTCTACTAAAGTATTAGCACTTATATTATTTATACTTTTAATAACTAGATTTTCATGATCTTCAGCGTGACACTGCCTGACTAACTGGCTAGAAGTGCTGCTAAACTCTCTTGTACTTTTGATAAGGTTTAATAAACACCCAAGCCTGAACACGAGAAAATTCATTTCCTTCGTGTATTTTTTAATCCTGGCTCTGAGTGAAGACAGAAGAGACTTCAAAGAAGCCACTAATTAAGTGGTGCAAAACACCACCCTGTTACAGATAAGATGAAGATACCACAACTCCTACAAAGAGGTAACAATTAAATCCCAACTGCATGACCTGTGGGAGAAGCAGCACGGCTTTATCCAGCAAAAACACACAGAAACCACAAAGATCTGATGTTGGAGCCCACAAACCTGGGGTTTTCCAGCTTTCTGTGCTTTCTGGCACTGGCCCCCTGGAGAACACTACTTTTGACCTGAGGCCTTGAAGAAGGCTCCCAAATTTGAGTGATGGAGTTAAAATCACGGGTGTGTAGTTAAACAGAAGTGTGTGATTTCAAACATGGTGAAGGGTTTGGAATTTGAGGTTTGTTTAATATAGTGATAGGTATGGGACAAGATGGAGGATTTTATTGGTTTTATCCAGCAAAACCACATAGAAACCACAAAGATCTGACTTTTAATTAGGTACCTTTTGCACCCTCCTGCTGGTCAAGGGTGTCAGGCACGCTCCAAATGCTCAATCTCCCTGAAGAGTCTCCTTGGATTAAGAGCCTGTAGGAAAACTCTCTCTGGCCACAGAAGAACCGAGTCACTGGAGGACATATTAGGAGCTGTTAAAAAATAAGGAACAAGCTCAGCCCACGTGCTCTGCTCAGCTCCAAGTTCCCTTCCTTTTACAGCAGGACAAAACCTAACACAGCCCATCAGAAGAGAGATATACCTGTTTCTCTGCTCTGTCCAGCACGCTGTACAATAAAGGTGGAATCAAGTTTTCCACTGCTTTCCCCACATCCCTACGGAATGAATCACTGGCTGGGAGGCAGCTGGGTGTAAAAACAAAGAAAGGAATAAAATTCTTTGCATTTCAAGAGTGATTCCTGCAGTAGAATATGGGTGGTGCTCCCATCCTCATGCTCTGATCATGTGAGAGCGAGGAAGGAGCTCCAGTATGATTTATGTGGGAATATTCCAGATAAAACACTACCTCTACCCAGAACAAACACACCTACCCACCATGAAGGTGTCACAAAGAATGTATTTGATTTTACTCTTGTTGTTTTTATGCCGAATTTTTCATTTATTTTATAGTTCCGTATTTACATGTCTTCCCTTACTGGACCAATATTTTCGTAGTTCTTCAATTAATTCAGTTCAATTCAAATTAATCAAAAATTAAATAAAAGGGATATTTTTTTTGCTGAGTACCTGGCTGGTAATTTATAGATGAAACTTTGCCCATCCTCTGTCCATACAATCACTTTATCAGCTGCCACAAAGTCCCCACCAGTCCAGGTCTGCTCATTTTCACTGGGCACTGAGCATAAGAGGGAATAATCTCCAGCATCAAAAACCTGAGAGGAAATGGGATACAAAGTCTGTTGTTATTAACCAATTAATTACACATTAAAATACCTAGGCAGCAGCTGATTTTGGGTTCAATATCACAGAATCACAGAATGGTTTGGTTTGGTTTGGAAAAGACCTTATGGATCATCTTGTTCCAAATCTGCACTGCAGGCAGAGATTTGGATTAAGTATCTAGAAATAAATTAAACATATAGTAGAGGTACATTAAAGAGACTTGGAGCATCTTCATCTCAGTGTTTTCCTGCAGTTTAGTTGAGACTGCAGAGGGAGAAGGAGCCAGGGGCTCTGCCTTACCCTCCAGTACTTGGAGCACACGACCAGGAGCGAGCGCTGGGTGAAGGTGCAGAAGGAAATGCTCTGGCAGTTCTCGCAGTAGATGGGCTTGGATTCCTCCTCAAACACGGGGCTGGTGTCCTAAACCAAACAGAACCAGCACTCAACCAACCCAGCACCACACCAGAGCCCACAGAAAAAGACTGCAGCACTTCTGCAGCTGCCAGATGGAGATTTCCATGGAAAACCCAAAGCCTTGGAGCAGTTTTTATTCCATGACTCCTCTTAAGCACATCTGCAGCAGCACGTGGTGTCCTCTTTGGGCACTTGAGTCTCCCAGATTCCCCAGCAGGGAATCAGTGGTGCTGACCTTGCAGCCAGCCTGGAAGCTGGAATGAAGCAGATTCCACTCCTAAACAAAGGTGACTTTTCCTTAGTTGATAAACATCTTTTGCAAGAGGTTTCTGTGAAGAGATGATTTACCACAGGTCTGAGACCAGGGGCAAATCTCCTTTAAGACTTTTATTCATTAGTACTCAGGAAATGCCCAGTAACAGAGAGCTGGATATATACATATATATATATATATCCTATATATAAAATATTCCTAAAAATGGGATGCTCTGCTCAGCAAAATATTAACCCAAATCACTACATGGTACAAATAAAAAACAGATTTGGAAAAATTGGACATAATCCTACATTTAATTTGGAAATCAGTTAGGGATTCTGATGGCAATTTAAATCAGTAAAGGAAAATTCAGTAAGTTGATTTTCTACTGGCAAAGAGGAAAAAGACTACCAGCAGCAGAGTATTAGGAACAGAACCCTCCATCCTACTAGGAAGTGTCACTGAACAATCTTTGCCTACCTGCATGCGACTGACTTCTGAGGTGATGATCCAGACTTTGAGGATGCCAGTCACAGACACAGCCACGACAGTGTCCTCTGGGAAACACAAAAACACAAAGACTTCCTCACCTGTGCAGATCTGAGCATAAATGAAAACCTGACCAAGCATTCCAGGAGCATTTGCTTCCAAACGGAATGTTATTTGTGAAGATGGTCATGGAACAAGGAATAAATGAAAGGTATTGACAGGAAATGCTTCATAGCAGAGCTCATCTCCAGTTGTTCCAGCAATGTATTTGTTGTGGGGATAAGAGCTGAGATTTCCCACCCCAGGATTTTGGGAATGCCCAGTTTACAACTGTTGCTGAGCCTTAACTCAAGAGAGAAGTACTTTATTCAGGATTTTCGCCCAAGCCTCTCAGGAATTCCAGTCTCCACAACAGGAACAGAAATTAAAGCCCCCCAAATTAACACCAATTAACAGAGCAAACCAGTGCTCAGGGGACACTTCAGCTGATCCAGCTGTGGCTGCCCATGGATCCCTGGCAGTGTCCAAGGCCTTGGAACACCCTGGGACAGTGGAAAGTGTCCCTGCCACAAGAAATAATCACCTTGTGTCCTGTTGGACCGGATGATGGTCATGGAGCTGATCCAGTCAGGAGAGATCTTGGATATCAAAGAATAAAGAACTTCAAGGCTGGTTGCATCCACGACCAGAATTTCAGGATAATGTCCATGGCACAGGAGCCTCCCTTCTCGCTGTGTGCCCACTGTGAACTGGTAGAACTGCACAGATGTGAACAAACACAAACTGAAATCCATGCAGGACAGAGGTTCCTTCATTTTGGATCCAAAGTGTATTTCCCAAATCCAGGAGTACACTTCCCACTCTGCCATCCCTCCCAGAACTCACCTGGATGCCTGTGTGCGCACAGGCCAGCTTGGTGAACTCGATGCACCTGCCATCATTCACATCCCACAGGCACATCTCCCTAAAACACAGGAAACCCACATGGAAAACAGAACTTAGAACCCTTTACATTGGGAGGAATTTCACTCGAATTATTTATTTGGGGTTATATCCACTGAATTTAGAGAAACTCAAAATTTCCAGTCCTCCTAAATCCACACAACCTCCTGTTCCCTATGAGGATAAACTACAGAACCTACAGGAGTTCAAATGACCAGCTATTACCCCCTTTAGAGCAGTTTTTAATTTAAAACTTCATATTCAAGTTTAATCAGAACAGAATCTGTGAGGTGCTTTCTCCTTTTCATCAGACAGATAAACTCCCAATTAAAACACACTTTGGTTTTAAATCCAATGGGAAGAGATTACTTAGCCCTGAAATTGGCTCAAGGTGGAAATTCTAAATTTTGACACATTCTCCCCTCAAATTGCATGCTAAAAGGTTATTTAGGCAAGTAATTCCCTACTTTTTCTAGATAAAAAAATCTCAATCTACTTGGATATCAATTGCACAATAAATCCTTCCTGATTCTACCTCTAAGCTGCTGCTCTGTGACTAATAAATAAAACTAATCAGAAGATAAAATATATTTCCTGAGGATTTTTTTCTCGAGGATAAAAATCAAACACAGAGTTGAATATATGGATAAACTTGGGACAAATTCCCATTATTGCAGTTCTGCACATCAATAAACACTTAGAAACTCACCCACTCTCTGATGCACTCACTATATATTGCTTTTCACTGGAAGCTGAGGCCTTGGATAAACAAGTAACTGAGGCTGTATGACCAAAGAGCAGAGCTCTGGGATTGATCTGGGATCAAGGAAAGAAAACAGGGAGTGAAAATCACCCAAATGACCAGAATATCCCACCCTTCTACTTCATGTGTTATGTATCTGTTAATATGTGCATCCACATTTAATTGGTACAGCAGTGAATGGATCATCTTGGAAGACTTTCTGCTTCATACAGGAATGAGAATTTGGGGGGAAAATGCATTTTGTGAACTCCTCTCAATATTTCCAAACCAGGAGCTGGATTTGGCTCAGTTAAATTTAAACTGAGTTTGGCTGAATGAAAAAGATTGTGTTGCACATTAAGTTGAGTTCCTGTATATTCATAAATAAGGGGAGACCTCAGAGCCCCTTCCAGGGCCAAAAGGGGCTCCAAGAAGCTGGAGAGGGACTTGGGACAGGGCAAGGAGTGCCAGGAAAAGGGAAAATGGCTTCCCACTGCCAGATGGGATACTGGGAAGCAATTCCTTTTCAACGACACAATATTAAGCAGCTCAGCTAGAAGAGCAGCTCCAAGAAATTGGAATGAGTTAAAAAAACTTCCTGCAGGAGCAGCAAGGAAGCCCAAGAGCCAAACCACCCTTTGATAAGCTGGCAGAGCGCTGTAGGAAGGGAGAGCAGCCGTCACTGGGAGAGGAGTCAGGCCGAGGGTGCCGTGGCGGTGCTGGGAAGGTGAACTGCGGATCCATTACCTGCAGGTCAGCAGCCAGGTCCCACAGGCAGATCTGCCCGTCATGGCAGCCGGTGACGATGACGGAGCCATCCACGAGCAGCAGGGAGGACACGCAGTGCGTGGGGGCGCGCCGGCCCCACAGCACGATGGGCAGCACCAGGCTGTTCCCGGCCATGGCCACGGCCACGCAGCGCCTGCCACTGCAGCAACACAGCACCGTCAGCAGCAGCCGGGGCTGCTCCTTCCATCAGCTGCTTGTCATCTTCTCCCCTCACGTCTCTTGTTCCCTCCTGTCTCCGACATTTTGTCCGCTCACTTTTCCCGCCCTTTTCCCCTCATGATTCCACCCTCTTCCCCTCAGGTTTCCTGCCCTTTTTCCCCTCATATTTTGCCATCTTTTCCCCTCGTGTTTGCTACCTTTTTCCCCTCATATTTTGCCATCTTTTCCCCTCGTGTTTGCTACCTTTTTCCCCTCATATTTTGCCATCTTTTCCCCTCGTGTTTGCTACCTTTTTCCCCTCATATTTTGCCATCTTTTCCCCTCGTGTTTGCTACCTTTTTCCCCTCATATTTCCTACCTTCTTCCCCCTCCTCATTATTACTGCTCTTCTTCCCATCTTTTCCCCTCATGTCTCCAGCCCTTTTTTCCTCATATTTTGCCATCTTTTCCCCCCATGTTTCTACCACCTTGTCCCCTCCTGTCTCTGCCATTTTCTTCCCCCATGTTTTTCCCACTCTTTTCCCCCATCCTTCCTGCCATTTTCCCCCTACATTTGGGTGGTCCCAGGATGCAGCAGATGGACAGACAGACAGACATGACCCCCAGGTATGAGGCAACAGTGCCATTCATTTACATGGTGGGGGGCTCCTGTTGTCTCCCAAAATCCAAATTATTCTCCTTCAAAGCAAGAGGGAAGGCAGTAAAAGGTGGAGGCCAAACAGCACATCCCTGTGCACACAAGGATTTTTGCCCAAATCTCTCTTTTTGGAGTAATTTAGAAGTAAGAAATGCTTTAAGCCCCAAGGCCGAAGCAGTTTTTATATCCCTGATGTTATTATGTCCCTGCTACACAGACATTCATGGTGGAATACGGAATATCCTGCTTCAGGTGAATCAACCCTGTATAATCCACTGATAAACTGGATCCTGGCCACTCTCCAGCAGGAAATAAGTCCAGTACTATCTTTACAGCAACATTTCCGATCTTCCAAACATATTGACACAAAAAACACAGCAGAATTTCAACTGTCCCCAGGCCAAAATGGTCTCAGTGACTGGGAATAGAAACTTAAGTTGTGGCAATAAAACCCACTTGAATTTGCACAATATTTAAACCCCACAACAACCCTCTGTTTGTGGTAGCAACATTCCCAGCTTGCTGAGCACTTCCACGATTTTAGAGCTGAGGTTTTCTTATCGGTGAAAAGGTCGTGTTAAATAAATAACCAAACACTCCTTGTGGATTATCCTGTGGAGGTTTATGCTCTGAACTCACCCCAGCTCAAACCACAGCTCTGATTTAGAGGAGCATGAACACACCAAAACAGGCAGGATTTATGGAAGAATTATTTTAAATTATGTGTGTTTTTGTGGGGTATTTTATAGCTATACACACGTTCTTCTATCTTGAGGTACCCAGCAATATCTGCATTTTTCACCAGTCTGTAAACCTGTTTCACAGCACTTCAGAGGGAATAAATCTGAATTACAACAGAAAAATAAAGGTCAGACTGAATATGAGTGAGGTTCCCAACTCCACTTGCTGCTGGGATAACCATGGGTATCCCTAGGATGGATACAAGGATCCACATCCACAGCTTCCCTCACAACCTGTGCCAGTGCCCTGACCTATTCCAAGAGAAATTCCTGTCATTTCTTATCCACATAAAAACCACAGGAACTGTTATTCCATTCATGAGTGCTGCCACCCTCTGCAGCCAGAGAACTGGACTGTGTCCCTGGAAAAAAGGGGGAAGGGAGGGAGCAAGGGCAGGATAATGAATGGCTAAGGATTACACATGGCTCCTGAGAGGCTCCTGACAACTCAGGGATCAATTGTGGGGTTTCCACAAAATCCACAGCACAAAATCAGCAATATCACATCAAGTGACCCTTCCCACTAAAGCAGCTCACTTCTGGCAGCCCACTGGTCCATCTTCATTCAAAGCCATTTAATTAAGAGCTCAGATTTAATGATCAGGTTCAATAAAGAACAAAAATCCACACTGCAAACCACACCTGGCCCTGCAGAGTTAACTGTTATGCAATGCTGGATCAATTGCTCTGTCTGGACCATCACAACACAGAAAGAGAAATTATTTCAGCATTTTAAACAACAGGGTGACAAACAAAGAGCTACAATTAAACCAGGCTTGATTTGCAGGGAAATCATCATAAAAATGGAATAAAAGCAGGAATCAAGTGTCCAGATGCAACAGAACAAAACGCAAATATCAACAAGAACAAAGCCACCCACAGCAAATAGAAATACCCATCCAATTTTTGTGAGGAAACAAACCAAAAATTACTAAACCAGAGCTGAAAAACGCCAATAAGCAACACAAAAATCCCTTCCCACTGCTCTGCTGTCCTACTGGTCCCAGTTCAGGGAACAAGTCAGTGTTCCTGTGTCCCCTGGCTGTCAAAAACAACTGCATTTTTTAATAAATACAGAAACTCCCCTACTGGGGCACAGAATTACTGCTCGAGATCCTGCACTTAATGATTCTGCATTTAAAGCTACTTCTGAACACTGCCAAACCCACTGCACTCACAATAAAGAGAATTTTCAAAAGGAACATATAGGAGGATATTACAACATACAAGAGCATTAGCACATAACTGACCTAAGAGATTCCACATTTTCCATGCAGAAAACACATTATCAACCCCCTGACAGTCCCATTTCAAACACAGTTCTCAGAATATTTCATAGCAAGGCTCTGGGAGAGAGAGGAAAAAGAAAAACTACCTCTTCCCTTCTAGTTTTTGACTATGGCAGCGCAAAGTCTTCAGAAAAAACTTCCTTTTCAGGAAAAGCCACATTTTAATTCTCCAGGAATTGGGATTCTAGATCTTAGCCACAGCAAACCCCAACTGCAGCCCCTGCCAGCACGAAAATCCCTTTTTGTCTGAAAACAATCAATAATTCCATTTTTTGACATCAGCGATGACAAAGTACAGGAGCAAATCAAAACTGTCCCAGTGCCAAACAGGCCCAGAAACAGACAGGGAATCATTCCACACCAATTTTTACACTTCAGCCACTCAGAACTGCCCCAAAACCCACAATTTCCTGCAGAAAAAGGGAACTTGGAAGTGCAAAATGGAGGTGCCACGAGTAAAGTTCTCCCTGTTAATATTTCTGTCTCTATCACTTCCACAAGTGCCAAAATCCTGGTTTTCTTCCCAAGCCACAACAAAGCAGATTATTCTGTTATTCCATGTACATATCTATCTATCTAATCATCCTTGTAGTTATTCCCTTCACTTTAAATTTTCTAACATAAAACCTTTCAAATAACAATAAATAATATAGAAATAATTCTAATCTTATACATACAGTAAGTCCAGGGATGTGGGAATGCATATAACAATATTGTACAATAAATAAAACAAATGCAGGGATGTGGAGAAACACTTTCCCAAAACCAGGATTTTTATAATATTTAAACAGAAAACAATTATTTAAATGAAGAAATTGACCAAAAGAATGTTAAATAATGTGTTAACCTGGCAGAATAATCCAACGACTCTTTGAACTGCTCTGCTTAAAGGTGGGATTTAGGCACATTTAATAATCCCGGATCAATTCCTATTTCAGTCAAGCCACTGAACTGATTTTTCAAGTACAAGGTATTAAATACTGAATCCAAGACTCAACTAAACACCCTTTCAAGTTGTCTACCCAGAAACCCACAAGATGGATTTTTACAGCCAGAAAAGCCCCCCAACAGAATAAATCCATGAGGCAAGGGGTAAAGCAAAAGTAACTCCACCTTTGTTACCTCAGAGTAACTCTTCCCACACACTTGTACTTTCATTAAGCAAGGAATTAATCGCAGGAGATGTGTGCACACTCCAATAACCTGCCCTCAAAATACTATTAAATAGCACAAAATAGCGTTAAATAGTACAAAATAGCTACGAATAGGCTATTTATGCATTTCAGGAAAATCTAATTATTTTAAATTTAATTACAAGTTAGACTTTCAACTTATTATTTAAGGATGGAGAAAAGAGCCCACTGAGGGAGTGAAAATATAACAAAAACACCTTCCCAAGGTATGCAGGAGGTTCCAAACCAAGACAGAGAAGGAAATACTAATTTGGGACATGAGATCTGAGTTAATTAACACCTTTGGAAGCCACTTGCAGGTTTTCCTGGTGCTTAATTTGATGACAGGCTGAACCCAGTGTAATTTTTCCTGTTTGAAGCTATCACAAAGGACAGTTATCCAAAGCAGCAGGAGAAATCCAAATCCCACCCCTGGGCGCCAAAAGCACCGTATGTGGCACAGGAAAGGGAAATAAAATGGGGAAGGCTGCGAAGTACCAAAAAATTAGCATTAAAATTAATTTAAGTCCCCAAAGGGGGAGGGTGAGGAGCCTCTCCTTAGGAGAGATGGAAGCCTCCATCCACGGATAACCAGGCGCTCGTCTTGAGGGGAAACCTGAGGGATTTCTAAACCCAATCCTTCTCCCTTAACACCGTGGGGCCGCTCCCGGTGTCCCAGGATACCTGGGCTCCTGAATCCTCGGGCTCCTGGCCAGCCGGGTCCCAGGATCCCTGAATCCCGTGTCCCTGAACCTCCCGACGCCGCAGCCCCCTCAGTACTCCCGGGGCCTGCGGAGAACCAGGCGTTCACCCCACCCCTCCCGCCGGGACCGAGCCGTTCTCCCGCCTCCTTCCCCAGTCGTGCCTGTTCGGTGCCGGTCCCGGTCACTGTCCCGGCCCTCACGAGCCCCGGGCGCACCGGCCCCGCCGCGCTCGGTGCGGCAGCGGCCGGATGACACCGCCTCTCGCGACACTGGCGTAAAGCTCTGGCAGGCACACTTGACGGCAGGCGCCGCCGCCGCGGAAACGGCTAGGTTCCGCTGAGGGCGCGCAGGGAGCTGGTGATTACTTGCTTTCTTAATTAATTATTTACTCATTACTGTAAGGCTTTTAAATTACAAAATCCAGGAGCAGAATGCTGGGGATATTCCTGCTTTTTATTCGGAAAAGCGGAAATATGAGATATCTTGAAGTGACATTTATTATGCTATGTTATAAACTACGTTGGGAAGTTGTCAGCAATGACGCTGCAAATGGGGTCATGAAAGTCCTGGGTTTAATTTCGGTTTTATTTTGTAGTTATTACAAGCATTTATTCATCTCTTATTTCCCCCGCTTTTGTTTTTAATTTTAAAATTAATTTTTAATTTTGTAGAAATTCTCAGTATCGCGACAGTTTAACTTCATTAAAAAACATAATTTAAATAAGGTGACAAAAATTTACACCAATCTTGCCTTCAAGACAGAAGGGTCATCCCCATAACGTCACTAAAAAAAGAATTCATGACGAAGTTAGTACTAAATTTTTATGTTTAAATTTGAAGGCGCGTCTCCCCTCACGGAATTCCCTCGCTTGCCCGTTCCCAAAATGGCCGCCGGCGGCGTCACTGCGGCATCACTGCCCTGCCCCAAGATGGCGGCGGCGGCCGGGCGGGAGCGGAGCGGAGCGGGGCGGTCGCGCCTGCGCCCGTGCCAGCGGTGCATGCCGGGCGTCCTGCCCGCCGTGACGCTGCACATCGCACCCGGCACCGCCACCGGGGCCCGCGGCCATGGCGGGCGTGAAGGTGATCGCCAACGACACCGAGTTCCAGCCCGAGCTGAGCGCCGCCGGCTCCCGCCTGGCCGTGGTGAAGTTCACCATGAGGGGGTGAGTGAGGCCGGGATGCGGCTCCCGGGAAGGGCTCCGCTGTTTCCGTGTTGTTATTCGTGCTTTCTGCGAAGGCGCCGAGCGCGGTTCCTCGGCGCGGTTTGCAGCGCGTCGCTGTAGTCACAACATCTAAGTTATATTATTTTCAACACCGTGTTCCCAGATCCTGGAATAAATTCCCATTTTTCCCGCCGATCCCACTGCCCTGCGGACCTGCCAGCCGTCAGGTGCTCTGATGGAGCAAGGGCTGCCCTGCTTTAGAACCCCGTCAAAGGGCAGGAAACTGATGGGAACAAGGCATGGACAACACTAAAAACTTGGCAAAACATCTTTTGCTTCCGTAAAACTTGGCTGGATCCGCACCCATTTGCCCAGGACAAGTGGATTATCCCCTTTCACCTCCTCAGCAGGGAGGTGCAACTGTGATGAAATCGGGATGAGTTTGTCACCAAAGAAACCTCAACATGTGAATTATTGCTATTAATCTGTGAGATTAGGGAGAATAGTGATGATCTCGGGAGTTTGCGGCTTCACAGGGCACCTCGTTGTTGTCTGGCTGCTGCCTCTTAGTTGTGTGGATTTTTTTGCCAGTTTTCTACATCGTGTTTTTTTATTTGATTTTCGTTTCTCTTTCTCAGTGAGAAACTCCCTTTATGGGAATCGGTGCAGTTGAGCACTTCCTGCACTTTTGCTGACGCAGAATAAGTAAAAAACACAACATTTTCAGCCAAGGCAGTGCAGTTAAATAAAAAAAAAACAAACCAGATCTGTCCTCCCAAATAAATATGGGAATGACTGGTTACAAGTGTAAATGAGATTTATTGCGGGAAAAATTTTATGATCCCTAAAGCTTTGGTACATGTTGACCATTAAATATTTAAGTTATGTGTAAATACAATTTTTTCCCAGGAAGGAGGCAACATGAACTAATAATGTTATTTTTATTAATAGGGTTTTTTTGCTGATTTGTGCTTCTTTGTAACACTTTATCGGGTAGGACCGTGGTAAAAACGCTGGAAGTAAAGACAATAAATTGCAGATTCCTAAATGTAATCTTTCATTGTATCACCAGTTGGCAACCAAGTAGAGAGGCTATTTTTACAGCAGGATATTGGGAATGTTCTGGTTCTGTTTGGGGCAGGCATTGAGAAATAAAAGCAAAGTGGAATAAAAAATGTCACTTTTTGCTCAGGTGTGGCCCTTGCTTGCGGATTGCTCCCGCCTTCAACGCTCTGAGTAACAAATACCCACAGGCAACGTTCCTGGAGGTGGATGTGCACCAGTGCCAGGTCTGTGCTCCAAAATCCTGCTGCTGTTTGGGGTCTGTGCTCCAAAATCCTGCTGCTGTCCTGGGAGGGGCTGGGAAAGGAGCAAGGAGTGGGGAGCTGGAATGCCAATGCTCAGATCTGTGCTGGGTGAATTTAAAAGAGCCTTTCCAACACCAAATATTGGTGCAATTCTTGAAGTAAAAAGACAAAAATGAACGGAATGGATTTCTTGGTGGGACTGGATTGAGTCAAAGCAGTGACTGGGACTCATTTGTTCTGCCAGGGCACAGCTGCCACCAACAACATCTCAGCCACCCCCACGTTCCTGTTCTTCCGGAACAAGGTGAGGATTGACCAGTACCAGGGAGCAGATGCTGTGGGCTTGGAGGACAAAATCAAACAGCACCTGGAGAATGATCCTGGCAACAGTGAAGACACAGACATCCCCAAAGGATACGTGAGTGTCTCCCCACAGTTTGATTGGAATGCTTGTGTAGCTCAGGTGGTCAAACACCCTGGTGTTTAAATGTACCTGAAGTCAAATCATTGGATTTTAGGCAAGGCTGCCCAAGGAAATCACATATCTGGGTTTTCTTGTCCAGAAAAAAATTAAAATATTGACATATACACATTTCTTAAGCATGAAAAATTTCCGTAGTCATGAAAACAATTTTTTTGTGTCCCTTGATGAACCTTTTCCTTCTCAGCCATCCCAGCATGTGTTCCCAAACATTTCATGAAGTGAAAAAAGTCTCATTCTTTCTTTTCTGAACATTTGCTGGGGTGGGTGATCCTAAAGGCATTCACCTTGTGTTTCTTTGTGCCTTTAAAAGAACAAAAACTAAAAATGGTGGCTCAGGAATACTTGGCAAAGGCGATGTGCCTGGCCTGAGTGACACAGAGGAATACAATAATTATTATTGCTAATAATCCCTCTTCAAAATGCCTTGGAGAACTGGGAAGGTACACCTGATAGTTCACTGAACCTGTTCAGTGTTGGTACCACCTGAGGCTTTGTGTGTGTCCCTGATCCCATGGGATGTGCAGCTCCCCGTGGCCATGCTCTCCCATGGAAGCTCCCCAATCCCATGGGATATGCAGTGCCCTGAGCCAATGCTCTCTATCCCCAGATGGATTTGCTGCCGTTCATTAACAAGGCTGGCTGCGAGTGCCTCAACGAGAGCGACGAGCACGGCTTTGAGAACTGCCTGCGCAAGGATTCCTCCTACCTGGAGTCAGACTGCGATGAGCAGGTGATCCACTCCAGGGATTGCTTGGGATCACACACAGCTCCACTCCAGGGATTGCTTGGGGTCACAGGGAGCACAGGTGCAGGGAGTGTTTGGGATGACAGGGAACTCCTTTCAGGGAGTGTTTGGGGTCACAGGGAGCACAGGTGCAGGGAGTGTTTGGGATGACAGGGAACTCCTTTCAGGGAGTGTTTGGGATCACAGGGAGCACAGGTGCAGGGAGTGTTTGGGATGACAGGGAACTCCTTTCAGGGATTGTTTGGGATCACAGGGAGCACAGGTGCAGGGAGTGTTTGGGATGACAGGGAACTCCTTTCAGGGAGTGTTTGGGATCACAGGGAGCACAGGTGCAGGGAGTGTTTGGGATGACAGGGAACTCCTTTCAGGGATTGTTTGGGATCACAGGGAGCACAGGTGCAGGGAGTGTTTGGGATGACAGGGAACTCCTTTCAGGGATTGTTTGGGATCACAGGGAGCACAGGTGCAGGGAGTGTTTGGGATGACAGGGAACTCCTTTCAGGGAGTGTTTGGGATCACAGGGAGCACAGGTGCAGGGAGTGTTTGGGATCACAGGGAATTCCTCTCAGGGATTGTTTGGGCTCATGGAGAGTTTTCACTGTAGCAGCTCTGAGGTAGGCTTGGACAATGTAAGAAAAGCTCGGTTACTATTTTGTAGTGTCAGTACTTTCCACACTGAGAATTCCGAAGGGACAAGTCCCTTTTCTCTGCTGGCATGTCAGGGGAATTCCAGAATGTGTGGAATACATCCCTTATCCTAATTTCCTGTGCTGAGTTTTTTCCTAATGAAGAAACTGATGTATAATGGTGGTTTTTCCCTTCTCAGCTGCTTATCACTGTAGCTTTTAGCCAGCCTGTCAAGCTGTACTCGATGAAACTGCAGGGGCCAGACAACGGTGAGTGCTGCACACAGCATTATTTATTATTTATTGATTGATTTATAGGCTAAGATTATAGATTGATATACAAATAAAAGTGTTTATTAGATCTTGATACACAAGTAGAAGTGTTTATTGTCGTTTGATACACAAATAGAAGTATTATACCTTGATACACAAAGAGGAGTATTTATCATACCTTGAAATACAATAGTATTTATTATAATTTGATATACGCAAATATAGGTATTTATATACCTTAATACACAAATAAAGTATTTATGATGCCTTGATACACAAACAGAAGTATTTATTGTTTATTATTGATTGATAGGCAAAGATTATGGGTTGATACACAAATAAAGGTGTTTATTCTACCTTGATACACAAATAGAAGTATTTATTATAGCTCGATACACAAATAGGAGCATTTATAAAAAGTATTTTAGTATAAAGTATAACAATTTTAAAAGTATTTCTTGTAGATTGATACACAAATAAAGTATTTATTATACCTCGATACACAAATAGAAGTATTGTAGTTTGATACACAAATAGAAGTATTTATTATAGTTTGATACACAAAAAAATCTTGATTACACATTGATACATGAATAAAAGTACTTCTTGTCATTTGATAGACAAGTACAAATTTTTAAAATAGAATGGTACCCAAATAAAGTACTTATTGTCGTTTGATACACAATTATAACTACTCATAATAGATTGATACACAAATCAAGTGTTTGTTATAGCTTGATGCACAAGTATAACTACTTAGAATAGATCGATACACAAATACAATTCTTGATTGTAGTTTGATAGCCCAGTATAACTACTGATAGTTTCATCCCCTGCAAAGAGACATGGGGATGTAATTCCAGGCTGAAGTGAGACTCAGCTTTTCCCTTTTGCAGTAACTCAGTTTACATGGCACAGCAGCATTGCGTTCCATTCCATAAGGACAGGGATTGTGGAATAACGCCCACAGACAATCCCACCCCTCTCTCTCCAGGACAAGGCCCCAAGTACATCAAGATGTTCATCAACCTGCCACGCTCCATGGACTTTGAGGAGGCGGAGCGCAGCGAGCCCACGCAGGCCCTGGAGCTGGGCCCCGAGGACATCAGGGAGGATGGCATCATCCAGCTGCGCTATGTCAAATTCCAGAACGTCAACAGTGTCACTGTGAGTGCCTCTGTCCTGGGGCAGCACAGGGATCTGTCTCAGTCAACACAATCGATGCGTGTTCATTCACTTCCTGCCAGATCCCACTGAGGCTGGCACTTCTTGGGTGCTGGGTCTGAATGGGGAAATCCCAGCTGGGGGGGCTTGAGCACACTGCCAGGAAACAGCATTGAAACGAGCACAGAGATACAATTAGCATTGGCAGTTGTCATTTGAGTTGTTTTTGCCTTTTCCCCTGTGCAGTTGTTTGTGCAGTCCAATCACGGTGATGAGGAGACGACACGAATCACGTATTTCACGTTCATTGGCACTCCGGTGCAGGCCACCAACATGAACGACTTCAAACGAGTGAGTGCCTTGCTGAGCCCTGGGGAGCAAACACCGGGGAGGGGGACACAATTCACACCTGGGGTGCTTGGGGAAAAGCTGCAGCTCTGTCCTGCATTTCTGCTTTTAACCATCAGCTGGGTCAGAAGAAATGGTAAGGACTGAAAGCATGAGGGGCTGGCAAGTTACACGCACCGATTTTTTTGGTTGTTTTTTTAATAGCTGTGAGACTTAGATCTTGATTTTGGGATTCTCTTTATTGGCACGTTCCTTGTAAAAAGTCCTATTTCAAAATACAGTGCTTTAATAATGAACTGATGGTACAAGCACCCTCTAATTGCAGAAGGTGAAAAGCACTAACACCAACATGGCACCTACTTAATTTTTAGCAGCAAAACTTGATCTTAAGTAAACTTAAAACTTAATTCCTCTGCTGCTAATAAGTTAATAAAGGAGTTTAACAGCTTTTGCTGCCCTTCGCTGCCACTCAATTAAAAAATGTTTTACTGCTCTAAAATAAATACAGATTTTGGACCTCCCTCATTCTCCCCAGACTAGAAATACATGAATTGAATTTTGATCTTTTTCCTTTGGATTTCTGTGGCTGTTTAAGCTGCCTGGAGAAGGTGGATACAGCAGCCAGGGAATGATGCTGGGAAGGAAAATGCACTGGGAAGGAGCAGCAGTGGATTGGGAGCTGCCTTAGTCACAGCCTCATGGACAGTGTGGAATGATCATATTGCTGTTTTCCTTCCTGCACATGGAGTTTGAGGAGAAGGGAGCTCTTTGCCTTGAGGGAGAACGTGCTGCTGGTGTGCTCAGAGAGCAGTGGGCAGAGCCAGAGATCAATACTGGCTGGCTCAGGTGTGCTGGTGTCCCTCTGGAATAATCCCCTGCTTTCTGCTCGGCCCTGCTCCTTTGCAGGAGGCTTTGGACACATTCTGCTGCTGCTTTGCTTCTTGTACCACTCCTTCTGTTTGTTTTCCAGCTTAACTCCCCATTCCCACTGAACTAAACAGGCAGAAGAAATCCAAAGTAATGCTGCCATTGGTGTGGCCTCGCTCTCCTCCCTCGCTGTGCTCAAATCCTGCAGCATTCCACCCCTGCCTCACCAGCTCAGCTCTCCCTGCTCACATCCTGCTTTCAGTGCTGCTCTTTCCCAAATTCTGCCCCATTTCTGTGCTGGCCTTGGCACTGGGAGGTGCCACCAGGGAGTGCTGTAGGATCCAGCCTGGACTGAATGTCCTGGTGGGAGGGAGGAGATTGGATCAACCTGAGGGGAATAAAGAAAATAAAAGGGGGAAGGTGAGGTGGGATGGGATACTGAAATATCCATATCCATGTGCTGGGTTTTCCAGATAATACACATGGGCCACTTGTCCCTCTCTGCTTCTGACTGGTATAGAATATTTCTGTTGATATTCCATACTTGCTAACACCTAATCCTTAATCCTTTAACTCTGGTTTTCCTTTTTTTCCCCTCGCTTCTTCACCTAATCTGTGTGAACGGAGTTTGGAATCACGCCAGGAATAAACAAATTCACAGGAATGCCAAGTTTAACTCTGGCAGTTAAAAATGCTTTTCCTAGCAGCTCCTAATGATTGTGGGGTGCAGAACTCAGCTGGACAGGGAGAGTTCCTCAGCACAGGGAAGCAGCAGAACAGTGTTTCCATTTTTATGGTTATTCTGTGATTTCTGCAGCTCCATGGGGTTCAGGGTTGGGAGGGCTGGGGGTTTGTTTGGTAATAAGCGAAACCCATGGATTTCTGGGGGATTTTCCTGGGTTCTCCAATTTCCTGGGAGTTAAAACCCCATGGATTTCTGGGTGGTTTCCTGGGTTCTCCCATTTCTTAGGAGCTGCATGCTGAGGTTTTTGTCCTGAGGGAGGAAGGGAAGGGACCTGGAGCAGCCACGGGGGTTCTCCCAGCAGAGTTTCTCTGGGTATTAAACCTGGCTTGGGGTGTTCTGCAGGCCCAGCTCTAACTAGGCCAGGCCTAGCACTAAACCCAGCAGCTGTGTGTGATTTTCCAGCCCTTTAACCCCACAGGCAATCCCTGGGAGCTGCACTTCAATCTGCCTGAACCAAGGATGTCCTGCCCGGGTTTGAAACTTTGGTTTTTTTTCCCTTTTCCAGGTAGTTGGCAAAAAAGGAGAGAGCCACTAGGAAGCAAAGCTACTGGAAGGCCTTATCCCAGTCCAAATTCCCACTTTTCTCTCCAATTCCTGGATACATCCTTGACCATAAGCAGAGACTCTCCGTTTGATTTCCTGCCATTTCCAATAAATCATTGCTTTCAGCTGGAGTGTGTTCCTGGTCTCCTCCTCCTCCTGCTCCATGGATTTGTAAATAAAATTCCTGACTTTTGCCAAGTTGCATTTTGTTATTGCAGGAATTGAGGCTCTTTTGTTCCATTGAAAGTTCCCAAGCCTGCTGAGAGTTTCAGATGTCAAATACAAGTAAGATTGGAGTTATCCCCACAAAATACAGGAGTTTCTTGGGTAGGAGTAACCTCACGTGTTTAATTCCCACTTCCCCTTAAAACCAGAGCAGAGGAGGCAGATTTGAAATCCTCATGCCATGAATTTCCTCCAAATTCCTGCCTAGTCCAGAAGTTGTGTGTCAGAAATTCCTTGTTTTCCAGGCAAGCTGGGATTTGGAATTTGTTCCTTCCTTTTATTGGATGGCTTTCCTCTCTCTGATTTTAGTAAGGGGATATTTATTACAAATGTTAATTTTCCATCCTAATTGGAATTTTTGTACTATTAGGGCCCATTTCCAAAGAAATTGACCAAATTCATGTTGGTAAATCAGGCATCGATCCACAGAATTCTGTCAGTTCCCAGGAAAACCTGCTAAGTGTTTCACTGCCATCATTAATCTCTTTGGAAAGTTCAGTTTACTGCATATTTAATGACATAAATCCCATTGAAACTTCAATCCTGCCCTAATTGCTGCCCTTGCACACAATCTGCCTTGGCACGTTTGGATGTTCATCCCAAGTGAGTTTCCTGCTAAAATTGAGATCTTTTTCCAAGCAAAAGTGGGAATTGTGTAGGAATGCCTTTTTTCTGGGCTTTGTTTTCCCAGGCTGCTGCGGGCAGGAGCCGAGAGCTTGCCCTGCTCAGGGTCCCTGCTGTGTCCTGGGCGCTGTCACCCGTGCAGTGACACAGAAATAAATCACTTGTCATACAAACTCCGGGCTGCTTTGCTTCACTCGTCCCCCTGGCACTTCTGCCTTTGCATCTGAATATTTTAATATTCTAAATATAATTTTTAATAAAAAACCATTTAAAAATATTTAATGTATCTATTTATTTTTATTATTTTAAGACGTAATTATTTTATTATATTATTTTGATTTTATTTAAAGTATAATATGTGTCACCCATGGGGGGGGGGGGGGGGGTCAGAGCCCAGCCCCGGTTAATAATATAATAGAAAAATAAAAATATAAACAAATATAAGAAATATCTAGTATATAATATAAATAATGCAAATATAAGAATATATGTAAACTATAAACATGAAAATAAAAATATAAAAATATTTTAGTATAGTTTAAAATGAATGTTTTACGGGTTTTCATTTGGTTGGAGGCAAGGGGTTTTTTATAAATAATATAAACAAAAAATAGAGAAATATATACAGACATAAAATTATTAACATATATGCATATCTAAGTATAGATGTAGTTTTTAATATAAATAGTATATGTAGTATATATATACTATATACATAAAATAGATATATAAATATAAATTACAGATATAAATATGAAAACTATAAATAGAAAAATATATTTAAACGTTATTTAAAATAAAGGGAGTTTTTGTTTTTATTTGGTTAGAGCCAGGGCTTTTAAATAAATAATAGTAAAAAATAGAAATATACAAATACACATATAGATATACATCAAATAGAAATAAATATTGCTAATATAAAGATATGTATACAATAACAAAAATAATATTATATATGGTGTAATAGAAGTTAAGTTTAAAATATATGTATAGATTACAAATATGAATAAAAATTAAATATTCAAAAAATAAATTTTTTTTATATCTAAAGAGGGGTTTTTTTGTTTTCATTTGGTTGGAGGCAGGGCTTTTTTAGTTTTGGTCGGGGTTGTTTTGGGGTATTCACTTGGGAGGATTTTGTGAAGGGTGGCGAGTCCCGGGCTGGGCTGTGCGGCAGGGCTGCCACCTTGTGGGGACAGAGCGGAACTGCAGCCGCCCCCCCCCGAGCCAACGCCATGGCAGGGCTGCCACCTTGTGGGGACAGAGCGGAACTGCAGCCGCCCCCCCGAGCCAACGCCATGGCAGGGCTGCCACCTTGTGGGGACAGAGCGGAACTGCAGCCGCCCCCCCCCGAGCCAACGCCATGGCAGGGCTGCCACCTTGTGGACACAGACCGGTACTGCAGGGTGCCCCTCTCAGGACGGCAGAAGGGACCGCATGACGGGACCCTGCCTGGTGGGACTGCGGCAACGCTCAAGAGAGCGGCACGGTGAGACCCCCGGCAGAGAAAGGCGGACATGCTGCTGCCGATCGGCGCCCGCCAGCTCCCTCACGCCCGCGGCGCCGCCGAGCCCACGGCCCGTATCCATACGCTGGGAAAAGCCGCAAAAAAAATAGCACAGGGGAGATCAGTGTTAGTGCGTCACTCTGCAGCGTGAACACACAAAAAAAGCGCCAGACCTTCTACCCTTTATAAAAAATCGCGGAACCCACCCCCCCCCTTCCCCCCCCCCCTTTCCCCCCCCTTCCCCCCCCCCCCCACACCCCCCCCCCCTATCCCCCCCCTTACCCCCCTCCCCTTCCCCCCCTTATAAAGAATCTCGGAACCTTATCCCCCCCCTACCCCCCCCCCCCTACCCCCCCCCCCTTCCCCCCCCACCCAGGCCCCCCCTTCCCCCCCCCCCCTTTCCCCCCCCTTCCCCCCCCCCCCACACCCCCCCCCCCCTATCCCCCCCCTTACCCCCCTCCCCTTCCCCCCCTTATAAAGAATCTCGGAACCTTATCCCCCCCCTACCCCCCCCCCCTACCCCCCCCCCTTCCCCCCCCACCCAGGCCCCGCTTCCCCCCCCCCCACACCCCCCCATCCCCCCCCACCCCCCCCCTAACCCGCGCATGCGCTCAGCGGCCCCACCGGCCTCTGCAGGCCCCGCCCCGCGCATGCGCTCTGCCGCCACGCACACCTGTGCGGGCCCCGCCCCGCGCATGCGCTCTACCGCCACGCACACCTGTGCGGGCCCCGCCCCGCGCATGCGCTCTGCCGCCACACAGGCCCCGCCCCCAGAGCCCCGCCCCGCCCGCGGCCTTCAAGTGCGGCCGGGCCCCTCGCGCCCCGCTCCGTTCCTGGATGTCTCTCTTGGGATGCGGCGGGACCATCGCGGGGGCTGCTCCCGGTGCTGCGCGGAGCCTCAGGAGCTCAGGTACGTCCAGGGCTCAGTTCTGGGTCTTTGTCGGTGTCCGCTGGGGGCTCCGAGCGGTGCCGCCTCTCCCCGGGCCGGCCGGGTGCGGTTCGCGGGACCGGGCCGGCACCGGCGTCGCCGCGGGCAGCGGGAGCCTCTCGCGGGTGCGGTTCGCGGGACCGGGCCGGCACCGGGAGCCTCTCCCGGGTGCGGTTCGCGGGACCGGGCCGGCACCGGCGTCGCCACGGGCAGCGGGAGCCTCTCCCGGGTGCGGTTCGCGGGACCGGGCCGGCACCGGCGTCGCCGCGGGCAGCGGGAGCCTCTCTCGGGTGCGGTTCGCGGGACCGGGTCGGCACCGGCGTCGCCGCGGGCAGCGGGAGCCTCTCCCGGGTGCGGTTCGCGGGACCGGGCCGGCACCGGCGTCGCCGCGGGCAGCGGGAGCCTCTCCCCTGAACGGGTGCTGGGGCCGAGCCCGGCGCTGCCGCTCCTGCTCCGTTTGGGGTCCGGGCGCGATCCCGCTGCGGCCGCAGGGGACCGGGGCTCTGTCGGTAACCGTACCCAGGAGAACAGCGGCCGAATCTCCGCGTGCAGACGCTGGATCGCCGCTGGAACCGCCCGGGGCACCAGGAACGCCGTACCGACCCTAGAGCCCCAAATCTCGCCGCTCTCGGTGCCCTCGTGCCGCGGGTGTGCGAAGCCCCCGCAGCTTTCAGCGGAGAGCAGCGCCTGGCTCAACCGTGGGGCTCCCTGTGGAACGAGCGGGGCTGGAGCACCGTGGGTGGGGCCAGGCACTGAGTTCCACTCAGGCTGCTTCTCCAACAGCCGCAGGTGAGATGCTCCCCCCTCCCCTTGCTTTGTAACTCAAAAAAGCTGTGCAGCGGTAAAAAAAAATTAGCTGAGAGTTTTCCTCTTTACTTCCAGGTTACAGGATACATTGGGGTTGAGAGGATTCCTAAAACCTGACTCTGAAGTAAATAGGACGTTTCCTGCAGATGAGTATTACCAAAATGATGGCAGCTGCTGAAGCTGAGGCTGCTTTTGTGGCCCGGAGTGCACAGAGGTCTCCGTGTCTCCTGCTCACTGCCAGCAACGTTCCTTGGTGTTTCTGTGTGTCTCAGCTGGCTGGGAATGCAGGGCAGGGGGAGGCCAGGAGCTTTAAGAACTTGAAATAACTTGGAAGAAAAAAAAAAAAAAATTCACCTTTTTCTTCTGTGGTTTTTTTTTTTTTCCTTTCAGATGCTGGACGTGCCTCTGTGGATGTGTGCTGAGCTCTTGCTGCAGGGGACTGTCAGGCCTGAATGGCTGTGAGTTTGTGTTCTTCTCACTGGGCAATCAGAAATTATTTTTAATTAGACCACAAAAATGCTTCCTGAAACCTTTCCCCTTTCCTGCCCCTTGCCAGGACTTCTGAATTTATAGCTGTTCCCTGATGTCACTTCCCCTGCCGACTTCTGTGCAGTTCCTAGCTGGGAAAAACTGGGATAACTTAGGATAACTGGGATAACAGAGGTGAGAAAGTTAGCTGGATTTTTCTACAATTTCTAATTCCATACTGAAATTATTTCCAATTCCCCAGGGAGAAGAGCACAAACTCACAGCCGTTCAGGCCTGACGGTCACCGAGGGAAATCTGACACAGTATTAATAAGTACCCTTTCCTCGGAGCAGTCAGCACCCCAGTCCCTCCAGCCTTGGCAAGTTTTTGCAGTGAATGGAATGCAGCCCCTCAGACCTTGCACCCCCTGAACACCAGGAGAGCTGGAGTTTCACCCAGATCCCACATTCCCGTGGCAGTTAACCCCAGCAGGGAGGCAAAGAGGAACCCTGCATCCTCTGACTCACCCCACAGCACGGGCAGCACCAGGAGCCCTCCAGGCTCAGACCTCTGGTGCTGAAGCCTCTGGGCTTTGGCTGATCAAACACCACAGCTCTTGGCAAAGATGCCAGGAGAGTCGTGATTCTTCCTGTCCTGGAAGAGAGGAGGGAAAGAAAATTAAGTCGACTGCAGCAATCAAAGGATCTCAGCTTTCACACTTCAGCTCTGATTGCTCATTATGGGGTTTTAATCCATGACAGGTGACACCAATTCAGAGTGCCCTTAGTTAGGAATAAAAACGCTGGCAATTTCAGACATTAAAAGGCTGCTCATTTTTCTTATTGCATTCTTTGCTTATTTTTAACAGAACCCTTTTCATCCCAGACCCCACTTGTCAGTTCTTCAATCCTTTAGCACTGGACTTGGCACAAAGGGATACCCGTGGTGCTGCATCACAAGAAATCCCAAAGAGAAACCCCTTCCAAACCTGATGGAGAAAGCTTTCAAGGCACTCCAGAACACAGACAGCTTTTCCTGCCTTGTCAGGCCACACCAATTCTGTCCCATCCACCTGAACTGTGCAGGTGAGGCAAAAGCTCCCCTTCCTCACTGTCTGAGACCACAGATGTCCATCCCGGGCAGCACCTGAAAACAACGTGGGAAAGGTAAAATGAGAGTGTCTTCTGTCAGAAAAGAAGTAATAATTATAATTAGAACTTCTGGACAAATTTTAGTAACATCTCTTTCGTATGATAAAGACAGGCCATGCCCATCCTTCCAGCCCAGGTGGAAACAGGAAGGAGAAGTACAGGAAAAGCAGAGTCCCTTATTTGGATGGATTTCCTAAAGACTCTGCTGCACTGTGTGCTCTTTGTGCTGGACACAAGATAAAAGCCTTTAGCTAACTCAGCTCTAGTCTGGAGTTCAGCCTTCTATGGGCATCTATAAAAGAGAAATCTAACTTGGACCTTACCAATCCATTTGCTTGTCCTCAGGAATTATTTTCTAGCCCACTTTCATGCAGCAAGTTGCTGCGTGAACACCTTTGCTGAGCAGCAGGTACAGAGGTGGAGCTCCCCCAGGGGCAGGGCTGGTACCCAGCCACAGCTCCTAAACCATGGAATATCACCCCAACAGTGCAGTGCTACCCCTGCTCCCCCAGCCAGGAGTCCTTGCCAGATTCTGCCAGTTCCCACACAGCTCTCCAGCTTTACAACTGCTGGACGTGGCTCCAAAACCTCTACACATCGTGTTTTGATCCACTGAACAGACAAGCAATGCTGGCTGCCCATGTGAATGTACAGCTTGCTTTCTTTAGGAAGCAGCTGTTAAAAAAAGACTAAAAATATCCCGAGTTTTGCCTGCTGTTCTGGTGCACAAGATAGCAGCAGCAAGGGAAGGGAAGGGAACTGTAAATCAGACAAGGCACTGCCTGTGATCCAAGTGCTGGCAGAACCAACAATGGAAGACTGTCTCTCCTTTTACCATACCTGCCTTCTCCCACAGAGCTGCCAAGAGACAACGAGAAACCCTACAAATCTAAAAAAATCGACCTTTCTTCACACTTGGTTATATGGCGTTTTCCTTGCAAATAAAAAAGCTGCCGTTTGGACCACTCCTTTTCCCCACAGTAACAGCATTAGAACTATTCCAGTCTCACTCCAGAGTACCATTACCAAACGTTACAAATATTCCTTTTAAATAGTTACATCTGACAACAAGAGTAACTTGTAATTAGAAAACTCCAGGCTGAGGATACAGATTTACAGGAACATCCCAGAACTGCTAAAACCAGTAAAAAACTCCAAGTATTCTCAAGTATGGTGACGTTTAAACATACCTGTCCACATCTGTTTTGATTGATAAGCTGGTCTCCTGCTATGAGGGCATCCCAGTTCTGTTGTTGTGGTAGGTCCTTCACCTCTTCATTGGGCAAATCTATTCGATGACTGAAGTCCCCACACCAAAAAATAAGTCATGGGAAAAGAGCATCCTTCCCTGTCAAACAGCAGCACACACTGGAGTTAAAAACAAGAGAGCGACACAAGTACTCCTTCCAGGTTCACAAATTCGGTTTTTAGCTGTGAAATATCCATCATTTCTGACTGATGGAGACAACTGACATACATTCTAGTTAACTCCATTAACTACACCTAGGGTGAAATTAGGGGATGACAAGCTGACACTTGCTATCCAAAAGACAAAAGTCTGCACAAAGGCTTTAGGAGCACGATAGGCTTTAGGAGCTCTTCCCCAACGAGTTCAACCTTCCCTAACGCCAGCAAACATGCAAAGCAGGCAGAGAAAACAATGGACACTGGGAATGTGGTGCTAGGACTGCACACACACTTATCTCTGCTATCACCCACCGCTGGGAAAAATACATTTCCATAACCCAGTCTGCTAGGAGTGAAAGATCCTAACTCCACGGTAATCTATCTGTGCAATACATGCAGTGGCAGTGAAAACTAACAGCATGGAAGGAATCCTTCCTTTACACAGATCACAGCCTGTAACATAACAGCACACCAACAACACATGCTTTTGGAAAGATTTCCACAGGATTTGCTGTTCCCAGCAATACAAGACACAAGAACTGAAGAACACAGTGAAGAAGCTAATTCGCTTAAGAATCAAGACCTCATATATATATATATATATATATATATATATATACGTATCTATTACTTTTAAGAAAGAAATTCTTCCCTGTGAGGGTGGGCAGGGCTGGCACAGGGTGCCCAGAGCAGCTGTGGCTGCCCCTGGATCCCTGGCAGTGCCCAAGGCCAGGTGGGACACTGGGGTTTGGAGCAGCCTGGGACAGTGGAAGGGGTCCCTGCCATGGCAGGGGGTGGCACTGGATCTTTACAGTCCCTTCCTACACAGTTCTACGCTTCTGTGATACCTTTTCCAATGTTTGTGATCTACTTAGAAAAACCAGAGTTTTCAAGAAAAAGTAATGACAAAACACAAATCTTACTATCATGGAATTCGTGGATCCCGGCTGACTTTGGTGCATCCAGAAGCCAGTCAGTGAGGGTTTGATTTCTGAAGGCAATACTTCCAGACTGCTTCCTCCCACTGACGTTCCACGGCACTGGTTTTGGTTTTGCAGACTTCTACAAGTTCTCACACGTGCTCTTCAGTACTTTCACAGATGCTGCAAAAACATTGGAGAAGAGATGACTTTGATAGCAAACGTTTCAGAGCACTTGGCAGTGAGATCTTTGCAATGGACGTGCACAGCCCAAGTTAAGCTCTCAGGGGAAAGCAGCCTTGGAGACACAGCACCCGTGTGCCTAAGACACCGACTGAAAACCAGCAGCAATTCGTTCAAAACTATACCCAGAGAAATCATACATGAAGGAAACAAATCCATGGTTTATAAATATCTTCTGCTCTTTCATCTCACCCGTGACTCTCAAAGGAAACCATCACCTTTCACACGTATCAACAAGGAAATCTCTGCACACTGGGCACTGACTGAGCTGCAGTCTGCAGGAACAGTGCCCAGCCAGCTGGGCTGAACAGGAGCCAAGGAACATGTGCTGCTGATGCACATGTAGCCAGGGCCACACACACCTCAGCGACAATGCCACTGCCACAGAGTGCAGTCTGGGCTCCATCCCAAACCTGGCTCTGCTCGTCTGGGCACACCAAAACCTCTCTGATCACTCGTGCTGCCGCGTGGGCCTTGCCTGTGAGCTGTCTGTGAACACACACTGCTGCAGGTACAGGAAATACAGGCTGTGATCCATCAGGGATGCTGCGAGGGATCGTGCTGC